>NW_024004834.1:0-6260 GCF_014805625.2 Glossina fuscipes
AAGAACTTGAAGCAATATATACATACATACATACATACATACATACATACACACGCATGCATTAAAAATATATTGAGGCTTATATAAGCGCACATAAAAAGTAGGTTGTTGAACAGAATTGAGGGCCAAGCGGGCGTTGGTATAAAGTCGTATAGCAAAAGATTGGCAAATAGTTAGTTAACATATTTGCGCTTTTAAAGTTAGGCAAAGTCACATTTAGTGTTAACTAATCGTTTGATTTTGTGTGAACCCGATGCCATTGCACCACATTTTGCTGCAGTCGCCAATGTTGCAGCATAAGTACGTGTATTCTATGTATATAGAAAACTGGAAAATTGTGTTGTGAATACATAACTGTGTATGCACGTAAATATTTTGTCTTTCCAACAGTTAACACCCCAAGACTGATATCCCTATTACTACCACTATAGCCATCACCAACGTCACCATCACCGCCGCCAATGTTACCATTACACAGTTCAGAATTGCCTCTCATCACCGCCAACTCCTTCGCGCTGATATTTGTATATTTTGTTTGTTTTTTTTTTCATTTTTTACTGTTGTACTCTTAGCGCGTGTTGATAATGGAGAAAATACATACATATACACATACACGTACACATCCATACATACATACATATACACAAATATATACACTTACATATATTTACCAAAAAAACTGACTGACTGTCTGTCTGTCCGTATGTCTTACCAATTGACTAAAGTACATAACAAAAAAGGCCAGAGCCTCTAAGAGAATAATACTTATCCATCCATTTCTTTGCATGTACGTATGTATGTACGTATGTATGCATGATTTTTATTTGCAAAACATGTTCGTTGTTGCCAAGGGACCCAACATCACACATTGTGTATAATATGATTTTTTTTTTCTTTTTTTTTTTTTTTTTACATGTATTTATAACAAGTTCTGTTTCTTTTTGGTTATTCTGTGTGCTTTCATATCTTAAGTTTTTCTTTATCATTATTTTGTTGTGAAACGGAGGAGGTTTATATATATATATATATATATATATATACATATAAAATATATTTTATATATATATATTGCCTTTTCCTAACTAACCCTTTCTTTAGCCACACAATTTCAAGTATAATAATTTGTTCACTCTCGCTATGGAATATTTCTCATAGAACTAAGGGACTCGAATAAACTAGTTTTAATCGTGAAAGTTTCAATTTTGCATGTTTATTTCACTTTGAGCGTGTCCATATAAAAGACCGTTTTGATCGTTAGGAAAAATATTTTTAAAAACAATAAGCAAAGCTAGTTTCCAACATAAGTGTATTGAAACTTTGAAATATATGGCTGAGCAGCGATTTCCTCCAGAATCTTGAAGGTCTGGACGGCCTGACTAGAAAAAAAAAATTTTCTCTAATGTTAATGTCAAGACATTCTAAAAAGCTTCTTTTTTTTTTCTGTTATATTTAATTACCCATCATTTAGATCGATAAGTTTTCGTCATTTTATTTTTTTTTAATAAAACCCTTATGTGATCGTTGTCGAATTTTTATGATTTCTAGTCGAAAAACCGGAATAAGTCATTTACACTGAACTCTTTTCGAAATCAGTCTTAAGGCGATAAAAAATGAGTCCTGCAGAGAGCGAAACAGATTATGTGGTAGATGCATCAACCAAGCTCTCGCTCTTCGTTTGCTGAATTATTAAAAATAAATATGGTCCGGCATTGTCGAAATCGTTCCTGATTGATTGATTGTAGAGGCTTTACATTATTTGCATTCTTTAAGCGTAGCAGGTTGTTACTAATAGAGAGTAATAGACGAAGTTGTATATTCTCACGCAAGCAAACGATGAACTTTCAATCTCAACAAACTTTACCTTAATTCGCCTCATTCCGAGCTTTGCTACTATTTGCGAAATTCAATACATTTTGAACTATGATCTTTCTAGCGCATTATTGCAGTGTGTGATCCACTTTTTGTCGCCGTTTTTATCAATCTTTTCGAATATATTTCAATTTCCAGTTTCTTCAAGCTTTCGAAAAATTTCTTCGACTTTATTCTGTGTTCGACCAGAACATCGTGGCGTGTCTTTAACAGAAATATTTTCAAAACGTAGACGAGCGCTGCGTGTTTCTTCGCTATAAATTTTGATTAAGTATCTTTTCACTGAACAGAAAGAAGTTTTCTGCAAGCCTGTCAAATGTCATCACTTTAGTCGTCGTCGTAATATTGTAAAATAAGGCGCCTTTCTTTTCCCTTTTTTTTTTTTTAGATTCCTGGCCTATTATTTTTTTTTATTGGTTTATGAATTTGACACCTTGCAACTCACATGCGTTTATTGTGGCTTGGTAGGGCTAACGTTGTCAAAGTTACACGAACCTCAGAGTCATTTGTTAAGAAAAAGCTTTGGCTTTTATAACCTGTTTACTTTCAGACAAACCGTAAAAGGAATCTTTTAAAGATTTTTTTTTGATCTTTGATGAACTCGTACAAAATTGTGATAGGATCTCAATTTAGGACTTCATTTTTTTGAATTAAAACATTTTTATCTTTATCAAGAATATTCCAGTTTTAAGCTTCGACCTTGGGTTTTTTAATCAAATATGAATATACCAAGATATATATAATTTTTATGAGGAGAAGCCACTGCAAATATTTCAAATAAACAACAAAAAAGTTTTTATTATCTGAAAAAAAAAAATTCTTTGAAATTTCGGGCTCTTTCGTGAAACGCACTCAAATGAGGCGATATTGGCGATATGTGAGGTATCGCATAGTCGAGGGGATAAGACTAGCGACTGCGAAGCCAATTGTGCGGGTTCGAATCTCACTGCGTAAGATCATAGTTTATGAGTAGAGTTCTAATATATAAGTTATTTAGCCGTATGTTCACTTCTTAATATCTCAAGCCTATAAAAACTCTATATAGTTTAGTTGTTGTTTGGCTTTGATTGATATTCATCCCTACAGAGTTAAAATATAATAAGCCTTAGATTTAAGCTCTCGTGTTGTTAGTTAGTACTTTAGTATTGTAAGGGAAAAAAACTGCCTTGAACTATGAAAGTGTTTACTTTGAACTTTACTGTGCTTTTGATCGATGATCTTTCTCTGTGTAATGTTGTAGTTTAGTCTTAACAAGGTTGCTTAATTCGGCTGAATACATGTTGTAGACGGTAATGAAGACAAATAAATGAAATAAATAAATAAAAGTATCAAACGAATATTTGATGGGAAGTTATAGTCTTGCGTTTTGCCTCTTGAATTTTAACTTCTGCAATCCACTAGCAAGTGTCTTTAGACACACTTATGCTTTTAGAGGCATTTAGAGGCTTTAATGAGACAACCGTACAAGTCTGAGAGCGGTTCAAATTGGTGAATGAAAAATTCCAGGAAATTGGGATATAGAATTATACATTTTTTTTGCGTTTTCTTTTTCTTTCCGCGCCACGTAAAGTATGTTCCACCTTTTACGATTTTCGCGTTGGCATATGTGCCGAAAGCGGTACTTTTTAGCAAAGCAATCTTCGAGGAAAGATAACAAAGAAGAATACTTAACCAGTTGAAAGTCTATGACAAATATATAGACCACGATCCGTCCATCCGTCCTTGTCTTATTTTCTCTCTCAACGTTATCACTATGAATGTGTATTTGCCGTAATAATAATTTTTTTAGAAAATACTTTGGTTAAGTCGTTTCATTGCAGCCTAACTTCATATTACACAGACAGTCAACCCTCATATGACACGATCAACAATTAGCACGAATCAGATTCGTGCCTTATATGGGAGCCGCGTTGAGGGAAACTCGGAAATAAGTAAAATCACTTGTTAATTAGTTTAGTTCGTTCTGCGTTGTATGAAAATTCCATACACAGAGCGTCAATTAACGATGCATACGATTGTGGAAACAATTTTACAAACACAGAAGGCAAGATATTATGTGAAGTACAATAAAGTTATCTTTATTGAATCGAAGAGTTCATACAAGAAAAATAAAAAGAAAAAAATCAAATTAAAACTAAACTAAACTAAAACACTATTTTACAACAAAACCAAGAAAATTACTTTAAGGTGCATAGCATAATTTCATTTGCATTGAACACTGTTAGCAGTCATTTCCGCTTCTAGCTCCTCGTATTTTCGTGGACCAAATATCTTCCGCGCTTGACAGATCGACGATCGATTTTCAGTCGTACCTTTCCTTCCTAAGTATATTACAACCTCTCTGTATGAAGCTAAGTAGTTTCTTAGCTCTCTTCTAAACTTTGCGTTACGCACCATTGAATGATCAGCTTGAGCGTAACAAAGTTCCAACTCTTTAGCCAAATTTACCCATCTTTTCACGTCATATAAATTAAGTTTGCACCCATTCGTTTTCCATATTTTCGTCTACCTATACATTTAAGCTAGATGCGTCCACTAATTCTTTCCAATCTAAGGTTTCTTCGTCAAATATTTCTTCTACATCTTGATGGTATATTGCAAATCCTTTGCTGCTTAAAAGAGGCGCAATGTTTACTATTTCTGCAACTGGGAGCGAAATAGCATTTCTTGCTTGAATAATTTGAGAAGAAAAAGGTTTCCAGCATGTATTAAGGGTTGATGGTTTAATTTCCTTCTAAGCTGATAGAAACTAAAATAGAGAATGAAATGGAATAGACAGTGAAAGGCCACGCTTAAATAGCAGTTTTATTTTCATCATTTTCTAATCTGTCGAAAAGTCTGAATGACGGCTTGGTTTAATTAATTAATGAGGTGCAGTTAAAGGAAAGAAAACAATTTTTATATTTGGATAATTTAATGCAGTTTCGTGATGTGGCAACCAGTGTTATCAAAAGCCAATAAAACTTTAAAATACAAATTTTCTTTTAATCGTATAGGCTCCCATCGCCCAGTCTTTAAATAAATCTTAAGTCATTCAAGCGGTTTTATTAGATCGCCAGAATACAGGCAATTGTGTCTTAATAATGTTTTCCATTACTACGCGAGGAGTTGAAGAATTTATCATTGACTCTATCATCTTCTTAAACCAATTAAGTTGATAGAATATGATTTAACGGAGACGGCGTTATAAGAGTAACGCGTTATAGAAAGGCTGTCCGCGTTATGGAAGTGTTTGATGAGTAGGCGAGTACATCACTAAAGAAGTCAAAACCGCAAAAACTGGCTAAACATTCAAGGGCAGCTTTATGATTTAGAGATTGCGCACTAATGGGAAAGAGGTAATACAAAATATATATATTATTTATAATGCTTCCACGCTTCCGGCTTCTACGTTCCCTATTCCTTCGAACAATACGATTCAACTCTTTTAAGTCGGCCCAGTTTACTTTTGCTTTGCTCATATACTCTTTTACAAGCACGTTACCATATACTCTAGAGACGGATTTTCAACAAGTTAATATTAACATTTCTTTATTAAGAGTATTAGCCAATAACAAAAAATCAATATTTAAAAAATTGCCCCTTGCTTCATTAGACATAGATATATAGTTGAAGTGATACTATTGCCATACATTAAAATTTCCATCAGTTACAACGCACGCCGCAAGCTCGAGAATACCGCGGAATGGCTGCGGGGTGTTGCCTATTTTTAATATTTTCCAAAAATCGATTTTTTTTTTTAATCTTTATATAACGAGTCTAAGATAAATGCGGACCTAAATAACAAAGGCAACTACCATCTCTCTCAACAGAGCTCTGTTAGGGCGTTTAGTTAGGATTAAATTATGGTTGGACTTGAAAGCCTCTTTTGTCCAAAGTAAGGAAACGCAAAATATTTTAGTGGATACTTAATGAATCTATATAAAAACACCTTCCTACCTAATTCTTAGGCCGCCTACAAATCGAATAAAACAATTTTCGATCGTAACTGATCGATACTGATATGAAAAATATGTAAACAGTAATGTTTTCCTTTAGGAACGGGCCTAAGATTATAATTTCAGATTTCAACGCATATTTAGATCGAACAGAAAAATATATACTTGGATTTCTTTATTGCACGTTTACATATGTAGCGAGTCAAGTTTAATTCCATAGATGGATATAAAAAGAAATCAAGGGTGTGAAGATAAATTCGAATTTAACTAGCAAAGACATATACCATTCCCAATAAGAAAACTCTGATAACGACTTAACAAAGCTTTGTTAGATAATTGCACTTAAGATGTAGTTGGATTTGAAAGCCTACTCCTCCCATATTAAAAAAAGAAAAATATTTTTGTGCACATTTCAAATTCTGCTTATGCAAGCTGTTTCTGACGATCTTTGAA
>NW_024004835.1:0-6398 GCF_014805625.2 Glossina fuscipes
TTTTTTGCACGAAACCATAATAGACACCAATAGCCGCCGAAATGCTTAACATTAAAATGAAAACAGTGTAATCCACAGCATTAAAGGTAAACTCTGAGATATCACTGGAGTTGAATGCTACCATATTTTATAAGGAACGATATTTTTCTATTCAATTTATTGCGAAGATTTTCTATAAAGATCCGATCTTCTTATTACATGTCTTTACGTGTCGAACTTATTTAAGATAAATCGCATGAAGACAAGTTGTATTTATAAAGTGTCGAAGTGTGTTATCAAAAGTAATTTTATATACTTGTTATCTTAATAATGTGCTCATCATCAATTATTATTGTAGGTCGAGGTCCATTTAAAGTCATTTTAAAGCAAAGAAGATTTTCTTAATCGTAATAAAAGTCAAGTTCACTTTATTTACGAAAATGTGTTTTACTCCGTATAACTCCGAATAAACGATATTATGACATTATAAGCGCTAAATTTGAATCCAAATACTTTGACCTTATCGGC
This sequence comes from Glossina fuscipes, assembly GCF_014805625.2. Lineage (NCBI taxonomy): Eukaryota > Metazoa > Arthropoda > Insecta > Diptera > Glossinidae > Glossina > Glossina fuscipes. Next base: position 508 of record NW_024004835.1, read on the forward strand.
CGACGTCTATCTTCATGCGATATTAAAAATTTTCCATTTCACATTTTTTAATTATGTTAGAAATCAAGGAAAGAAAAATGATCTTCAGTTATGCAAGCACGCGATATGCCATATATGCGGGCCATCAAAAAGTTAGCATTATACCTACTGACCGATGGGAGATAAAGCAGACTGCACTTTACCCTCAAGCATTCATTAGAGATTTTATGATTCATTCCTGATGTCCGCTTGACCATCCGTTTGTTTTTTCGAATATCAGTACAGACTTGTAAAAGCATCCATCAATGCTATTAGTTGGCAGACAGGAAGCTTGGTAAGGCTATAAGATTTGTCATTCATTTTGTAAGGTCCAGGGATATATCTTTTAAAAGCCTCATAAAGTAATTACATATATGATCACAGCAAGATTCTGAGTCGGTTTAGCCAATTGTCTCCTTCGTTACGGCCATCTGTCTTTCAATTCATCCGCTTGGTTGTCCGTCCGTCGATGCGTCTTAAGATTTATCTGTCTCTTCGCAAGTATGCATATATATGTATCAGTCATAATATTTATAATATTATATATATAATACATAGTAATATATATATAGTAATATTTGAGCTATGTTATCGTGTTGCGTTGTTCCATACATCAGAAAAACCATTGGAAACAAATGTTATTGTGGTGGTGTATTCGCAGACGTGAAAAAGATATTCGATTAAGTCACATATCTTCAAACGCCTATATATTCGCTGCTGAAAGCCTATTTGCACAACAGGCCTTCCTATGTTAAAGTTGAAAATGACAGATTAATTATATATAAAATTAAATATGGTATGTCCCAAGGAAGTGTTGTCAGTTCAGTACCTAATACAATTGTCACCTTAGATTTTCCGGTCGCTGACAATGTTTTAACTGCGAGATACGCCCATGTCACACCAATTTTATTTTCATCCAGCGATCCATTGCGTGTTTCTAACGAACGAAAAATTCATCCCTACAAAATTTCGCTTTGTCTGAACAAACGGAATATCAATATATAATAGATGCTGATAAGCGTACATATATTACTTTTATGCTCAGTAAGGGTTCTTGTTATAAAAGCTAAACGCCAGAAACCTGACTTAAAAATCAGAACACTCGTTAGGTTAATTCTTCCATAATCTCAACTCAATCTACTAAGAAATAAATGCATTTTATGCAAGAGCATCCTTCAACCTCTTTGCAACTGTGACGTAATGCTATCAGGAACAAGGAGCCATTGTAATATTGAAATACTCCAAAAATATCAATCTACGACTCTCTTGTCCAGTCGTTTGTTAGTAACAAAATTGTTCATATGACGTACTTTTTCGATTTGCAAAAATTTTAACGCAACGTATTTCTTCAAAGTATCTTATCAGCAACAACGAAAATCATTAGGAGGTATATCTTCGGCATGAATCCTATGGAGTAAACAGATTGAAAAGACATAATATACTGGATCTTTAATTTTAAAAATTAAATTATTTCTGAAATTAATTTACATTGGGTCGTTCGTACAATCTTCCGATTAACAGATAGGTCCATAATGAGAATTGAACATATTCTATAATTTTTATTGGGAGGGGGGGCATCAAAGAATCACTTTAATCCTCGTCACATCATGAGTTGAGTTGATCTTTGAACTGTTGAGGATCAGTTGAATTTTGGACTTAAATTTTTAAATTATTTTACTTTACATTCCCAAAAATTTCTTTTTACTTAAGAAAAAAAAAAGAAGCAATTCGCTTGAGTGGCTGAGCAGACTAAAAATCTCGACTAACAACTTAATACTCGTAGGTTCAAATCTTAAGTGCAGTAGATACTGCAATAAGGCTAATAACCTCAGATACTAGTGCTTTAAGACTATAGTCTTTGAATTTATTTCGCTGGCTAAATTATAATAATAATAACAAAAAGAAGAAAAATATATTCTCCAAGTTGCAGTTAGTCATGGTGCTAAGACTAACCTTCTTCGTTTTTGTAACGAAACTTATCACGACGAACCTCACAGGCTCATAATTATAAAACAATCCCATATGTTGGACAGAAATACTCCAATCTGCGCATAATTTTCGAGAGAGATGCGTTGAGGCACTATATAAACCATAATCACAATAACACATTTAATAATGGCTTCGCGAGCCATGAACTGAACTAAAGTTTATGCAGAACTGCTATGTCTGTGTAATAATATCTGTTGCAAACATTCTCCACAAAATAAAGCTAACGTCTTCATAATTGGCAATAACGTAAAATGGCCTAAAACAGTTAGCGGACACGTCTGGGAACACTATTAACATCTCTGGTCGTTACTTATAAACTACAATAGACTCGCGATAAAAATTTCCGCTCATATTTCAGAAAAATGGAAGTAATCGGTCACGTGCATCCAATATTTTATTTTTACATACAATTCGATAATTCGTTTGGGTATATAAATGAATCTAAGCTATAAACAACTTTCGGTCCAAGATACAGGATTGCTTTCTGAGTATGAGCTTATGAGGCACATCATGGCATGATTCGCTATGAAAACGTTTAGCGCAATTGAGGTTAAGTTGAATAGAACTTATTGTGTCCTTTTTATATCCTTCACTGAAGAATGTGAGGTACGTTTATTTTGTCAAAACGTTTGCATCTCCCGGAAAGAAGGATGAGAGACCCCGAAAAGTACATATATTTTTGATCAGCCTCCAATTCTAAAGCGATTTAAGACTGACTGTCTTTGCGTCCATCCGTCTGTGTAATGTCTATTGCGAACATTCTTCTGGCCACAAAAATGATGCTATCGACTTCAAACTTGGCTGAAATATTGGAAGTTTTTGCACGAAGATTGAAGATGGGCCAAATCGGTTGAAACACCAGGTAAGCTGAGCCATCTCTGTTTATCAAAGGGAATAAAAATTGGTTTTTTGTTCATTACAGATAAATGTACAAAAATTTGAAAGCACATTCTATAGGCTGTCTGCATAAAATTGGGAAAAACTGACCACGCCTACTCAATAATAAGGTGTATCCAAGTTAACATTTTTTTTAATATCTTCATAAGGTGCAGAAATAAGCTTCAAAAATCTCATAAAGTATATTAATTCTTGGCGAGTTTCAAATTTGGAATGCACCTAAACATGTCCGTCTATCCATCTATCTGTCTGTGCAACTCTAAAACATTTGTTCTAAACGTTCTCCGGTTAGCGGAAATGAAGATATCGCCTAAAAATTTGCAAAAGAATTTGGAAGTGACGTACACTTTCCAAAGGACATGCCTACAACACCCACGACGAGAAAACTTTTATTTTGAAAATAGAAGAAATCAACTACGCCCACTCCCTATTATAGAGCACGTGAATTTTGTTCTTTTAGTTCTTTTGTTTCTTTTTAGGTGATGGGTATAAAAAATTCGGTCCCGACTGACTTTAATTTTCTTACTTGCTTTTTTTTAGTTAATTTCTTTATACACTTGATAACATTTTACATTAATTGTGTTTTTCTCAATCTTTGCTTGTATTTGTCGTTTATCGTTGTTTTGGTCAGTAATGTGGATTCAAATTAGCCCAAAGTTGTAAAGAATTTTACGGTACTTTCACAGAAGTATATAAAGACATGAAAATTTTCGATTTACGTACAGGCTATTTCTCAGGCGGTTGCGGATTGAAATGGTTAAACCTCAGGCGCAATATGCGGATAGATCCAGGTTGCGAAGATTCGATCTCTAGCTGGAGAAAAAGGGGTTCCAAACTGTTTGCACCGTGCAAAGAAAATTTTGTATGCCGTGTTACCTGATTATCCAATCTACTTAGTTGTTTCACGCCGCGAAGCTGTTTCATCGCCTAGTAGGTGAGATCGGTATTACTTAGGTTTTACTTTTCTTTTTCATCAAAGGTGACTCATTACTTTTTATATGTGTATGTATATATGTTTATACCTATATCTACACTTAGGTACATTACATCTTACACATACATACATATACGATTTTTATACAGTGGTATATACAGCTTCCACTAAAAAGTCATGTTAGTTATAGCGAAGTTCTTAAAATCCTGTAGCTATTACTACTACGTAGGCGTAATTTAAGCAATGAAACTAAAGCAAGTAATAAAACGATTTTCCCGTATCGTGTTATTAATGCGCACAATGCTAACGACGGCGAATATAAAAGAACATCATTTTCTTCCTTCTTACCCTTCGACTCAGAATTTGGCGTATCCTCTGCACGACTATCAATTATGTGCTTTACTGTCTCTATGCTTATAGCCTGTAATCTTTATTTTTCATCCCATCAGTATGATCAACTCTCTTACTGACGATCCCTATTCCGCAAACGTGATGTTTTATTTAATTAAAAAAACATTTTTTACGAATAATTAAGTTTTAATTACGGCAACTAACTTTCATTGTCTGAGTACAGAATTTGTGGCAATGGTTTAACGTGGGTTCCTGCCTGAAAGGCTTAACCCCACGGTGGCCCAAGCCACTTTTAAGCGTACTACGCCCCCTGGCGAGTTAGACAATCCCCACAGAGTAGGGGCCTAAACAGCACCAGAGTCCAGATCAGTTTATTGTGTATGGAACAATAAACCCCACTCCGGTGAGTGGCGAGGCCTAGCTGCACTCATTGTTCCATTTTAGCTAGGAACTCGCCAACCACAACCACCACGAGTACTCCCCGAAGGGCCGCACCCAGTAGTCAGGACTCACCAATTGATCAACTGACTGCTTCCGCCATAAGGCTTCCACTGTGCTGTTGATCAATTACCACCATTACCCGCAGGCATCCGTGACATGTGTTCAAAAGTAAAAATAGGTAAAAGGGAAGAACTTATTCGTCATATCCCTTTTCCATTTTTGCATGTATTAATTAATTTACCAGACATTTTCTATCAATCGGCCAAAGGGAAGGCCGTCCGTCAATTCCTTTTTGCATTAATAGTATAATTAATTTATTATGACTTAAGGACAAAATCCATCATATACCCGCAGGCATACGTGGCTTTGTGAGGCGAGCCTCCTGACTCCAGTTTATTTTGCAAAGCCTTTTGGCATACTTTGGGCGGTTGTTAAAAACAACCGTACTTGCTTCGGATTCTCCATACTTTCCTGGTTGCCAGCACCAATGAACTACTTTTCTTCAAGATATATAGGTCTCGGGAATTGCACTGACATGGCAGACTAATCTAATGCACTCTACCATGCACTCGCTGGATTACTACCATCAACGTACTTAAAAACCATTCATTCATATATTTCCTCGGTAGTAACCAGCTATTGAGTAAAGAGCTCTTCTTCCAGCCAACCCCTCCACCATCTCTCAGAAACTCGTCACCGAGTTAGCAGCCGAAAACCTTAAACTCTTCTTAGCCGGCCGAAGCCGTTGCCCGGGGATCACCACTGGGAGGTGAGAGTTTCGGTACATCTATGCCACCCATCAAAGCATAGTTTATCTCCCCCATTGTCTGAGTACAGTAAAAGCTCCTTATTCGCGCTTCCCTTATTCCCGGTTTCACTACTCGCGGATTAAAAAAATGCGGCTAATTCCCGTATTAGCCGCTATAAATTTCTTTATTCGCGGTTTTTGAGAATGTAAACAAACAGAATGAAAGGAACCTCAATGTATTGTTGCGAAAATCCCAAATCTAGTTCATTTCAGCTAAGTAATTTTCCCAAATAACAAATTGCCTAAAGAGGGAAAAAGTATATGCACCTTCGCATTCAATTAAATTTTTTTTTTTTAAATTTTTCACCTAGGAACGTATCCCCTATAATCCCATATAAATTACCATTCCGTATTCGTAGTTCCTGTATTCGCGGCATTTTCAAGGAACGTATCCCCCCGGAATAAGGAGCTCTTACTGTACTTCAGTTTAGTTGGGCGAAACATTAAAATTTT
>NW_024004836.1:0-2669 GCF_014805625.2 Glossina fuscipes
ACTCTAATTTCTCTTTACTTAACCCTATCTCTCTTAGCCTAACTTACTCTAGCACTGACAAACTTGACTAAACTTCGGCTTAGGCTAATTATTCACAACTTTTTCTGATTTCTCTTTACTTAATCCTAACTCTCGTAGCCTTACTTACTCTGGCACTCCTCCTGAGAGGCGAAGAACCTGTGAGGCCAAAACGAGCGACAATTTTGGTTCCTCACAGTATATGAAAGTCTTTCCGCTATTTCATTGATCATGTAACTATGTATGAAATGCTTTTTACTAACAAATATTATTAATTTAAAAGGCAAACATGTTATCCCCTACTACCACAACTACCATGATTCTTTCGAAAAGAGATTTTGAGAATAGGCTAAAACTTTTTTTCAAAACATACGCAATAAGATTAGGAAAACTGACATAAAAAAAGAAACAAATTGTTTTTAACATTGTCGAATATTACTTACGTTTTGTTCATTAAGCTTTTAGTTCATCTTAATTTTGTAGATAAAAGTTGATTAAATTATCATTGAATTTCTTCATTTATTTACTCATTTGACTGACATTCTTTCATGTCCTCTTCCATCGATGAAGAAGCCATATTTAAAATATTTTACTGTGAAGGCAAAGAGACCCAGCAAAAAAAGAACAAAAAAAAAGAAGAAAGTCGAGACAAAGAAGGAAATTGTATTCGGTTGTGACCGAATCTTTCACACTCATCATCGACTATAAAAAAGAAGAAGCATTAAATTTTCACACTCGAAGTTATTAAGAAAGTGAGGTTCACCTTTCCTACTTTCAGTATAAAAGTGAAAATTTATTTAATCCACTTGTTGTACTTTATAAGTGTTCGCAAATTCTCATAAGGCATTTTCAAATTCTTTGGCAAACTTGTAGGCGATATCGTCATTTTTACAAACTGGAGAATGTTTACCACAGATACTATAAAGTTGGGCAGACGGACAGTTAGACAGACTAGGACATGCTTAAGTCGATTCAGAGTTTAACGGAGCTTCCTTCTGGGCGCTGCAAACGTTTCTACAAAATGAATATCCCCCTCATCGCCCGGTGATGGGTATAAAGAGAAACGGAACGAACGGGAATGATTACGTAAACCGTTTCTTCATGTGAAAGCCTATTTTCCTTGTAATGGATGCATTCAAATATTTGCGAACAATTCCTTATCCCTTTTCCAATGACGTTATAATATCGTTACATATATTTGTTGCTTTCTTTTACGCTTTGTTGTTAGTCAGAACAAAAAGCTTCTTAATGTGCATTATCATGATGAGTTAGTGCACAGTGTACTTTCATGTATCCAAATGCCATCAGGATGTAGAAGTCTGTTTAAAAAAGCAAAAAAAAGGAAAAGAAAAAAACAAAGAAAGAATTATAAATAAAGAATAATTACAAATCTAGATATGTCCATCCGTTCGTTATAAATTTTAGATAACAAGAAATGGATGGAATAAATATTTTCTAGTTTTCACAGGTAAAGATTAGAAAAAGAGTTAAAAGAATAAAATTTTAAAAAGCAATTAAAGCTTTGAGAATATTCAATTTTGAAAGAAGTCTTAGTTCCATAGCTAATATAAGATTTCTAGAATTGTGAGTAATTTTCATACCCGTCAAACCGTTTGCAACGGCCAGCAGGAAGGTTCAGAGACCCTACAAATCCCTTTGCATAATATCTGTTGTAAGCATTCTCCTGGCCGCGAAAATAAAGCTTTAAATTTGATAGGAACAATCCAAGTTCTTGCAGGATATGCGTACTATAGGCATGTGTAGTGAACGTATATTCTATACGGGATTCTGCGGTGCCTCTACAAAAAGGGGAAAAATCGTCCAAATCTACTCAATTTTATAGCCTGCGATTGTTTCCTTTTTTTTCAACACTTTTATAGCGCACAGAAGCAATCTTCAAAAGTCCCATAAAGTATATAAACTCTTGGCCAGTTTCAAATTCGGTATGTGCCTAAGCATGTCCGTCAGTTCGTCTGTCCATCGGTCGTCTATGGTAAATATCCTTCCGTTCGCATAATTGAAGATATCGCCTACAAGCTTGCAAAAGCATTTGCAAGTGACCCAAACTGTGCCAAAAACACGCCTACAACGCCCATATGCCTGTGAACTGTGAATACTTTCACTTTTCCCAGTTTTTCTCTTTATTCTGAAAACAGAAAAACTCAGCCGCAGCCATCCAATAGAATAAAGTAAGAAAATTTAGTTCGTTTCCCGTTTTCTAGGATCGCCGTGATGGGTGTAAAAGATTTAGCCATGACCGAAAAGATTCGCAATACAAAGTGATCACGATAATGGTAGAAAACTGTGAAAATGACTTTGATATTGAAGTGACTTTCGCTGTGTTTTTCAGTCTTCGTTGATGTTTCGCATAATATTCGCACGATTGATCGGTTTTATCCGAGTCACACACATAGACTCAAGTCCTTTTATTATGATGCGTTCCATGAAATCCCGGTAGTCAGAGATCATTGCTGCACAGACGTAGTGAAATTCCAAAAACTCAGCTTTGCTTTAAATACTTAAATTGAAGCCTGGCCTTACGAACTGAGTTAATCGAATTAAGATTCGAGAAATAGCAGAAACTGTGAACTGGGCCCAAAGACGTGTTTAGGCAGTTAAATGCTGAAGGGTATATTAGGCCATCGTATCTG
>NW_024004837.1:0-2618 GCF_014805625.2 Glossina fuscipes
ACAAACTTGACTAAACTTCGGCTTAAGCTAATTATTCTCAACTTCTTCTGTTTTCCCTTTACTTAATCCTAACTCTCGTAGCCTTACTTACTCTGGCACTCCTCCTGAGAGGCGAAGAACCTGTGAGGCCAAAACGAGCGACAATTTTGGTTCCTCACAGTATATGAAAGTCTTTCCGCTATTTCATTGATCATGTAACTATGTATGAAACGCTTTTTACTAACAAATATTATTAATTTAAAAGGCAAACATGTTATCCCCTACTACCACAACTACCATGATTCTTTCGAAAAGAGATTTTGAGAATAGGCTAAAACTTTTTTTCAAAACATACGCAATAAGATTAGGAAAACTGACATAAAAAAAGAAACAAATTGTTTTTAACATTGTCGAATATTACTTACGTTTTGTTCATTAAGCTTTTAGTTCATCTTAATTTTGTAGATAAAAGTTGATTAAATTATCATTGAATTTCTTCATTTATTTACTCATTTGACTGACATTCTTTCATGTCCTCTTCTATCGATGAAGAAGGCATATTTAAATTATTTTACTGTGAAGGCAAAGAGACTCAGCCAAGAAAGAACAAAAAAAAAGAAGAAAATCGAGACAAAGAAGGGAATTGTATTCGGTTGTGACCGAATCTTTCACACTCATCATCGACTATAAAAAAGAAGAAGCATTAAATTTTCACACTCGAAGTTATTAAGAAAGTGAGGTTCACCTTTCCTACTTTCAGTATAAAAGTGAAAATTTATTTAATCCATTTGTTGTACTTTATAAGTGTTCGCAAATTCTCATAAGGCATTTTCAAATTCTTTGGCAAACTTGTAGGCGATATCGTCATTTTTACAAACTGGAGAATGTTTACCACAGATACTATAAAGTTGGGCAGACGGACAGTTAGACAGACTAGGACATGCTTAAGTCGATTCAGAGTTTAACGGAGCTTCCTTCTGGGCGCTGCAAACGTTTCTACAAAATGAATATACCCCTCATCGCCCGGTGATGGGTATAAAGAGAAACGGAACGAACGGGAATGATTACGTAAACCGTTTCTTCATGTGAAAGCCTATTTTCCTTGTAATGGATGCATTCAAATATTTGCGAACAATTCCTTATCCCTTTTCCAATGACGTTATAATATCGTTACATATATTTGTTGCTTTCTTTTACGCTTTGTTGTTAGTCAGAACAAAAAGCGTCTTAGTGTGCATTATCATGATGAGTTAGTGCACAGTGTACTTAGAAATTTTTATGTATCCAAATGCCATCAGGATGTAGAAGTCTGTTTAAAAAAGCAAAAAAAAGGAAAAGAAAAAAACAAAGAAAGAATTATAAATAAAGAATAATTATACATCTAGATATGTCCATCCGTTCGTTATAAATTTTAGATAACAAGAAATGGATGGAATAAATATTTTCTAGTTTTCACAGGTAAAGATTAGAAAAAGAGTTAAAAGAATAAAATTTTAAAAAGCAATTAAAGCTTTGAGAATATTCAATTTTGAAAGAAGTCTTAGTTCCATAGCTAATATAAGATTTCTAGAATTGTGAGTAATTTTCATACCCGTCAAACCGTTTGCAACGGCCAGCAGGAAGGTTCATAGACCCTACAAATCCCTTTGCATAATATCTGTTGTAAGCATTCTCCTGGCCGCGAAAATAAAGCTTTAAATTTGATAGGAACAATCCAAGTTCTTGCAGGATATGCGTACTATAGGCATGTGTAGTGAACGTATATTCTATACGGGATTCTGCGGTGCCTCTACAAAAAGGGGAAAAATCGTCCAAATCTACTCAATTTTATAGCCTGCGATTGTTTTCTTTTTTTCAACACTTTTATAGCGCACAGAAGCAATCTTCAAAAGTCCCATAAAGTATATAAACTCTTGGCCAGTTTCAAATTCGGTATGTGCCTAAGCATGTCCGTCAGTTCGTCTGTCCATCGGTCGTCTATGGTAAATATCCTTCCGTTCGCATAATTGAAGATATCGCCTACAAGCTTGCAAAAGCATTTGCAAGTGACCCAAACTGTGCCAAAAACACGCCTACAACGCCCATATGCCTGTGAACTGTGAATACTTTCACTGTCCCCGTCTTTCGCTTTATTCTGAAAACAGAAAAATTCAGCCGCAGCCACCCAATAGAATAAAGTAAGAAAATTTAGTTCGTTTCCCGTTTTCTAGGATCGCCGTGATGGTTGTAAAAAATTTAGCCATGACCGAAAAGATTCGCAATACAAAGTGATCACGATAATGGTAGAAAACTGTGAAAATGACTTTGATATTGAAGTGACTTTCGCTGTGTTTCTCAGTCTTCGTTGATGTTTCGCATAATATTCGCACGATTGATCGGTTTTATCCGAGTCACACACATAGACTCAAGTCCTTTTATTATGATGCGTTCCATGAAATCCCGGTAGTCAGAGATCATTGCTGCACAGACGTAGTGAAATTCCAAAAACTCAGCTTTGCTTTAAATACTTAAATTGAAGCCTGGCCTTACGAACTGAGTTAATCGAATTAAGATTCGAGAAATAGCAGAAACTGTGAACTGGGCCCAAAGACATGTTTAGGCAGTTAAATGCTGAAGGGTATATTAGGCCATCGTATCTG
>NW_024004838.1:0-1247 GCF_014805625.2 Glossina fuscipes
TTTTTTTTTTTATAGCCATATATTATAAGTAGGCTCAATGAGATTTCGATTATAAGCTATACGGATTAGCCAGCTTAGTGCATTTCGTATACAGAATACAATATAATAACCAATGTGGTTATTGACCTTTGAATTGCTATGTGACATGTAACATTCATGCAAACAATTACGTTTATTAAATGAGAAATTATTATTGACTTTATTTAAACATTCATGCTTAATTATGCATAAGTCAATGTTGGCCGATATAAGGGATGAAGAATATTTATCTTCCATATTTAAAAGGTTTAAAGTATTCAAAGCCCATAATACATGCACAACTATTTCATGATTTCATCGTTCTGCGGAAATTTAAATGAAAAAATTTACCTTAATTTTTGTTCACATGACAAGAACTTTTTTTCTTTGATTCATTTTATGAATAATGCCGTCCTCAATATTTATATAGAGTTTTTTGTCGTTATATACGTGTATACAATATATGTTACATGGATTCTTGTAAACATGCAAGACTGAGTTTTTCGACTCATAATACAGAATCCCAACACACAGCGACTACCTCGTCTTTAATTTACATAGGCGTATTAAATTTCACAACCGCATCGGCCCACTCAGATGATTTCCAAGCAAGGACTGTGCGTTGAAAATGATGGAAATTTTTTCTGAGTATAGATGAAATTTCCATCTACCGGTATTTCTTTAATACAGATTTCATAGTGTTATTTCCACAATTTGGATCTCTATCAGATTCTTTATATTTAGTTAAAAAAAAAGCATTTCTTCGTTGATGTTTACAATTTTTCTTTTTTTCTACTTCAAAGACAGCTTAATCTAAAGACCTAGCACCACCGCATCAACCTGACAAAAACGTCCACTCTACCACTCGTCCCGCGACCAACTCTGCTTGACTCTTAACCTCGCTTCCCTGTAGACTAAACTTGGCTGAACTTTGGCTTAAGCTAATTATTCACAACTTTTTCTGATTTCTCTTTACTCTAATTCCCCTTTACTTAACCCTATCTCTCTTAGCCTAATTTAATCTGGCACTGACGAACTTGACTAAACTTCGGCTTAAGCTAATTATTCTCAACTTCTTCTGATTTCTCTTTACTTAATCCTAACTCTCTTAGCCTAACTTACTCTAGCACTGACAAACTTGACTAAACTTCGGCTTAGGCTAATTATTCACAACTTTTTCTGATTTCTCTTCACTCTAATTTCTCTTTACTTAACCCTATCTCTCTTAG
>NW_024004839.1:0-2092 GCF_014805625.2 Glossina fuscipes
GGATTGAACAGCTCATAATTAAATTTACACTGATTAAGCTTAACCAAGATAAAGTGCCAATGACAATTAAATAAAATTTTTAAAATTCTACAATGGAACATTAAGGGACTTATTAAGAATTTTGATGAACTCCGTACACTCATACACTCCAACCTTTTTATCGCTGCAAGAAACCCTTTATAGAAGCTCTTTTAATCCTATTCCACCCAAATCATATACTGGATACTTCACGAATGCTGATCAAAACTCATATTCCAAACAAGGAGTAGGTGTTTTTATAAAATCAAGTATACCTCACAAACGCATAAATTTAAGCTCAAATATACAAGCCGTAGCGATACAAATAATATTAAATAAAAAATTTACAGTGCTTTCGCTCTATATTCCACCTTCGCAATCGTTTTCTCAGCAAGAACTCTTCAATTTATTCTCCGTACTTTTCCCCCCATATGCGGCGATTTCAACAGCTGGAATACCATCTGGGGCTCAACAGTAAACAACACTCGCGGTACTGTTTTAGAAAAGGCCTTTTTTCAAAGCAACCTTTGCGTTTTAAATGATGGAAAACCAACGCACTTCTCAACTCATCATACTTTTTCACATATTGATTTAACATGTTGCTCTCCATCACTTCTTCCTTTGGTGTTCTGGTCTATTTCTGATGATCTACATAATAGTGATCACTTTCCAATCATAATCGATCTTAAACTTTCAACGTCCTCTGCTACTCCAGCAAAACAGGCCAAATTCCGCCTCGATAAAGCGGATTGGATCAATTACTCCAAACAGGTGGAGTCATTTTTGAATTCAAAGCCATTTAACGGAAACTGCAACCATGATGCTGCTGTTATGTCTAAAGCGATTCGCACGGCTACTCATCTTTCTATTCCGCAATCCAACACCTCTTTTAAATGAGCTAGGGTTCCTTGGTGGAACAATACGCTTTCCTTTTTGAGGAAAAATAAAATGGATCTATGGCACCGCTTTAAGAGATGTCCTGATCAGAATCACTTGTTATTATACAAAAAGGCCAATGCTCTATTCAGGGAGGAATTACGGAAATCAAAGGCACTTAGTTTCGAACTTTTCTCGAGACGAATTCACAGAAATACGTCAATGAAAGTTGTTTGGAACAAAATCAACAGACTTAATGGGACTTCAAACCTGAACGAAATTTCTGCCATCTGCACCCCCAATGGAACTTTAACTGACGCAAATGAGCTTTCTAATTACTTTGGAAAAGTGTGGTGCGAATACTCCTCTGATAGCAACTTCTCCAGTGCTTTCATCGAAAATAAAAGGACTCCAATATCTCTTCCAAATAATATCGACAGATGTGCCATGTTCCTGGAAAATTGCGTATCTACGTCAGAAGTTGAAAGTTGTCTCTCCAATTTGAAGGGGAAGACACCTGGTCTAGCCCGCATCTCATACCAAATGATCAGTGCTATGCCTAAGTCTAGTAAAAAGAAATTACTGGACCTATATAATACGGGGTTTATGACTGGCCATATACCCTACATATGGAAACTGGCAACAGTTGTTCCAATTCCAAAGTCAAAAAATGTCTCCATCGCATCAGATTATCGCCAAATTTCTCCTTTATCTTGCCTCTCTAACGTATTAGAGAAGATTATGGCATCTAGATTATCTTGATTTCTTGAGTCCAAGAATCTGATAACAAAGCAACAAGTTGGTTTCAAGCGGGGTAGAGGATGCATCGACGCTCTGTTACATATTGATTATTTCACAAGCAAAGCAATTTCCGAACGAAATCACGTAACAATTCTCTCAATTGATTTCGAAAAAGCATTTGACAGAGTTGGTGTTTATGTTATCTTAAGACTCTTGAAATCATCGAATGTTGGACCCAAATTTTTCAACTACATCAAATCATTCATGTCGCATCGGCGGTTCAAAGTTAGAATCAACAATCATCTTTCTGATTCCTTTCCGCTAAAGAATGGCATTCCGCAAGGATCTCCTCTCTCTGTCACGCTTTTCCAGATCGCTTTCAACGAAATTAGCGAAATTGTTTGCCGTGTACCAAGAGTGGAACATTGTCTCTACGCGGACGATGTATACATTTTTA
>NW_024004840.1:0-3689 GCF_014805625.2 Glossina fuscipes
CTGAGCGGATTGAACAGCTCATAATTAAATTTACACTGATTAAGCTTTACCAAGATAAAGTGCCTAGAGAAGCGGTTAGGGACATTGAAGCTTACTTCACCAAGTAATGAAGGCGAGTCAATAGCACCATTTATTACTTTAATTAGAAAGGAAACGCCAAGAACAAATCTACGTTTCTCAAGAGACGGTAGGGACAGCAGAAGCAACCTATTTTCATACGGAGGAAGAGAGGCAATCGGATCCCAACCCAAATTTCTAAGGGCAAACAGCAAGAATTGCTTTTGAACTGATTCAATTGAATCTACGTAGCACCTATATGAAGGAGACCACACAACTGAGGCATACTCGAGTATGGGTCTAACCAAACACATGTACAGCCTTTTCGTAATGTAGGGATCATCAAGCTCTTTGGACCACCTTTTTATAAAACCAAGCGCGGACCTAGCTTTGCTAATCGAGAGCTCAATATGCAAGTTAAAACGTAACCTATGGTCAAATAGGACGCCTAAATCCGTAATCGAATCGACGTCCTCCAACTTATGCGAATCTATGAAATACTGAGTAATGAATGACTTTCTTCTTGAGAATGAAAGCTTCTTACATTTACTCAGATTTAGTTGCAGGAGATTCAAAGAGCACCATGTAACAAAATTATCTAAATCACCTTGAAGCTGATGTGATTGCGATTCAACAGAGAAGGAAGAAAACAGTTTCACATCATCAGCATACATTAAGATCTGGCTGGAATTAACCACCGATGGGATATCGTTAATGTATAAACTAAATAAAATGGGACCCAAGTGACTTCCTTGAGGTACGCCAGACGTAGCGGGGAATTCATCCGAGCTAATGAAGTTAAACAAAACTCTGAAGGATCTATTGTGCAGATAAGAGCTTATCCATTTCACTAAGTAGGGTGGGAAACCAGAGGCTTGGAGTTTAAAGATAAGTAGTCTATGGTTAACCAAATCAAATGCTTTGCTTAAATCAGTGTAAATAACATCTGTGCGAGAGCCACTAGAAAAAGCCTTGAAAACATGACAGGTAAACTCTAACAAGTTGGTGACTGTAGATCGCCCTTTCCGAAAGCCGTGCTGGTGCGGAGAAATATACGAATTAATGGCAAAGGCTAAATGCTGAGTCACAATACGCTCGAACAACTTGGGCAAGACACTCAACTTGGCTATGCCTCTGTAGTTCTCAACAAATTGTCTACTTCCACTCTTGTGGATAGGAATAAGGAAACTACTCTTCCAACATGAAGGGAAAACACCTGAACACAAGGACATGTTAAAAATCTTTGAGATCACACCACACAACTCGACAGCGCAAGATTTAAGTACACATGATGGAATTCCATCAGGTCCAGGCGAACAACTGTATTTTAGAGAACTTAACCCTTTGAAAACATCATCTTCCGAAATAACCAAGTTAGGTATTGAAACCGAGTTAGTTATAGGATATGGGTAGTTTGCTGATAACTCAAAATTAGCAATCGAAAAGTTTCGTCGGAAATACTCAGCAAATAGATTTGAGATTTCAAAATCATCCGAGGAACCAGAGCCATTAAAAGAAACATGAGAGGGATATGTGGAAATTTTTCTTTTAGAGTTAACAAATTTAAAGAAGAATTTAGGATTAGCAAACAGAGAGGATTTAATGAACTGAAGGTATCTGCAGTAATAATGATGGTTGAGGGAGTTAAATCTATGCCTCGCCACCGAGTAAGCGAAATAGTCAAGCGCAGAGCCACTTTTCGAATATTTTTTGAATAGCGAGTTTTTTCTATTCTTGTGATATTTAATTGTCTTATTAAACCACGGGGGACATCTGCTTCGAGGTCGACAATGCTTGATCGGAACAGATGCAGCAATAGCTAGATTTAATGTATTGTAGAACGATGGCATTAAGTTTTCAATACTACCGGTTGAGAAATCAAGCGTCAGATGTGAAAGACGATGTTTTAGTAATACAATATTGATTTTATGAAAATCATAATAATTATTTAAACAAGTTTGAGTTGGCACATTAAGGCATTCCAACAAACCATCATTAATATGATGAAAGGAAATGCATATTGATGGATGATAAGGATCCTCAGGTAAACTAAAAGGTGGGCAACGATTTACGTAAATCTCGGGAAAATTGGCAAAGCAGAGATCAAGCAGTCTACCATTACAATTAGGGGTACGATTATATTGAACCAAATTGTGATCAAACAATTCATTAAAGAACACAACAGCCCTATCAGACGTTGAAGTAGGAACCAAGCAGCCAGAATTATCAGTGTTACACCAAGTGACTTGAGGCAAATTGAAGTCACCCAATGCAACGACCAAATCGGTGGGTCTAGACCGCTTGGCCACTTCACAAATGAGGGCAGCGTGTTTCCCGTAAATGGAGATATCAGAATTTGGGGGAATATAGGAGCAGGTTATGAATAGATGTTTATCAGGCATATTCGCACGAATAGCGATAAATTCAACGTCAGGAGAAGTGGGAAATTCAATTAAATTGGACGGGACTGACGCAGATATGGCAATTAATACACCACCACCAATGCGATTTACTCGATCATTTCTAAACACTTGGAAAGAATTATGAAAAAGTTCCGACGAATGTAGATCGGGTTTTAGCCAGGTTTCAGTAAAGGCCAAACAGAAAAATTCCGTGCTCACTGAATTTAGAAAAGTGGAACGAATTTTCGAATTTAGGCCCCTAACATTTTGATAAATGAGAGATAGTGGGCCTGAAGAAACAATTAGTTTTTTGAAGGCGACAAGACTATTGCCTTGGTATTACGGGGACGATCACGAGGGATAAATTCCTTAATTAAGGATCCTACCGGCCACAGTGATTTGTTTAACAACATATCACTGTTTTCAGTCGGAACTAATATTTTAAAAGAGGAGATTGCCCTAGCTTGAGAAGGAGCCATTTTGAAGATGCTAACACGCTTTAAGTTGACTGATGGGACTTTCGTCGCCAGATAACCTTTTATGTTATCCACCGATGTTTCAGGTGCCAGTCTTGACACAAATATTGCTTTTCTGGGAGGAACTGCCGTCAAGCAAATGTCATTATTTGGAACAGGAGGGGGGTTCACAGTAGGAGAGTTTCGAGTTGGGGAAAATATAGATGGGGTTATCGCCCTTGTACCGGCAGCTTGTGAGACTTGCCCAGTCTGGTGACCAGCATTCACACGCGAACAGGCAGGAGGAGAGGATGACTTATTTTTCTCTTCATTACTTTTAGGCGATGGCACTTGATTAGAGTGAGTGGCGGCTCTGGGCGGAGATACCCTTGCCACTTCAGCGTAGCTTAAAACCGATGGACTTGCCGGTTTGTTTGTAACTGTTTTGCTACCAACCGACTCAGCAATATCGGAAACATTACTATTCATTTTAGAGTTAGAAGGAGCGGTAACTTGTACCAACGAATTAGATTTGGAGAAAGCCAGAGGTGACGTCCCACACGCTACGCTACGAGTAGAAGATGAGTGTCCAATAAAGCGACACTCATCAAACCTAGACTTAATGAGCTCAAACTTTTCCCACAAGGAGCCGAGATTTCTACTCAATTCCGAGAAACCATAACGGGTCTCCTTACAAAAGAAAAAGACAACACGAAAGCAATCAACAGCCTCGAATCTATTGCATGTGCGATCTCCACATGGGCAAACTCGTCAG
>NW_024004841.1:0-2219 GCF_014805625.2 Glossina fuscipes
GTAAGTATTTCTGGTAATCGAATTATAGTGAAACAAGTTATCTTGTATTATTCAAGATGTACACATAATGTTCCTTCAGGAATATTTTTATTTATAAATTCCGTATTTTCGTTTCTTTTATTTTTCGGTTCATCGTCAATTTGATATTTCTACTAACTTCAACTGCATATAAAGTTTGTAAGTGTTTCTGATAAACGAATCACTCTGGGAAAAATTATCTCAGACTTCTCAAGATGTACACTTAATGTTCCTTCAGGAATATTTTTATTAAATTTAATGTTTTCGTTTATTTTACTTTTCGGTTCATCGTTAATATGATATTTCTACTAACTATAACTGAATATAAAGGGGGTAAGTAGTTCCGGTGTTCGAATTTTAGCGAAACAAGTTATCTTGTATTATTCAAGATGCGCGCATAAAGTTCCTTCAGGAATATTTTTATTTATAAATTTTATGTTTTCGTTTCTTTTATTTTTTGGTTCATCGTTAATTTTATATTTCTGCTTACTTCGACTTCATATAAAGCTGGTGAGTATTTCTAATAACAGTATTATTCTGAAAAAAGTTATCTTGCATCAGTCAAGACGTACACATAAGGTCGCTTGAGGAATATGTTTATTTATAAATTGTATGTTTTCGTTTATTTTATTTTTCGGTTCACTGTTAACTTGATATTTCTACTTACTTCGACTTCATATAAAGATGGTGAGTATTTCTAATAATCGAATTACCCGGAAAAAAATTATCCTGTTTTAGTCAAGATAAACTTATCAAGTACCTTCAGGAATATTTTTATTTATAAATTCCGTGTTTTCGTTTCTTTTACTTTTCGGTTCGTCGTTAATGTGATATTTCTACTAACTTCAACTGCATATAAAGGTTGTAAGTATTTCTGATAATCGAATTATAGTGAAACAAGTTATCTTATATTATTCAAGATGTACACATAATGTTCCTTCAGGAATATTTTTATTTATAAATTTTATGTTTTATTTTTTTTTATTTTTCGGTTCATCCTTAATTTGATATTTCTACTAATTTCGACTGCATATAAAGATTGTAAGTATTTCTGATAAACCTATGGAAAAAATTACCTCAGACTTCTCAAGATATACACATAACGTTCCTTCAGGAATATTTTTATTTATAAATTTTATGTTTTCGTTTATTTTACTTTTCGATTCATCGTTAATTTGATATTTCTACTAACTACAACTGCATATAAAGGGGGTAAGTATTTCCGGTAATCGAATTATAGTGAAATATATTATCTTGTATTATCCAAGATGTACACATCAAGTTCCTTCAGGAGTATTTTTATTTAAAAATTTTATGTTTTCGTTTCTTTTATTTTGCGGTTCATCGTTGATTTGATATATCTGCTAACTTCGAATGCATATAAAGTGGGTTAGTATTTCTGATAATCGAATTATTTTGAAAAAAGTTATCTTGCATCAGGCAAGACGTACATATAAAGTCCTTTCAGGAAAATGTTTATTTATAAATTTTATGTTTTCCTTTTTTCTTTTTTTTTTTCGTTTCATCGTTAATTTTATATTTCTGCTAACTTCGACTTCATATAAAGATGGTGAGTATTTCTGATAATCGTATTACCCGGGAAAAAATTAACTTGTTTTAGTCAAGATGAACCCGTCAAGTCCCTTCAGGAATATTTTTATTTATAAATTCCGTGTTTTCGTTTCTTTTACTTTTCGGTTCGTCGTTAATGTGATATTTCTACTAACTTCAACTGCATATAAAGGGCGTAAGTATTTCCGGTAATCGAATTATAGCGAAACAAGTTATCTTGTATAATTCAAGATGTACACATCAAGTTCCTTCAGGAGTATTTTTATTTATAAATTTTATGTTTTCGTTTCTATTATTTTTTGGTTCATCGTTGATTTGAAACTTCTGCTAACTTCGGCTGCATATAAAGAATGTAAGTATTTCTGATAAACGAATCACTCTGCAAAAAATTACCTCAGACTTCTCAAGATGTACACATAGTGTCCCTTCAGGAATATTTTTATTTATATATTTTATGTTTTATTTTTTTTTATTTTTCGGTTCATCCATAATTTTATATTTCTACTAACTTCAACTGCATATATAGGGGGTAAGTATTTCTGGTAATCGAATTATAGTGAAACAAGTTATCTTGTATTATTCAAGATGTACACATAATGTTCCTTCAGGAATATTTTTATTTATAAATT
>NW_024004842.1:0-2580 GCF_014805625.2 Glossina fuscipes
GACGGACAAATGAATTTATCCGACTGCCGCGGTAGGAAACAATCGGCAACGTTACAAGAACTTGCGGCCATTTTGAATAATGTTGCTGGGTATTCTAGTAATGCTGCCGTAGATACTGCAACGAATGCCATTGATGATGGCTTTTTAATTGTGGGTAAAGAAATGAGATCATCTAAGAAATTACGACGGGAGGAACGTTATCGGTTGCCTTTGCCGGAGGATGTAAGTGCTTCATCATATGATTTTTATTGTTACGAGTGTCATTTGCCTGGCATGATGGAACACTGTCGCGAATGTACGCGATCGTTTCATCGCATGTGCTGTCCCAAAAACCTATGGCAAGCGATGTATATGCGGTCAAATTCCCAAGAGCTTAGCAACATATCATCGTTTGCAGATCTTACAATTAACCCGACAACCTCAAATGATGTTAGAGTGTCGCCTTCCCATACCTTTTTAAAGTCTATGAAAAATCGGTTGGATACAAATACAGAAAAATACAATGCTCCTGAAAAACTCTCCAAGCAGACTAGCAACAACTGCAACGTAAGCGAGGAAGATGTTGATATCGAAACTGAATGCGAAGAGGATTTAGTAGATCCAAAAAACGGAACCGGCGGGAACTGTTCCACAGTGGTAACTAACGTTTTCAATAAATCACTTTTAGAGGAACATCTAATTAATGATGACTTATGTGTAGCCTGCCAACTTTTAAAATGTCCCGATTTACGTAATCTTCCCAATACGCACGCGGACAAATTATGTCGTCTAATCGGTTATGCTTATGAACGTAATCGGCAAGAAGGAGAACTTCGCGATGCCATAACTGACTTGAAAGAAATGAACATATCGAAAACAGAATTTCACGTGGCCAAGCGCTTATTGCACATTTCATCCACCCATCGCTTCAGTATGGTCAAGGAGAATATAGAAAAGCGGAAGTATAACTCCCCAATGGAGTTTTTCGTAGACTTGTTGGATATTCAGCATAGCGTGGGAGTATATTTTGGACATAAAAGCGCTGAATTCAAATCTTTGAATTTGTTTTTACGCAACATCTTCTCGGACTTGTTGGAAATTAAGCGTTGCCCAGATTGTTTTCTTTATTCAAATGAAAAACATATGCCTATCTGGTATCCAAAGCCGTGCATACCGCATCTTGAATCGGTGCTTGTTGAATGCAGTGACCTAAAATATCAACCGGCCAAGGTTATACGTGTCGTACCCAATTTTAAATACGAAGTAATGTTTCTTGAGGATGAGGAAAATTCAAGAGCTCTTGTAGAATCAAGTTCTATAAAGATTGATAGGAACGGCACCGACTCTTTTGTTCTTGACAATATTTCGAGCATTAAAAAGCCTTTGGAGTCAACAACGAATCCTCAGGTTGAAATGCAAGAAATTGAAGAAACCGAACAAATCGAGCAAATTAGTTTTAACGTTTTACGCGCCTCAACTGCAATTAAAAAAAAAAAGCGGATACAGAGACATCATTTATGCCAAAAAAGAAACGTAGTGGTAATGCCAAAGAACCGTTTAATAGAACTTTTTCCATCAAAAGTGATAACCCGTCGAGCCGCATATCCCCGAACTGTTTAAAAACTAAAAATTTACAGCCGAATCTTATCGAAAGCCATAATCGTAGATGTGATCTGAAAAATCTTACCGAGTTGATCAATGCCCTTCGTAAAGAATGTGAGCAAATGCGAAATACCTCTGACGAGTACGCATTAAAAAATAGGGTTTTAGAAGCAGAGAAAGAAGACATTAAAACAGTCATAGAAAAACTCGAACGCAATCGCGAATTTGTAAAAAACACTCTGTGGTGTAAGTGGTGCCTTGAGAAAGCCCGTTATGAATGCTGCTTTAAGGCAGCTTACTGTTCCGCAACATGCCAGGAAAGTCATTGGTTAGATGGCCATTATAAGGATTGCATTAATGGAGGCATATGAATGGCTACCATCTTCTTCACAATCAAAAGAAAAAAGAAAACTCCCTTACGTTTTGTTGAAGATCATGTTCGTTATATATGCAAGATCTTCTATAGCTACATTTCCTTTCGTCCTATCCAATATGCTGGCCTTTGCTTGCGCAAATATTTACTACATGCATAGATATATTCTCGTTATGTGCATTCAACTTTGCTTCGATGAATAAACTTTTAAAATGTATTTCAAATCTTTGTTCTTAAAGTCGATTTTGCTTTTTGCTAGTTTAACTTTAGTTAAGACATGCTTATGTATGTGGGTTAACCTCGTTTTTCAAGTGGTCTCAGAGGAAGTTTTTGTTTTATCTAACTAACCATTTTAAAAACAAATTTTTTTGGATTCCGTCTGAAGAATTTTTGGAAGCAATACTTGGGAAAATACTATAATTGCATGCTTAGAAGATGGTCATCGCAAGCGCATGTAGTCTTATGTGAGAGAAAGTTATGCGTAATCGAAAGTGCAGTATAATGGCATAACAATAGCCCATGTATTGAAAATTGGTAATAGGCTTTTCACTGCTTCTTCCCCTTCTAAAATTTAGCAAATCAATGACAGACGATTCAGTGCGCTGTGTGGTGGAAAGCGTTTTTTT
>NW_024004843.1:0-1043 GCF_014805625.2 Glossina fuscipes
CGATTCAGTGCGCTGTGTGGTGGAAAGCGTTTTTTTCCTATAATGTATTTATTATTTATTTATTATTATTATTTTAATTTTAGACTAATGAATTGAATTCTTAGACTAAAAAAAAAAGAAGACATTGAGCACTAGCAACACAGGCTATCGGCTCTAATTTAAAAAAAAAAAGGATATTAGATAATAAGCTTAGTAGTATTAATAAAGTAAAATATTGAATTGATATTCTGTTCTGAAGTTGATTGTAGAATATTCAAAGGGTTAATCGTTCCAAATGCAATACTTCTAGCCAAGGAAAAGTTGGGGCAGTCGCAGAGAATGTGCTTTATAGTAAGAGTTTGTCCACAACAGCAGATTGGGTGAGAAGACTTCTTCAGGATCCATTGGTGAGTTGCAATTGTATGACCAAGGCGAATTCTCGAAAATGTTTGGATCTTGGTTTTCTCAACATTTGTTGGATATAGAGGTGGAGTTAATTGAGGGTTAATGCAAGAGTAGTGTTGATGATGGTATTGTAAATTTCCTTCTGCAATTTTCTCTTTAACTTTTCTTCCAATGTATCTTTGAAGATCCAACTTTTCCATGACATCATCCATAATTAGAGGAGCAGAAGCAGCATACTTTGCCGCTCGATCAGCCTGCTCATTTCCCAGTAAACCGATGTGACTTGGTACCCATAACATTTTAATTTTTCCGTCGGGTGTAGTAATTATATTCCTTAATTTGTTGATGGTGCTCCATCTCGAAGTCGAAGGGTTCCGGGTAGCTAGTAATATAGACAAACTGTCAGTAACAATGACGGTTTTGAGTTTGTTTTTATGGGCACGGTTGGCAGCGTGAAGGATAGCTCTGGCTTCGGTTATGAAAGTTGAAGTGCTTTCGTGAAATATGTGGTTGAGAAGAAGCCGTCCTGTAGCATCTACCACCGTACAAGCAGGAGGCAGACCAGGAGATTTTGAGCCGTCTGTGTACAAAAGATTCCAACCAGTATTGTCCAATACTTGGGTTTTCTCAGCTATTAGATTCCTGAAGACGTAATTTGG
>NW_024004843.1:1143-2724 GCF_014805625.2 Glossina fuscipes
AAGAGCGGGAAATTTTTAAGGGAATGTTCAATTCCTTTCCGATGCACAAACAATGGTCAATTGCAGATGGTGACTTTGGAATTTTCTTCGCAATAATAATCTTTCTTACGTCATCACCGAGAATGGATTTGTTTGAATTAAGAAGCTTAGGGACTATTCTAGCTTTTAACTCATACAGTCTATTTTCTAAGGTTGGGAGACCAGTTTCAATTATAATATTATTTATGGGCGTCGTCCGAAAAGCATAACAACTTGCTCTAACGGCTTGGTGATAGACCGGTTTAAGGATGTTGATATTAGATTTGCAGCTATTGCCATAAATTATCAAAGCATAGTCAATCTTGCTTAACACAAGCATTTTGGTAAGATAAGCGATAGTGTTAATATGCGCATGGCTTCTCCAAGCAACGTACTGTATGAAATTTACCCTTGTTAAAAGGGAGTTTTTTAAACGAAGGCAGTGTGCTTTCCAACGATAATTGTTTGAGAAGGTGAGCCCGAGAACATGGAGCGTCTGCACATTTAGTACTGGTAAGCCGTTAATATGCATCAGTAGGTTTCCTGCATCGCACATTTGTTTTCGACAAATGTGCATTTTTTTTGATTTTTGTATAGATATTATAGCTTCTGACGAGTTTGCCCATGTGGAGATCTCACATGCAATAGATTCGAGGATGTTGATTGCTTTCGTGTTGTCTTTTTCTTTTGTAAAAATGTATACATCGTCCGCGTAGAGACAATGTTCCACTCTTGGTACACGGCAAAGAATTTCGCTAATTTCGTTGAAAGCTATCTGGAAAAGCGTGACAGAGAGAGGAGATCCTTGCGGAATGCCATTCTTTAGCGGAAAGGAATCAGAAAGATGATTGTTGATTCTAACTTTGAACCGCCGATGCGACATGAATGATTTGATGTAGTTGAAGAATTTGGGTCCAACATTCCATGATTTCAAGAGTCTTAAGATAACATGAAGACCAACTCTGTCAAATGCTTTTTCGAAATCAATTGAGAGAATTGTTACGTGATTTCGTTCGGAAATTGCTTTGCTTGTGAAATAATCAATATGTAACAGAGCGTCGATGCATCCTCTACCCCGCTTGAAACCAACTTGTTGCTTTGTTATCAGGTTCTTGGATTCAAGAAACCAAGATAATCTAGATGCCATAATCTTCTCTAAAACCTTTGAGAGGCAAGATAAAAGAGAAATTGGGCGATAATCAGATGCGATGGAGACATTTTTTGATTTTGGAATTGGAACAACTGTTGCCATTTTCCACATGTAGGGTATATGGCCAGTCATAAATACCGTATTATATAGGTCCAGTAATTTCTTTTTACTAGACTTAGACATAGCACTGATCATTTGGTATGAGATGCGGTCTAGACCAGGTGTCTTCCCCTTCAAATTGGAGAGACAAAAAAAAATTTTGTTTTAAGTTAAATTTCATTTCACACAAGACTTGTAATGGCTCCATTAATACGGAAAGCTCAACCAGACTGTCTACGTCACTTTTTTAAAATATTGCGTTGTCCCGACGGACAAATGAATTTATCCGACTGCCGCGGTAGGAAACAATCGGC
>NW_024004844.1:0-1691 GCF_014805625.2 Glossina fuscipes
TTGAAAGAGTTTGTTTATGTGTCTAAGAGGGGAAGAGACAGCAGATTCAATTTAATTACAACCACCTACATAAGATACATAAATAATGATTTTGTTATTCCGTCAGCAAGATCTGGAAATATTCATGAAAAAGAAATAAAAGCATTATGAGGGGCCACAGCTCGCTATTAGTTACCCTACACCACTTCACTTAATAGAGTTGGTGACGTAACGACTTTTAAAATGAAGGCCTTATATATAAAGTGGTTGGAAAATTGGTCCGATCAGAAGGGCGTGAAAAATCGAAATGTTGCTTAGCTACTATGGCTAAACCAAGGCCTCCGAAAAAATAACATTGGTGCGTGAATCCTTGATTAATAGCCTTTCCAAGAAAAGTAAATTATTTTTGTGGACACCTCACGGGCCATGACCATTACGCGATGAACACAATGGACCATTATAAGAGTAGCAGTCGTAAAAAGGGTCTGACTTAATCTGATTTTGTTGGGGACGGCAACATATTATTGGAATTTATTTACCAGAATTCTGTTGACGGCTAACAGAGCTCTGTAAATATTTTATGGTTTGTGTCTTGGCCACTTTCCCCTTTCTGATCGGAACCAATTTTAATAGTATTCGTCCTTAGGCCAAAACATGCCGGTGGACCAAATTTCATCAAAATAATTTTACAATCTTTCAACGTATAAATGATGAAACTTTCGACATTGTATAGATTGAACACAAATATATAGGAAATGGATGAACGGTCACATAGATAAACAAGCTTAGATTGGTTGAAAACCACTTTCAGAAAATCGGTATAATATCTGATCTATCTGAAGTCCTCCGCTACGAAATCGCTACGGATCGATCTTGCATTTATAGTGCCCGACTGAAAAGAGACGAGCTATATGAGTGGCAGTTTACTAAGAACGTATATGAAGCTGGTACCGATTTTTTAGAGATGAGCATAAAATATTAACATTATAAGTGAAAGTTCTGTACTGACGATTGAATATTACGTAGACTGTGCACTTTATCGATATACCTGTGGCGTACATTACAGGAAGCACTGCACTTTAGCAGCTTATTCAACTTATCAGCAAAAGCCAAGTGATATATTGTCGGCAGGTTTAAAACTCGATGCGGCAGATTTTACTTTGGTCGTAGCTACAATGGCTGATCAGTCAATTAAGGCATAACACATAACAAATAGACTGCGGCCAGCTCTCTACACCTTGCCCTTCCCTCACTGTTTTCTGACCGTCACCGTGTTACGGGAATAAGGGTACAATGACTTCCCTGATTGATTGGTTATATAATTTAAACCAAAAAAAAGGAAAGGAACACATGCATTGGCTTTTTTGCAGCTTTAAAAGAGTATGTTTACGTTACCATACCATGTTAGTATTACAAAAACTAAAAGAGAATAAGGAAAAATATGAGCGATATCAAAGCATTCGATTCAAATAATAGACGTGTGATTTCTTTCTTATTATGGCCTACACTACCACACTACTCGTTGTACAGGATATATTAAGTTAGTGAGGATGTTCATAACACACAGAAGGGCTAAGAGAGACCCACGTTTTAACATACCGATCGATCCAGAATCGAAATCTGTCTGTCCGTCTGGCGTCTGCCCATGTAAAGGCTACAGGTCGCAAATTATGAGATATTTTGATGAAATTTGACACAGTGATGTACTTTGA
>NW_024004845.1:0-1713 GCF_014805625.2 Glossina fuscipes
TTGAAAGAGTTTGTTTATGTGTCTAAGAGGGGAAGAGACAGCAGATTAAATTTAATTACAACCACCTACATAAGATACATAAATAATGATTTTGTTATTCCGTCAGCAAGATCTGGAAATATTCATGAGAAAGAAATAAAAGCATTATGAGGGGCCACAGCTCGCTATTAGTTACCCTACACCACTTCACTTAATAGAGTTGGTGACGTAACGACTTTTAAAATGAAGGCCTTATATATAAAGTGGTTGGAAAATTGGTCCGATCAGAAGGGCGTGAAAAATCGAAATGTTGCTTAGCTACTATGGCTAAACCAAGGCCTGCGAAAAAATAACATTGGTGCGTGAATCCTTGATTAATAGCCTTTCCAAGAAAAGTACATTATTTTTGTGGACACGTCACGGGCCATGACCATTGCGCGATGAACACAATGGACCATTATAAGAGTAGCAGTCGTAAAAAGGGTCCGACTTAGTCTGATTTCGTTGGGGACGGCAACATATTATTGGAATTTATTTACCAGAATTCTGTTGACGGCTAACAGAGCTCTGTAAATATTTTATGGTTTGTGTCTTGGCCACTTTTCCCTTTCTGATCGGAACCACTTTTAATAGTATTCGTCCTTAGGCCAAACCATGTCGGTGGATTAAATTTCATCAAAATAGTTTTACAAACTTTCGACGTATATATGATGAAACTTTCGACATTGTATAGATTGAACACAAATATAGGAAATGGACGAACGGTCACATAGATAAGCAAGCTTAGATTGGTTGAAAACCACTTTCAGAAAATCGGTATAATAAAAGATGGATCTATCTGAAGTCCTCCGCTACGAAATCGCTACGGATCGATCTTGCATTTATAGTGCCCGACTGAAAAGAGACGAGCTATATGAGTGGCAGTTTACTAAGAACGTATATGAAGCTGGTACCGATTTTTTAGAGATGAGCATAAAATATTAACATTATAAGTGAAAGTTCTGTACTGACGATTGAATATTACGTAGACTGTGCACTTTATCGATATACCTGTGGCGTACATTACAGGAAGCACTGCACTTTAGCAGCTTGTTCAACTTATCAGCAAAAGCCAAGTGATATATTGTCGGCAGGTTCAAATCTCGATGCGGCAGAGTTTACTTTGGTCGTAGCTACAATGGCTGATCAGTCAATTAAGGCATAACACATAACAAATAGACTGCGGCCAGCTCTCTATACCTTTCCCTTCCCTCACTGTTTTCTGACCGTCACCGTGTTACGGGAATAAGGGTACAATGATTTCCCTGATTGATTGGTTATATAATTTAAACCAAAAAAAAGGAAAGGAATACATGCATTGGCTTTTTTGCAGCTTTAAAAGAGTATGTTTACGTTACCATACCATGTTACTGTTACAAAAACTAAAAGGGAATAAGGAAAAACATGAGCGATATCAAAGCATTCGATTCAAATAATAGACGTGTGATTTCTTTCTTATTATGGCCTACACTACCACACTACTCGTTGTACAGGATATATTAAGTTAGTGAGGATGTTCATAACACACAGAAGGGCTAAGAGAGACCCACCTTTTAATAAACCGATCGATCCAGAATCGAAATCTGTCTGTCCGTCTGTCCGTCCGGCGTCTGCCCATGTAAAGGCTACAGGTCGCAAATTATGAGACATTTTGATGAAATTTGACACAGTGATGTACTTTGATGCAAGGACGAA
>NW_024004846.1:0-1815 GCF_014805625.2 Glossina fuscipes
AAAGAGAATATTCTTTTTATTTTTGAAAATAGGGTAAAATCGAATGCAGAGGCTAATATTTCTATACAAATATCAAAAAAATGCACATTTGTCGAAAACAGATATGCGATGCATATTAATGACTTACCAGTATTAAACATGCAGACGCTCCTTATTCTCGGGCTCGAGTTTTCCAAGAAATTTCGTTGGGAAGCACACTGTGCTCGGTTAAAACACTCTATTTTAACAAGGTTGCTTGGAAAAGCCCTGCGCACATTAACACTATTGCTTATCTTACCAAAATGCTTGTGTTAAGCAAGATTGACTTTGCTCTGATAATTTATGGCAACAGCTGCAAATCTAATATCAACATCCTCAAACCGGTTTATCACCAAGCCCTCAGAGCAAGCTGCAATTAAGAGGTAATTGTGTGGCCACAGAGCCATTTAATAAGCTCACATTATTAAGCGATTCTTTCAGCTTAAGATATTTTTCATTTCAAAAATATGATTCAAAATCGGGAAGTATATCCTGCCGGCTCTGGTTTTATAATACCTGCGTTTTGTCCAGCAAATTCTTTCAATGTTTTACCCAAACAATTTGTGTGCCCCAAGTCGAGTGAAGTTATTCCTACCGTCTTGGTATTCGGAACGATATTAGTACAACCAAACCACCAATACCCCCTTCTAAAATAACCACATCCACCTTCTCGTCAAGGAATACGTGAAATGCTAACATAATTAGGAATTTGAAATATGCAGGTATATCATTTTCAAAATCCTCAGCATCCTGCAACTTACCATAGATTGACCGAAAATATTGAGTAAATTTTTCTTTCAATATTGGTTTACCATTGATTCTTGTTCTGTGAGTCGCAGAGATCAAGTGTGGTGAACTACAGAATCCAGTTTTAAGGCCGTATGCATGTAAAATAGATTCGGTAAGAGTGCATGTAGAGCAATTCCATTTAGTTTCCGATATATGAATATAGGAAAGTTCTCTCAAACCAAACAATGTTCTCAACCAATATTTGTAAGCCTTTTCTAAACGATTAATACAATATATCACAGATAAGTCTGAATTGTTGGCGGTGCTCTACAAAGTGTGCAAGGTATCTATGGCCTTCATCTATTTTTTATTTCTGACACTTTTGGCCCTTTTTGTAACCGTTTGTTTTTTGCTAAGACAGAAGATTCTTTTTGCATTGACTGAAAAGCACACTCTTCAAAAGTTTGTGACATTTTTAAAATCAGCTTAAATTATATGAAAAAATACTTATTTGGAATTTTATATATCTCATGCGAGAATTACAGCCCTGCGTTGACATTGCAATTTTGAAGAATAATTTTCATTGAAACTTTTTTTTCAAATTATTTTCACTGATAAACAATATATAGGAATAATGACTGGCATAACAAATTCATTTTCAATGCTTAGGTAGTGTCTAAGTTAATTATAAGCGGGAAACTGAGAAAACTTCTTCAAAGAAATGAATTCTTTTTCACATATTTTAGAATTGTTGGAAGCGTCTACAAAGGTAATAAAAAAGTTTTTATTTTCTTCAAATTTTTGCACAGATTTTCTCTCCCGTTCTAGAGCAAAGAAAAAGGAGAATGAAAACTTTTAATCGATTTTAACGTTACGTATAAAAGGCGCACTTTCTTACCAAGTCATCAGTACTATTGTAGTTTACAACTGCTTTAGACGAAACTATGGCGCAAATTGATTTTCAAAAATTTCTTTTATTAATTTGTATTTTCTTCCTAATGCTTGTTGTTACAAGTTATGGAAAGCCTTACATTTGCTTCATAGCTCCTTTGATATCTTACTCAACAA
>NW_024004846.1:1915-3681 GCF_014805625.2 Glossina fuscipes
AATGTGAAATTTCTCGCACGTATGTATACAAGCGAAAAATATTACTCTTAAGTAATTCTGAAATATCGTTATTAAGGATTTCTTCAATTTTTTGAAAACGCAATTAATTAATTAATACGTTTTGATTAATGCAAATTTTATATTCAATAGAAGAATTTACACGAAATTCTTCATTTTAGGACTTATAAGAGTTTCCGAAGCAGAAAAAACCATTTCTTTTCTTTTTTTTTACTTTTAATGTAATGGATCGAAATTATTGTAAAATTATTTTAACTTTATTTAAGTAAGATATTATAAAACCGTTGAAACGATTGACTGATATGATTATTGGAAAGCAAAATAATCGGTTATCGGAGTGCCAGCAAAATAAAAAATGTAAAAAGCGTCCTAAGATGATGATTCCTTCTTGTGCATTCCAAACTATTCCAAATTATACGCTATTATTACTGCCGTGCGAAATGACCGCTCGTCACAAGAAATGTCATCAAATTATCAATGGATAAAAACAAATAACTTGTGCCTTATGCACAATTAATGCAAAATTTCTTCTTTTTTTTTTAATACAAATGAGAAGAGAGGAGACAGAAAGAAATAGAGAGGTGGTAGCTGCAGCGTGGTGGGCGCGTGCTCAATCAATAAGTGTGTTGCCTTTACTGACTGAGGACTCACTCTAAGTATGACCAAAGAAATGTCTACCGCATTTGAAATTTGAACTCGCCAGCAAAGAATTGATGATCGCGGTTCGCACCTGCTCGCCTACACAGGCGGATGACTTGCTAAGTTCATTGCTCTTTGTCTTCATTTGCATTTCTACCCTTGTATGGTAGACTTTGGAATCGCTACTAAACTACATTGCCCGGCTCGAATCGTCGGTCATGATGGCCGCAGTAGCAGTAATCAATTGTAACGTCTATAGTGCCAAACTTGGCAGTTGTATGCAGAACCTGATAAATTTATATAATTTGTTACCGCATTGCTATGTTGGTATAGTGTACCGTTGTTCTAGTCAACGTTCGCATCAAGGTTGAGAAGCTTTTGCAGACGTTTGTTTATAACGCTGACGTAATATGAGAAGTGCGAAGAACAGTGCTGTGTGAATCGTTAGATGGTGATCGAAAGTTTAAGAGAAGGGCGAGGTGTACATTTTCTCCGCATTGCAAGTTATCGAAGTCCGAATGTATGGAGCTTAACGCTCAAGTTTAGCCGTTTTTTTAAATAGCGAATAGTAGTTTTATAGAACTTTAATTTTTTAATACGTTAGATAAGATTGTAATGGTTCGGATGAACGTATTACAGGGGGCGACCAATAAAATTATACCGCAGGAGCAAGCGACCTATTTATCTCCAACTCGTATTCTTTATATATTTTGTAAATAAATCTACAAAGCAAGAACATATGCTTCACTGAAAAGTTTACCGCACTTGAAACTTGAACCTGCGGCCGTTGAATATGAATTTTTTATAGCAATTGTTCAATTAAATTGAATTAAAAATTGGTTTCACGTCATTAATTTTTCTTTATTTTATTTCATAAATTTATAGAGTCACCGATAAGTCGAAAACATCGCATAAACTGGACAATGTAGTTTGCGGTGATGCTACAGGACTATTAAAAGGCGATGTAGAAAAGTCCTCAAATATTATGTCAACTATTGTTTTTTTTTTGTTGTCATCTGGAGAGTTCTCAAACACTACATCCACATCTTGCAGGTTTTTTGGTATTTCAAGCAAAGCACTTGTATGAATATATATGGAAAGAGAATATT
>NW_023998678.1:0-1193 GCF_014805625.2 Glossina fuscipes
TGTTGATCCTAATTTTTTATTTCAATTTTTGATTCTAAATTTTTATTTCAACTTGTGATCCGAACTTTTTTATTTCAATTTTTGATTCTAATTTTCATTTCAATTTTCGGTTCTAATTTTTTATTTCAATTTTTGTCATCCCCAATGTAAACCAATTTCAACACATATCTACATATATGTACAGCTCCTTAGCTGCGAGGTATTTCAATGTGTACAAACATCCAGGTTATGGTCTACCTTTTTATGATCCCCTTAAGATTTCCAAATTACAACTTGGAATGGAAATGCCAACGCCTTTCAAAGCTATGTGTCTGTCCTCCTTTTAACAACCGAACCTGCTAAGTTTGTCTGATGAGGAAGTCTTTAATTCCATAAATATTTACAAAGAATCTAGAATTAAGACCATATGCTTAGTAATAGGGACTCGCAAATAAAGGGAAGGGTTGGATTTATATTGATAACAGGCATCCATGTAGATAGTCACCACCAAGGAGAATGATCAATTTTTCTTCAGATTTTGCTTAGAAGCAAAGCAAAGCCAAGCAAGTCCCGCTTTGGATAAAGCAAATCGTATAAGTTTTCTTGTTATATTCGAGCGGTGGACACCCGCGCTAGACAATTGCTCAATTAGTAGCAGTGTAACAGAGAAGTGGCTTCAAAGGTAGTGATGACGGAATGGGACGATTCTTCGATATTAAATCAAATGACTAGGGCCATATAAGGTTAGGAAACCTAGCAAGGACTGATATACAGTGAATGTAACAAATGCTACGGGAAAACAAAAAAAAGGGGAGGCATACGATGCGCTCTGCAATTGTCCTATTTTGACGAACAACCCAGCCGAGAATCAATTAAAATAATTTTTAAAGTAAACAGTTTTTTTGAATGGTCCTCTCCGAATAAATTGTTTTTTTTTTCAACGCGAAATATATACATAACGATAATAGCACAGAGTCAAGACGAATTTAACTTGTGTTACAAATAAATCTATTTCGTCGCGTGATAGATTCAATTAGTTGCTTTAATGTAAGACGGCTTCGCTACACGAAGTGATGCTTGGCATCAAGTCAATTTTATTTCGTTGGATGTCATGGAAGGAACGGGAGAATCCGCCAGATTTCCTTTTGCTGTAATTGTATTGGGTAATGCTTACAAAAAAAATATATAAAAAAAAAAAAAAAAAAAAAAAAAAA
>NW_024004847.1:0-1002 GCF_014805625.2 Glossina fuscipes
TGCTCCGTTTATTTTTCAAATAATACAAGATTTTCTGGAATTTTTTTATATTCATTTTATACCTTACATTGTGATCCAAGGATATGTTTAGTTTTTGAGACTGTATGTAACACTTAGAAGGACTTGAGATAGATCAACCTTTCAGAAATAGTATCAGGATCAGAATTATTTTGTGAATCGTTCTAAGCTTGTCTGTCCGTCCGTCTGTCTGTCTTGGCTTATTGTATTCGAGCTACGACCGATATGCCGCAAGGACGAAAGCTGTTGAAAATGCTTCGGATCGGATCACTTTTTCGGCCACTTTTCATGCAACACCCAAAAAGACTTTAGATAACCCGCGTTTAGAATAATTCTCCCATGACACACCCAGAAAGACTTTAGATAAGCCGCGTTGAGAATAATTCTTCCATGCAACACCCAGAAAGACTTGAGATAAGCCGCGTTTAGAATAATTTTCTGAGTCGCAATTATTGCAATATTTTGATGAAATTTGATACACCCGCACGTTTTGCCACAAGGACAATCGCTGCTGAAAATGATACGAATCGAGCCACTTTTGCGACCATTTCCTGTATAAGAACGTATTCCGAACCGTCGTTATGGGAATAAGTGTAGGGTCGTGCAGGATATCCGATGTTGGACCGTGTCCTTCTGTAATGTTTTCACTTGTTTAATGGATAACACATAGCAATGCCTTTAACAAAAAGAAGGTCTGGTAAGCCCTTAGACATTTGTCGAAAATCCGAATGTCGAAATATGATTTGATACGAAACACGTTTCTCCCCTGAAATCTTTCACTCAAGATACCGTTCATTTTCCTTAGATAAATTGCCCGATCTCATTCCTATCTAATTTCCTAAATGTTTTTCAGTGCCTTTCAGAGAGATAAATTAAAGGACTAAAGTTCAAAAGTCCTAAGTCATCTAAGACTATCGGCTTTATTGAAAACTCGACTGC
This sequence comes from Glossina fuscipes, assembly GCF_014805625.2. Taxonomy (NCBI): domain Eukaryota; kingdom Metazoa; phylum Arthropoda; class Insecta; order Diptera; family Glossinidae; genus Glossina; species Glossina fuscipes. The sequence continues at coordinate 958 of NW_024004847.1, forward strand.
ACTTGAGATTCGAACCCGCGACCGTTGAGCTGTTAGCGGGGACTC
>NW_024004848.1:0-1804 GCF_014805625.2 Glossina fuscipes
GAGCTGTTAGCGGGGACTCCTTTTAAAATCTGCTACAGTCAGTAAAAATTTATACGTTATCTTCTTATACGTGTCTCTCTTTACCTGTAAATACGGGATTATTATGTTCATTTTTAAACGCCAAGAAAGGCTAAAGCTTGTAAGGCGTAAGGCATGTAGACGAGTTCACAAAAACTTAGTTGAGTTGATCGTCGATGATAAGGGTTCACCTAATTTGCTTTCGATCATCTCATACATCGCCTATTTATTTTTCGACATCCTTCATTGATCCGGTGCACTTTGCTTTGAATTCCCACCAAATTTTCGGAAAATCCCTTAATTTGACGGGTAAATATTCCGAATCGTTACAGTCGCAAAAATGACTAGAGGAGGCTGAAATTTGGCAAAAACATTCCTTATTCGATTAAGAATACGAGGTTACAAAATGGCCGTGACATGTTTACAGACACGCCCACGAAGTAGTAGAAACTAAAACTACATCGACAATATTTTCATGTTTTCATCGATAACTTACGATTCTACGGAAATATTTTCAAAAACCTATGACCCAGATTTTCATTAGGATCACCTACGTTTTCGAAAATTATTCTAATTGGTTCACTGGTACGTCCACAGTTAACGATAAAGTACAATACCAAGGTGCGTTAGAATAAAGTCGGAAATAAATGGAAAATATATTGGAATTAAAATTTTATCGTTCATCGTATGCGTAAACCGATCTGTATAAATTTTGTATCTAACACGCAGGTCGTTCTCGTGAATATTTGGGTATTAATTTTTCAGAAATATTTTTATATGTTATACCAAAAAAAATGAAAAATTTGTCGCTGTCTTTTGCATAGTCAGTTTCTTAATCGATCAAAGAATATTTGTGCCAAACTTCAGCTTTTAGTTTTCATTTTAATGACTATGACAAGTCACAAAAGTTACCGGTCGAATCGATGGATTTTCGTAGAAACTGTTTTTCAACAACACATTTCCATCAAGATAGCAAAAGTGGGCGCGTCCGAGCAAAAAAGTATAGGCTTGTTTATTTGCGGTGCTATATTTTTAAAAATTTATGTATGGGAACTAAAGTCATCATCTTTCTTGAATGAACCAAACAACGTCAAATTGACGAGTGCCGTAAGTCTAGCATTAAACAGGGAATGGGGGAATGCACTTCATCTTGTATTGTATTGTATTGTATAAACTTTAAGGAGAATAACTTGGACTTGAAACATCGTACTTTCTTATGGAAAGAAAGTCATGCAGAGTAACGCCATTTTTTTTAGAAAACCGGTCACGACTTTTTTATACCTATGTTATTATGAATAATTTGTCACGCCTTTTAAAAATCTGTCTAATTTCAGTTCATGGTTTAATATATGAGAATTTTTTTCAAGATTTAAAAGTTATCGTCACGAACAGACTGCGCTTCGGAACAATTGTGAAAATTTGTTATATGCGTTTGAGGAGAAAATCAAGGATTTGATTCGAAATGATTATTAACATTTCCTAAATATTTTCGTTTATGCATTAGTGGCCGCACCCCCGATTTCTGACTAGATCTGCTTTGTTAAATTTTTTGAAAAATGAAACCAACCTATCAGGATTCTTGCGCAAACACAGCGCTTACTTACACTAGATGTGTACAGAGTTGCAATTAGCATATTTTCTAGATATAGTATTATGCTTTAATCATTTATTTAATAAATTTTATTACATTTCGAGGTGATGGAAGATCATAGAAAAAAGTTTAACCGGAACGACAGAAACACTTAATTCACTGTAAACATGTTAAAGTAGTGCGTCTCGGATTAAT
>NW_024004849.1:0-1799 GCF_014805625.2 Glossina fuscipes
AAAATCTGCTACAGTCAGTAAAATTTAATACGTTATCTTCTTATACGTGTCTCGCTTTACCTATAAATACGGGATGATTATGTTCAACGCCAAGGAAGGCTAAACTTGTAAGGCGTAAGGCATGTAGACGAGTTCACAAAAATTTAGTTGAGTTGATCGTCGATGATAAGGGTTCAGCTAATTTGCTTTAGATCAACCCAAACATCGCCTATTTATTTTTCGACATCCTTCATTGATCCGCTGCACTTTGCTTTGAATTCCCACCAAATTTTCGGAAAATCCCTTAATTTGACGGGTAAATATTCCGAATCGTTACAGTCGCAAAAATGACTAGAGGAGGCTGAAATTTGGCAAAAACATTCCTTATTCGATTAAGAATACGAGGTTACAAAATGGCCGTGACATGTTTACAGACACGCCCACGAAGTAGTAGAAACTAAAACTACATCGACAATATTTTCTTGTTTTCATCGATAACTTACGATTCTACGGAAATATTTTCAAAAACCTATGACCCAGACTTTCATTAGGATCACCTACGTTTTCAAAAATAATTCTAATTGGTTCACTGATACGTCCACAGTTAACGATAAGGTACAATTCCAACGTGCGTTAGAATAAAGTCGGAAATAAATGGAAAATATATTGGAATTAAAATTTTATCGTTCATCGTATGCGTAAACCGATCTGTATAAATTTTGTATTTAACACGCACATCGTTCCGGTGAATATTTGGATATCAATTTTTCAGAAATATATTTGTATGTTATACCAAAAAAAAATGAAAAATTTGTCGCTGTCTTCCAAAATAGTCTTAGTTTCTTTTGCATTGTGGGCATGTTTGTGCAGAAATCACCTCCATTTTTTACTTCAGTTTCTTAATCGATCAAAGAATATTCGTGCCAAACTTCAGCTTTTAGTTTTCATTTTTATGACTATGACAAGTCACAAAAGTTACCCGTCGAATCGATGGATTTTCGTAGAAACTGTTTTTCAACAACACATTTCCATCAAGATAGCAAAAATGGGCGCGTCCGAGCAAAAAAGTATAGGCCTGCTTATTTGCTGTGCTATATTTTTAAAAATTTATGTATGGGAACTAAAGTCATCGTCTTTCTTGAACAACGTCAAATTGACGAGTGCCGTAAGTCTAGCGTTAAACAGGCAATGGGGGAGAGAGACCTTTCCTGCACTATTGTATAAACTTCAAGGAGAATAACTTGGACTTGAAACATCGTACTTTCTAATGGAAAGAAAGTCACGCAGAGTAATGCCAGTCACGACTTTTTTATACCTATGTTATTATGAATAATTTGTCACGCCTTTTAAAAATCTATCTAATTTCAGTTCATGGTTTAATATATCAGAATTTTTTTCAAGATTTAAAAGTTTTCGTCTCGAACAGATTGCGCTTCGGAACAATTGTGAAAATTTGTTATATGCGTTGGAGTAGAAAATTAAGGATTTGATTCGAAATGATTATTAACATTTCCTAAATATTTTCGTGTATGCATTAGTGGCCGCAGCCCCGATTTCTGATTAGATCTGCTTTGTTAACTTTTTTGAAAAATGAAACCAAACTATCAGGATTCTTGCGCAAACACAGCGCTTACTTACACTAGATGTGTACAGAGTTGCATTTAGCATATTTTCTAGATATAGTATTATGTTTTAATCATTTATTTAATAAATTTTATTACATTTCGATGTGATGGAAGATCATAGAAAAAAGTTTAACCGGAACGACAGAAGCACTTAATTCACTGTAAACATGTTAAAGTAGTGCGTCTCGGATTAAT
>NW_024004850.1:0-8680 GCF_014805625.2 Glossina fuscipes
TTTCTTGCATTGCAAAATTTCTTTAATGATAAAAAATTGGAATCTAGTGAGGATTGTGAAAATCGACTACTAGAGTTTTTTGCAAATAGAGACCAGGACTTCTATGAGAGAGGCATTTTGAAGTTACCTTTAAAATGGCAACAAATCGTACAACAAAACGGTGCATATTTGACCCAAATCGGACAATCCAAAGCATGTTAAATAAAGTCCTGAAGTTCATATAAAAATAATGGATTTCTTTTTCTCCAAACTAATATTACTAAAGCATACAAATTCTATATTTAGTTTTGGTTTAAGTGTGCCTTCCCATAAAGAAAGAAGGTTGCCTTAAAAAGATATTGATTGATTATAAAACGATTGATTGGCTATATATAACCACTTGAAAAATCAAAGCTGAATATTTGATTTTTCAGTATTTCAATCAAATATTCCGCTTTGATTTTTCAATAGGAATAGCTTCAGTTAACATGGTTAAGAAGACAAGTTGTTCTCAAGGCATAAAAAAGGAAGGAATTGCTCATTTTACACGTTCGAAACGAAACGTAAAGAAATTATATTAAAATTTAGACAGGTTATATGACAATGTTTGAATCGTTTTGAATGAATCTTGAATTTTTTACCTTGGTTAATTGGTCTTCCGCACGGCCTTATGTTTAACCGAAGACCACCTTGTAATCTGCAGATTGAGCGTTTCATTAATAAAACTACGTCTTTGCCAGCTTCATTAATAAAGTTTGTCTTTATGAAATGGTGGTGCCGAGAACTTGATATCCATATGTGAAGAAAAGTTTAAACATGAGCTTAGTGACACCAATACATGAACACGCTTCGGTCTCCTTTCTGCAGTTGTTATGTTGATAAAATAGAATAACTCCAAAGGGAAGTCTCCCTTTTCGCCTTTAGGAATTTGGAATGGAGTTCGGAAATCCCCTTGCCACTGTATGATAATAGGCTACTACTTTTAGCCTTATCTTCTCTAGAGACACACAGCTTTATTCTAGATATTTTATTCTTAGTTAAGTTTGTTCATTCCTTGCTAATATCTTCCATTTTTAGTTAAGTTAAAAAATGCTACTATTGAAACCCCAACCTCATAGGATTCTTTAAATACTATCAACTTTGCTGAATATGCGTGTCTTGCCTAAGTCGCAAGTTCAACTTCTAATCTTTAACGCTTTGTTTGATTTGTAAATTAAACTTAATATGCTCTTTATTATCGGTTTCCAAGATTTTGCATATCTCCTTCGATTTGGTGGTGCCCATCTAGCTTGAATCTATTGGCTGTGAGTGCGCTGCTATTGTAAAAGTGTAGCTTTTCTTTTTCTTATTGCGCATCATCAAGGGTTTACTTCTTTTACGCATGATGTAGCAACTTAAGTATCCACTTGGCGCAATTTTCAATGTTTATTTCCAAACTCTTGCACAAGCGCTGCGGACGCAGCATTGATTGCGTTTTTAAATGAAAATTTTTGGTAGAAGCTTAAAACAATCGTTTGAAAATTGAAAGAGTTGGAAATACAATTAGCTAGTGTGTGTAGCAGTACTCATTATAAACCAAGTGGCAGTAGCCCGTTATAAGTTTTCCGTTTTACTCCATTTTCCTTGGCAGTCGCATATATGATGTAACATTTTTTTTTTTTTAAGCTGAACATGCTGTTAGTCTTTCTGTAAGGCCCTGTCTGTCTGTTCGCTTTCCGTTGGTTCATACTTTGCCTGTTAGTCCGTATTCCCTGCCTTTTGCCCTCACACGTACGCACACCAACGCATACCCTGTCTCAACGATAACTGCACACTGTTTACTTTGGCATAATTTTTTTTTTTCTTCTTTTTTTTCAAAATTGGTCAGTAAAGAAAAACAAATTTAACTGCTATTAATGTATAATTTGCGTTTCAACTTCTCCGATATTAATATTTGCTTAACCATATATGCAAACAAACAAACAAATAGTAGACAGTAACCTAAAAGCCAAAAACATCCAAACACCACATCTATGGTACAGTTACTCGACGACTCGATTGTGGAAGATGCTGGCACTCTCTCAGTTCTTCCCGTAGCGTGGCCCATCAATTCCATTCCGCAAAAGAAAGCAATCTGATCATTGTGCTCCTTAGGGCTCTCAGCTCGATGACGATCCATCCCCGCAGATAGCATTCAAAATTTTCCTTTTTTTCCCACCAAATATTAATAAAAAGAAAGTCGTCGAAGATGTGGCAATGCCAACGGTATGATTGATAAATAATAATGCATTTATTGTGTAAAATCTTGATTGAAATACATCTCATATTTTTCGGCTCTGATAATGGAATTTTGCTTTTACACACTTCTGAATCCAAAACAATACTTTGCATTCACCGATATTATAAAAATTTTCTTTGATATTTTTCCTTTTTTCTACTATTCAAATTTCACGTTGCTTTTTGTTTCTATTGTTTTTCTTAATGTTATTTAATGTAGAAATTGCTATTGCTATGTATTTGTTATTGGCCGTATTTTCATTACCTTAAGTTGCAAAAGTGCAGAAGTTTAAGTAATTAATGCTATTACTTATTTTTTTTATAATGTTCGCATTTTTTTTATACAATTTTTCCTTTAGCAATTATCCTATGTTTCTTTGTTTTTCAATATTTCTTTATGGATACATAAATGCGTAATAGTCCTTTAGGTTCTTCTCGACATTTCTTTTTATATTTGCTTTTTTTTTAATGCGTGTTCCAATAATTTGTGTATTTTATAAAATTATAAGCATACTTTAGCAATTTAAATATTTTCAATATATTGAAATTTCAACTTCTCCGTAATAGTAATAAATTAATACTTTCTCTTTTAACTATGTATTTTTTGTAAGTAACTCTGCAAACTTTACAACGTTCGCCTTGAACGTTGGCTTTATATCTCCCCTTTTTTTCTTTCCTCTCAAAAACCAGCAGCAAGATCAAAGATAAAAAAAAAAATATTCTCATTCAACACAGACGGACTTAGGACTTTTCCTCTTTTCATAACTCACTCTTGCATAATAGCGTTATGAATAGAGGTTCTCCATAACGGTACGCCGTCCTTAGGATTTTACCTACTCTATTGGGATAGATCACCGGTCAAAGCAGACCGACGGAACCCCTACACCTCAAATGAACACGGACGTTACACACTTCTCGATCAAAGTAAGAAACTATTACCGTAAGCACTGAAAGAAGTAAAATTTTACTACTAATATATAAAAAGATTTTCTATTCAGCGTTAATCTGCAATGGCTGCGCCACGCAACTAGCTGGAAACTCGAATAATGAAGACATCTGTTAGCTACATTTCATAATCGATAGCTTGGTAGCATATTCTACTCATCGCATTCTACCTATTCACTAATATTATGCTAAGTATACACTTTTGCATTTTCCCACACCTCGATTATGTTAAGTATCCATTTTCACACGATATAATTGTGGACCCATTTTCACACATTTTCACACACTGTAATTTTAGTAATGACTTAGTTTGCTTAAGTCAGCATGTTTACTTACTATATAAGACATGGACTACTTTAGAGTTAAGTTAGAGTTAAGCCAAAGTTATAGCAGTGTAAATACAAATTAAACAAAAGTCAAAGTATTTTCTTCAATCAAATGTGTTTCACTACAGCTTACCGTATTACATTGCAGAAATCAGCAAGCATTCACTACGTCCACGTAACGATTATGGATCAGATAAGCCCACACCTCGTACCTCGCCTAAAATCTCTTAGATATCTTTCTTAAGTATTTGGAACAACAATGTAACCAAATTAAATTTTTAATTACATAACATAACATTAATGTAATATTTTTTCATATAGTTTATTGTGTGTTAATTCCTTTTGAGATTTCCAAAGAAACTTCTTGGAAGTACCAATGAATGTTTGATTAAATATTGCTATTAAACATTTCAATTGTTTCTCCTGCACAAACATGATAATATGATAACATGATAAAATGTTACAAGCACGTAAATATTTCGTGAATTCTTTTGTTTTTACAACAATTAATTACATCACAACATTGCATACATCCATAGTATACATAAAAAATTTATAGTTATGCTTATTAAATATCATACCACATCCATATATATGAGCATAAGTTAAGCAATCATCATAAACCTTTGTCCTGACATTTATCAATAATGTATAATAATATATAATACGCACAACGTACGAACACCCACAGATGCCTAGCATAACCGCACATTACAACACATTTGAAATGACAACTGGTTATGAATTTCGTTGTGAGAAACAAAAAAAGAAACAAATTCATAATCATTAAAAGCAATTGAAAAATTGATAAATGGGCAGTTGGAAAGTTGGTTGTATTTATATGTACACGTGTATGTGTACCTATTTATCTCGTACATAATATAATATTAAATTTAATGACGCTTACACACATTCATAATAAAGTGTCAAATATCAACAATATCATGTTAAGAATCGTATCGTGACGAGATGATGATGGCGTTTGTTATTTGGCGGCAATCGTCATAATGAATTTTCCGTCATGCTGATTTTGACAATAATGATGATATCAATATACCGTTAGTTACGATGCTAGCGATAGCGATATTAATGTTAACTACATCAGTTCAATACATATACAGTAAAATGCAATACAAAAATTGCCGTCAACATTGACATGCCACATTGTCAGACAGTTCTTACGTACTTAATAATTTTATGTATATTGGGCGGGATAGATGAACTGGTGGAAATTTTTATAAAAAAGATCGTATTGCTTTTAATAAGGTCTATTCTGCCATCCTTTTATATCTCGTAACAATTATATCATAATGCACATCTATTTCTTAACAATCATCGTTATTCGAGCATCAAGCATAATAGCCGACATTTTTATCAAAACAAGTAACATAATTGCTCTTCTTTTGGCAAAGAATTAATGTCATATTAGAACATATTTCTTTGTTACGTCGTCCCGCAAAGAAATTGTTGATGTACCTATTTTTCAAGATATTTATAATATTTTTATGATAGTCGCCGCCTTTACACCGAGTTTATACACGCCTTTCATAAACCTGCTGCTAACAGTTTATGAAACATATACTGCATATATTATCATATAACATGACAACGGTAATTTCACACCTTTGCCGGTTCATACCAATAACAATTTCCTATAATAGGGCAATAAGCGTACGGATGTACATAGCAATATCTTGGTTTTTCGCTATACCTTATCCGAGGTCCTTACACTTAACTATTTGAATAGGATTCCCAACTTTATCGAATATTTTGCGACACATTTTCACAGGTTTTACTGTTCGACTGTACGACTGTTCGAAGAGGAGTTCGAAATGAAATTTTTCACGGCGATCCACGATTTACATAGCTGTCGCTTGAAATCACACTTATCTTAAATATAATAGTTAAGATTTCCTGATATCTAAATTTAATAACTTAATTATTTCACGCGTGCAGTCCCCATTTAATTCATAATACATTGTAAGAAATCAATCCCTATGTAATAATAATTAGAACCTTTCTTTCTGCTAAAACAAGATTAACCCTAAAACTAGTGAAGGCGTCCTACCTATATATTTACAATTTCGTGTAAAAACCCTAATGAAGCATTAAATGTTTTAAGAATCCTTGACGACTTTCTTTTATGTGAAAAAATCCTTAAATTTTTAATTTCGATTTTTGTTCAACCTATTGTAATTTTCGAAGTACATCTCGAAGCACAACGTCATCTAGCTATTTGTACTGAAAAGTTTCGATTAAACGTTTTTGATATTTTATCTCCTCCTTTCACTTCCCTCCGAAAGCCATCATTTCTGTGAAACGCGACAAAAGTTTTCGATTGCAAAATTTTTAACTTCTTAACTTCTTGTAATCGATTTTGTATGCTTTGATAGTGAAGAGCAGACACAAAATTATTTCTAAGTGCATTTAAGCAATTGACATAATTATATTTTGTGAGCTGTTCAACTTACGTAATCTAACTGCCATGAAATTTTCAATTCCGTCGTTGTCATTCAAAGGAATCATTGGTTTTCCACTATTACCAATAGTTCTGAAGCGCATATTTTCCTCGACATGTAACGGCACTTGCCTTGTCCATGTGCTATAGCAATAGGTGAACTTTCTTTTTTTCCCTTTGCAATTAAAAATTTGTAGAGACTTCTCAGACTCCTCAACACACTTTGATGATTTATAATAATTTGCATAGCACGTATGAGTTTGAAAAGATAGAAACTAAACATCAACATTAATTTAAGGTTGACGTGCGCGCCAATTTATTGTTTATTTAAGTCTTTATACAAAATTTTTTCTCGTCGCCAGCTATTAAAACATAATTCCTACAATAATACATTCACTTGTTGAGAAGTGCATAATTTTCTGCTATGAAATAAAATAAAGGATCACTCTGCAAAGTTGTTCCTCATGTTATTAATATATTGATTGATAAGTGCGTGTTTTTTTCCCAGATTTTTTTGCGCAAAAGTTAATAAAAGCTTGCTTGCTCAAGATTATATTGTTCACATATGTTAGTGTGGTCGACAGCATGTTTGTTCCAAAACGCTATAGCCACAACCATCCTAATTACTATTTTCACACGTTCGGTTTTTGGCTACGTTTGATCAGGCACCTGTCGTTCGGTAGCTGAATTCCGGATCTATTTTGGTCTCAGTGATAGTTTGGGGGGACCACTTCATGGTTCACGATATCTATATCAAGTAAATTCAATCGTAATTTTCGTATTTGGCTTTGTAGTTGTCGATTATCGAGGCCATTTATCGAGCAGTGAGTGTACGGCATTCGATACAATACGCATTGCTCTCGGAATTTCGGAATGTAGGGAAAACAAATAATTACCTTCGAAGCTTTTACGTACTACTGCCATGAAGCAGGAGGATATTGTGAAAAAGAAATTAAATAAGAAATGTTTAAGAGTTTAAGAGATGATTTGAAAGATAATTAAAAACTATCTGTACCAAGTAGCGTTAAGAAATTTTCTGTAGTGGCATTTCAAATGTGATATTAAAGGAGAAAACACCTTTAATTAATTTTTTTTTTGTTCACTGGCGGCACTACGACCACAATTTGATTGTTACATTTTTAATGAACAAAATTAATGACGTTAAGATTAATGTTGTACATAAGTAGTCTAGCATTATCGATTCATCGTAGTCTACTCACTTATTAAACATTTATAAGTTTACACTTTCTTATATTTCTACATAATATAATTCTAGCTATAACCTAGTTAAGATAACCCACTTTAGCTATAACCCACATTAGATGTAACTTTAGTAACCTAGTTTAAAACTACTATTTAGCTTAAGCTAGTATAATAGTTTATTATGTAAGACACTGGCCACAGTTTAGTTGGGTCAGACTAATAGAGTTAGAATTAAAGTAAAGTTAATAAACGTCAATTTATCATTACATTTATTGTGTTTTCACTACAGTGAAATCCTACGTTAAATTATACATCCGCCGAGTAAACCGCCGTTCAGAACTAAAATCTTTTTATTTTGCGTTAGTAAATGCTTTCAATTCTTTAGAGTAATTACAGTGGAAAAAATGCCTTATCTGAAAAATTTCTCTCTCCAAATTAGAGAGTATTGTCTTGATGATTTCCAATTTCTTTAGTACACTAAAAGATGTTTTTAGAAGGGTTTACACTCTCTGAAGCACAACCCTTCATTCTATATTGTACCAATGAGTAAAACTTGCTCGTGGACAGATTGCAAATACATAACACCAAAGTACACAAAAGTCTCTATATTCTATCGGAGTTTTCATATCCAATCACTAAACATTCATATAAATGTGCCGTCTTATTAAAATATCTGCTGTCGAGATTAAGTGTAGTAATTAAGTACATTTATTAACCACACTCTCTTTTAGTTAAATAATTATCACAAAATTTCATTAATTCGATATTTTTTAAGGTAGCGTCAAATCTATATTATACAATTAATTTCTGTTTTTATACTTATTCCCCGCCGAAGGTTGGACGTATATATAAGTCGAAATGCTTCCAATACCTCGGCGGAACCTATGTGTATAGGCCACGTAATTGGTACGGAATCTTTCTGTGGCGTAACAAGGAGCCATATTGACAAGCAGGAAAACGGCAAGCGGAAAGACACATCCAATCTGCTGGAACCACGGAAGAGCGACATACGCTTGATTTTTTAGCTATTGGCTGAAAAAAGTATGGGTATCTCTGACACTGATCCGTCTAAATTCTGCCAAGGGACGAGTGGAGCGTATCTTTAGAAAAGCAAAATCAATCGGCTACACCACTCTAAATCTGTAGAGAATTGAAATCTCCTTTTTTTTTTTTGGTTTGAAATATTCATTTATAGCCGATTACAATTTTAACATTTGCATTAAATTTGCTTCAATTATTTCATTGTTACTATTATTATCGTTTGGGGAAAAAAAAATCCATTATTTTTTCGGTAGATGGCTGCACTGATAGATTTCTCGTAAAGTATTGATCAAACAATTGCCGATACTGCGCATTTACATACTGTACATTTCGCAGTAAAAAAAATTCTTTTGCTGTTTTTTGTTTGGTGCATTCAGTTGTGAGTTACAGGGTGTTAAAAATGGAAGTGAACAAAGGGAAAAATTGGTACATTTTACAGTTTTTCTTTGACAAAGGCGAAAATGCAAGCCAG
>NW_024004851.1:0-1615 GCF_014805625.2 Glossina fuscipes
CTAAATGCCGTAATAAAGCTCTGTTAAGGAATATGGTCAATGTCTAGATGCGTAAGTGCACTAACCGAGCTCTGTTAAGATGTGTGATAGATGTTTAGGTGCGTAAATTCCGTAACAGAACTCTGCTAAGAGATATGGTAAACGTCTAGGCGTGTACAAGTCCTAACAGAGATCAGTCAAGGGATATGGTAAATGTCTAGGTGCGTGCAGACGTACGTTATGGGTAATGTTAGTTGTTGGGGGCATTTAGGTGATGTGGTAAGTGTCTAGGTGCGCAAATGCTCTAACTGAGCTCCGTTAAGGGATATAGTAGGCGTCTGCTAGTTAAATTCGAATTACTTAATTATAACTTTGCATTCTCGTGCAATATTTTGATTAATCACAATACGTCACATTCTAAATTATCATACTGTTCAAACGAAAGAGATAATTAATACCTTACTTATTATACATGTAGGTACTTGTGTAGTACATTGATATAAATTGCCAAAATCAAAGCATTTATAATCCGAATTCAAGTTATGTGAAGTTGTTTGTCATCACTATTTACAGCAATTAATTTTAAATTTAAATAATTAGCAAAGATTAAATGCAGAAGAATCCTGTTACTTAGGCACTACATAAATTACCAGTAAAATATTTCCATCTATGAATCGGCACTGAAAGGAGGAGAGGTCGTCTTGATGGCAAGTGATAAAAAAAGTCCGACATGCAACAATAACGGTGCTTCAATATGGAAAAAGCTAAACAAATGGCAGTATATTGCAAGTCGGGCATTGTGAGCTGTTCTATCCTGGTCAGATGATGGCTTCGGCTGCTATCCGTGTCAGCTAACCAACTACCAACAACTAATGTCAACAAAGCATGCAATTGAGGTAAAGCATCAGCATATGATCGATGGGGAAGGCGACTTCGTTTTTTAATAATGTCAGATCATGCCTCGTCTGCTTATCATTCATTTCACTCTCCGCGCTACTTCCAATTTTCCTTTTGATGCCAGCTAGTGCTAATATGTCGCTGGTCGGTAGATTTGGAAGGGCAAAGCTTTTAAGAAAAAACTGGGAATTAAGAGACTTATACCTTACAACGTAAAAGCTAGTGTGAAGTAAAGGCAAGTTTTTGGATGCCTGCAGTAAAACTGATCATCGCAACAATGGTATATGGAATGTTATGATTCCGGAACTACTAGAAACCATATAAAGCAGGGATGATGGCAATGTTTTTCATATATAAATACAAGAAAAAATCGAAGTACACAATAAAGCATATAAGCTCTGTTTACACGATTACATGAATTCGGAAAGTTGCATGCCGACTTGAAGGCCATGGAACACAGAAACCGAAATGATTAAAGGTACTTAAAGCGGATAGGGCTATGATAAAATATATTTTACAACTGAGATGAAAATGCATGTTAGAAAAAAGTAGCGGAGGGAACTGGTTAATTGGTGGCACACACATGTGTCTGTGTGTGTGTAACATCTGCGGTAAACATGAAGCTATCTAAGCTGACAGACACAACCGAAGATCTTGAGCGCAAGTTTGTATTGAACTATTAGCAGAAGCGCATATAGTGCAACTCAAGCTGACAATACTCTCATCATAAACTGTATAC
>NW_024004852.1:0-1328 GCF_014805625.2 Glossina fuscipes
GGCATTTAGGTGATGTGGTAAGTGTCTAGGTGCGTAAATGCTCTAACTGAGCTCCGTTAAGGGATATAGTAGGCGTCTGCTAGTTAAATTCGAATTACTTAATTATAACTTTGCATTCTCGTGCAATATTTTGATTAATCACAATACGTCACATTCTAAATTATCATACTGTTCAAACGAAAGAGATAATTAATACCTTACTTATTATACATGTAGGTATTCGTGTAGTACATTGATATAAATTGCCAAAATCAAAGCATTTATAATCCGAATTCAAGTTATGTGAAGTTGTTTGTCATCCCTATTTACAGCAATTAATTTTAAATTTAAATAATTAGCAAAGATTAAATGCAAAAGAATCCTGTTACTTAGGCACTACATAAATTACCAGTAAAATATTTCCATCTATGAATCGGCACTGAAAGGAGGAGAAGCCGTCTTGATGGCAAGTGATAAAGAAAGTCCGACATGCAACAATAACGGTGCTTCAATATGGAAAAAGCTAAACAAATGGCAGTATATTGCAAGTCGGGCATTGTGAGCTGTTCTATCCTGGTCAGATGATGGCTTCGGCTGCTATCCGTGTCAGCTAACCAACTATCAACAACTAATGTCAACAAAGCATGCAATTGAGGTAAAGCATCAACATATGATCGATGGGGAAGGCGACTTCGTTTTTTAATAATGTCAGATCATGCCTCGTCTGCTTATCATACATTTCACTCTCCGCGCTACTTCCAATTTTCCTTTTGATGCCAGCTAGTGCTAATATGTCGCCGGTCGGTAGATTTGGAAGGGCAAAGTTTTTAAGAAAAAACTGGGAATTAAGAGATTTATACCTTACAACGTAAAAGATCATCGCAACAATGGTATATGGAATGTTATGATTCCGGAACTACTAGAAACCATATAAAGCAGGGACGATGGCAATGTTTTTCATATATAAATACAAGAAAAAATCGAAGTACACAATAAAGCGTATAAGCTCTGTTTACACGATTACATGAATTCGGAAAGTTGCATGCCGACTTGAAGGCCATGGAACACAGAAACCGAAATGATTAAAGGTACTTAAAGCGGATAGGGCTATGATAAAATATATTTTACAACTGAGATGAAAATGCATGTTAGAAAAAAGTAGCGGAGGGAACTGGTTAATTGGTGGCACACACATGTGTCTGTGTGTGTGTAACATCTGCGGTAAACATGAAGCTATCTAAGCTGACAGACACAACCGAAGATCTTGCGCGCAAGTTTGTATTGAACTATCAGCAGAAGCGTATATAGTGCAACTCAAGCTGACAATACTCTCATCATAAACTGTATAC
>NW_024004853.1:0-5491 GCF_014805625.2 Glossina fuscipes
GACTTATAATTCTTTAAAATTAGGATTTGTGATTGGGAAAACTCAGAAACCTTTTTTAGAGAAAACCAGTCAGTGACTTCGGGAACGATCTTCGGCGCTGACATATGTCGCACAAACTAAGAAACAAATTATCGTTTCGATATTTTTTCCAATTTTTTATTAGCTTGTGATAATCTACAGTGGAGGCAAGGCTGTATACAATCCGCTCCGATTCGTCGTGTAGACAAGCTTGTGATATCTCCAATAGCACTCCCTGACCTGCCTCTCGAAAAGAGAGTTCGCATGTTAACAAACCAACTTAAAATTCCCGTCTTAAGTTTGTGGTGTTAACGCTTCTACCCGGTAAACAAAGTCATCTACGCCCAGACCGTTTACGTTGCTATTAAAACCAACTCTCCGATTGCGAATGACAGCCCTGATTTTGTCCGGACGAATGGATATTTTATTGAAATGTAAGTTTTGGTTAGCAGAGAAGAAATTATCTTGACTTGAGTCATGCTGTTGGTTCGAAAATATGGAGTTGATCCAAGTTATGATATTCATTATTTATTTGAGTTTTAAATTTATGGATAGGCAGGCGGTCGATGAGATACAGGTGGATTTCTTTTTATCGGAGGAAGTAAATTGTTACAATCGTTGATAAAAGTGCCAGAAATGGAATGATCGCCCAAACTGAGACGATCTCTCAATGTTAGCTTCGATAGTTTTGGACGATCGACTAGCTACAGTTGTGACTAGATTGGATTCCTGTGCAACTGCGGTGCTTTACATCTTCCTGTTGCACAAAGTCAATGCCACTAAGGCATAATAAGTTAAATCCTTATTCACCGCAGTTCGATCTAGAATTAGCCCGAGCGTTGCTTTAGTCTGAAAGAAATAGTCATGGTTCCGTTTGACACAAACTCTAAAAGCAAAACGGCTTTTACCATGCCAGGTCATCCACTTTATCACTATGCGTCTATACATTAAGTATGTACAATGCACTGCAATCATAAGAGGTAAGGTGACTTCAACCGACCTTAGAATCGATTTTTTCATCTCCTTAGATTATTTCCTCGTAGCGCCTAATGTTTTCGAACAGCGTATGGAGGTTTTAATGCTTGCATCTTAGTGGTTGTGGTTTGAAAGATATTAGACAGTTCTTAAGAGCGATTGTCTGTTATCAAAGTCCATCAGCAGTTATGCAGCCATTACGGTACCATTGACTGATCTTTTAAAAGGCAAAAAGCTTATTTGAAACCAATTTGCAGAAGAATTTCTTGAAAAATTAACACGTCTACGTAGCTCTGCCCCTTTTTGGCACAGTGCGAAAGTCACAAAACCGTTTTGAATTCGTTGTGACTCTGGCTAAATTGGTATGGATGGTTCAAGAAGTTTGATAAGGCGCAACGCTATGACCGAGCAACGGAACAAGAACCCTCTGCAGCAGCGTGAAGTGTGAAGAAACTTACGTCCTATATTTAAGGCTATTCGTCCACTATTATTAAAGTCCATGCGTCACTCAAGGGGCTTATGATAATGAGATAGTCTCATAAGGAGATAGTGAGTTGTTTGTTGAATTGTAGTCCGCCATTTTCTTTTGGTAGGGGGAAAACTTAGCAGTTACATATAATAATTCATCATTGTCTTAAAGTTACAGTATACAGCGAAAATCTGCCGTTTTTAGATGGTATCTAGAGTGATATGGCGCCACTGAAAAGAGGATACCGGCAGAGAGTTTCGAGGGGGATGCCTCAAAAAGATTCATAAGTAGGGAGGACAAGGAGTCGGTGAAGTAACATCAGTGTCACCGTCAACGAAATAAGTATCTAGATTAGATAGTTAGGCAGTGCAGAATGCATATCTTCCTCGAACGATCAACCCAAACTGAAACAGGCATCATGAAGCCGCACCGCTTAGATGCCTACATGTATTTCGAGCATTTTTCGTTTGAAAGAGGCATTTATTGAGAAAAATTTGGTACAATATATGAGCCGTTTATTTTGAAAGTGGTTCAAGTCCATTTTTTCTTATATTGAGATATTTAAGGGTTTGCGTATGAATTGTTTCGAAAATATTGTTAACTGGTATTAAGGTGTTTTATGGCTTTGTGACCTTAAACATGTTAGAATACATAACGTAATGCGTTTTGTAAACTTTACTCGAAAAATAAGCTGTGTTTCAGAACCTACAATGGACTTAAACCGCTTTCAAAATTAATAAAATGACTTTTTTGTTTGTGACAAGGAATAAGTCTCCTTTGTGTTCTTTGGTTAATATTATTATAAGTTTATTTTTTCTTTTTTTTAAATGTATTTATTAGACACTTAAACTAACATTCATTTATTAAGGATAATATTAAGGATTTTGCCATATTATTTCTCCCCATTTAGATTATGTGTGAGGTTTTTAAAATATTCATGGTGCATAAATGGTATATACCTTAGTAACTCCATCATATTCTTATACTTAGGAGTTGAAATGGGAAGTACATTTTTGTATAATGGTGCTAATTTTATTTTGTTGAAGTTCCTTGGTCTTCCCTGACAAGGTAATAAATCAAGTATTTTGAACTGTGTATCCACTTCCGTAAACTATTTATAAAACATTTTATAGGGTTCACTTTTTATAAATCGCATCCAACATATCCTTAGCCAATTTACAGGTTCGCCACTAGTGTTTTTTTAATCTTTTATGAATTGCTTCTTGCAGAGGTTTTGTAGAAAAAAAATCTTCACGTTTAATTTTAGTTAATATAGATAGTAATCCTGGGGGACATACATTAAATTATTTTTCCTCAAAGCCATTTCTATCACTCCAAAATCACTATCATTTGGCAAAAATGAATGTCAAATTTCTATTGAAAATAAGACCTATTAAAGATTATAATTAGAACTTAAGAAACTATTTAAATTATAATTAATAAACACAACTATTCTTCTTGCACTGCTAAAGAATACTAGAAATTTACTTACTAAAAACACTTCCATATTACCGTAGAAACGCCAATCTATAATTTTTTCCCGTTATAAATTTTACAGCTTCATAGTGAATTTTATTGCTGTACTGTGCAATAATGCGTTTTTTCGGAATTTTGTAACATAAGACATTCCATATCAAAATTATTTCTTTCAGTGGACTCAAGCCACAAATCAATGTTTTTTTAGATTTCAAGATATCCTAAGAGAGGCGCTACTGTGTTGTTATATTCTGATTTATTCCAAAAATAGTATATGATCTATTTAAATGTATGCTTAGCAGGTTTCGCGAATGTTACTATTTTTTTAACTTTCTGTTCATTTCAGAGAAATTGCTAATTTTCCTTTTTGTAAAATTATTTAAAATCAAAAGCAACCAACGGCAATAATAACACCTACAAATGTGATACCGTAAGCGGATAATTATCGTAATAAAACAGATAAGGCAGATAACACAGATAACGCATACGGCTTCAAATATGAGACAATAATTAGCTTACATTTTACTTATTTGCCCAAGCAAACCGTTCGCGGCTTTAGATGGCTTCGAGATGTATGCTGCAGCCCGATTGAAAGGTAACAGAATCTGTAGATAAATAAAAACAATGTGTTGTAATATTTGTTACTTTAGTCGAAAGTAATTTTTTTTTGAAAAGAGCCAAATTCTAAAAAGTTCGCTAATTGCAATATTACGTCGACCAAGGCGATGATAATGCTGGCTCTCTAAATATTTACAGTATAAAAGAAGGATAAAGATGCTATATCAAAGCCAGCAGGTCGCAAGCTGGAAGGTTCTGGAATATTAACTTGGAATATGCATCGGAGCTTAATCGGCTAAGTTGGGTCCGTCAGAATGTAGGCGCTAATCTATTTTTGACCCCAGCTTAACTCAGCTGACATCTCAGACTAAGTTAAATAAAAATTGGAAAAAAGGAGGAATTAGAGTCCGTCCATAATTTGGCAGACATCCGTCAGTTTAATATCCAGTGTCTGTTGATTCGTTTGCTAATATGTGAAAAATGGAAATTTATCAATCAATTAGGTTGGTTCAGTAAAATTCAAGCAAAAACCAAGAGAAAGCTATGCAACCGTCTGATAAAGTATTGTATTTAATGTTCTTTTTATTGACTGCATCTTGATTGACACATGTTGACGCTACTTCTCATCTAGAGTTCAACCGCACTCCTACAACTTTTTTTATGCCTTGATGTGCCATATCAATGCTTACAGTGTTGACTTTATCATGAATTCATTTTGCCGCTTCCCTAAACTCAAAAAATACTCCGAGTACTTCGAAAAGACTGTCCCATCAATCTCCAATGATAACTTGCGGTCTAGTCTCTTACCTTATTTCTAATTTTTTTGATACGGCACACGAACAGATATCTTTAGAAGAAGTTTATCTTCATTTAATGCACCAATAAAGCTGAGAGCAGTTTCAGTGTCAGTATTTTCATTAAGGAATTAATAATATGCAATTTTGAATTTTAATTATAAATTCGGCTATAGAATAATAAGTCTCCTTGCCGTTTTTCTCCCATTTTCCTTTCCGCAAAGTATAGCGTTTCGAACTAATGAAAACAATGCGACCAACAGTAGTATAAGTTCTTCGAGCAAAAAGAATATGGAACGTTAGGCCATGTTTAATGCAAAAATTAATGAAAAGTCGGTTACAACAAAAAAACCTTTGTATATGTTGGACATGAAACATGATTTTTCCAAATAGTCTACAGCATAACTACACAAATTTTCATTATTTGCATTCAAATTATTCACAACATCTTTGAAATAACATTGCCTAATGAATAACAGAGAACATAATGACATAATGAGAGAACTTAATGATTTGTTGTTAACTCATTTTGTTGTCGTCTCATTTTAGTAGAAAAAAAAGAAAATTCAGCTTTATATTCCCTACGCCGCTTGTAATACGAGGATGTATTAAGTTTTTGGGGATGTTCAACACCCAGTAGGACTTCAGATTGAAAAATCTTTTATTACACCGGAATCACTTTCTATATCGACATAAACATGCCTGTTCGTTGGTTCGTTTTGTTTTCTTGCGCTCCACTTGCAAGCCGCAATACATGAGATATTTTGAGAAAATTTGGTGCGCTGACATGTTTTGATCCAAGAACAAGTGACATAGAAGATGACTCGAACAGGCTGCTTTTTCGAACGCTTTCATTTGAGATGCCGCTATATGACTAGTTGTATTAAGCGAAGTGTAGGGTATTGTTCTTGTTCTTTTCTTTAATATTCTTAAGGCATAATGTAAAGACCGCAATAGCTGAAGATATGCAGATTCTGCAACTATCTTGTAGATTCAAGTTTACGTTAGCGAAACTAGATGTGTTAGGGCTTCTCAAAATAAACATGCTCCAGAGCCACCATATTTCAATATCTTTCGTATAAAGTTTTGGTTTTAAACGCTTAATAATTTCTTCGCCTATTATTTTCTACTATCTTTTAAATGTATGTGTAGAAACGTCTGCCAGTACATTTTCGTTTTATCATCCCAAAAATGCGAAACG
>NW_024004854.1:0-1464 GCF_014805625.2 Glossina fuscipes
ACTTATGGCAGACAGGCTTATAAGTGGCTTTATACATTTATACAAGAGTTGTCGGACGAGGAGGTAACGCATTGACTGGCACGCTGACGCACTTGTTATAAATTCTTTTAAAGTGTTGACTATATTCACATTATGGCGTGTCGCATATCCTTGCGTACTCTCGACATGTGCGCCTTTTTTTCGATTTAATAGTAAGACAATTATTTGCTGAAACCACAGAAACTTATAGTTCCACATTGTATCTATTTTTCCTTTTGCCACATTTGAAGATACTTTATATAAGTGTAAATGTGTGTATCTTGACGGTTTCCTTTTCTTTAATGGGAAGGTGAAGTTTTGGCGTTATAATCATCTTAAATCAATTTTCTACTGAATTAAGCCAAATAAAAACACTACGGTGGTCACAGTCCATTATTAAACATTCTAGAGAAACCTACGGTTCATCGAACATCTAGTCCATTTTGAGTCGTATTCGGTTATCTTTGGCATAAAACACGTCATCGTTTCAAATTTCATCAAAATATCACAAAGATTACGGCCTCTAGCGTGAACACAAGTAAAAATGGTGGACCGTCAGATAACTTTAGATCGTGCAAAAAATGACTCTGGCCTGGATCTATATAATGAATGGCGGATCTGTCCTAGTCCCTTTATGTGTTGCTTACATCTGCACAAACTTACTGTGGCCTTCTAACACAAGTAGTGCAGTATATAAAATCAATTAAATTCACTTCCCATTAGACAAAGGCGAAACCCCCATCTCTTGGTAATCTGTAAACGTATTAACATAATGTTGATCCATCCTTCGGTGATGGTTATAAAACATAAAAATGTATTTTTCTTTCAACGCGAATGTCAATGCTATTATTCTAACAAAACAGAGCAGCTTTGGAAATGCACATTTTTACAAACACGCTCATACTTAAAAAACATTCATGCATACTCAAACACACACACACTTTCATTCAAAACGGAAAATATTTATATATTGCGTGAAGTGCTGACCGCAACGTGTAACGGTTATCCGCGTGGTACTGTAGTATATCACAAATCACCCAATAAAGGCGTAGGATGGTACAGAGATGAAGCTACCAAATCTATAGACAGCACCAGTTTCAGTCAGTAAATCGTCCGTTGTTGATTTAATGGCTCCCAGAAAAACAAAATAGTATCAGCCTTCGATGTAAGTGTGTCAAAATTTCTTGGCTCTCCAAAGATTAACTTAAAAGATACGGTTGTTTTACTGTGTGACTAAGTACGACATACATACATTTTTACCGTTATTTTAGAAAAACGGAAGTAGCGTTAGCAAAACAACTGTCATAAAATCTTGTAAAAAAAACATGCAAACAAGGCAATTTATATTAAGGGGTTTATCGGTGACATAATATAATTTAAACCTAAAGATTGAGAGAGAAAAGAAACAGTTAAGAAAAAAATATGTCCACCTGAGTGGTAACATGA
>NW_024004855.1:0-1480 GCF_014805625.2 Glossina fuscipes
ACTTATGGCAGACAGGCTTATAAGTGGCTTTATACATTTATACAAGAATTGTCGGACGAGGAGGTAACGCATTGACTGGCACGCTGACGCACTTGTTATAAATTCTTTTAAAGTGTTGACTATATTCACATTATGGCGTGTCGCATATCCTTGGGTACTCTCGACATGTGCGCATTTTTTTAGATTTAATAGCAAGACAATTATTTGCTGAAACCACAAACACTTATAGTTCCACATTGTATCTATTTTTCCTTTTGCCACATTTGAAGATGTATACTTACTTTATATTAGTGTAAATGTGTGTCTCTTGACGGTTTTATGGTTTCCTTTTCTTTAATGGGAAGATGAAGTTTTGGCGTTATAATCATCTTAAATCAATTTTCTACTGAATTAAGCCAAGTAAAAACACTACGGTGGTCACAGTCCATTATTAAACATCCTAGAGCAACCTACGGTTCATCGAACATCTAGTCCATTTTGAGTCGTATTCGGTTATCTTTGGCATAAAACACGTCATCGTTTCAAATTTCATCAAAATATCACAAAGATTACGGCCTCTAGCGTGAACACAAGTAAAAATGGTGGATCGTCAGATAACTTTAGATCATGCAAAAAATGACTCTGGCCTGGATCTATATAATGAATGGCGGATCTGTCCTAGTCCCTTTATGTGTTGCTTACATCCGCATAAACTTACCGTTGCCTTCTAACACAAGTAGTGCAGTATATAAAATCAATTAAATTCACTTCCCATTAGACAAAGGCGAAACCCCCACCTCTTGGTGATCTGTAAACGTATTAACGTAATGTTGATTCATCCTTCGGTGATGGTTATAAAACATAAAAATGTATTTTTCTTTCAACGCGAATGTCAATGCTATTATTCTAACAAAACAGAGCAGCTTTGGAAATGCACATTTTTACAAACACGCTCATACTTAAAAAACATTCATGCATACTCAAACACACGCACACTTTCATTCGAAACGGAAAATATTTATATATTGCGTGAAGTGCTGACCGCAACGTGTAACGGTCATCCGCGTGGTACTGTAGTATATCACAAATCATCCAATAAAAGCGTAGGATGGTACAGAGATGAAGCTACCAAATCTATAGACAGCTCCAGTTTCAGTCAGTAAATCGTCCGTTGTTGATTTACTGACTCCCAGAAAAACAAAATAGTATCAGCCTTCGATGTAAGTGTGTCAAAATTTTTTGGCTCTCCAAAGATTAACTTACAAGATACGGTTGTTTTACTGTGTGACTAAGTACGACATACATACATTTTTACCATTATTTTAGAAAAACGGAAGTAGCGTTAGCAAAACAACTGTCATAAAATCTTGTAAAAAAAACATGCAAACAACGCAATTTATATTAAGGGGTTTATCGGTGACATAATACAATTTAAACCTAAAGATTGAGAGAGGAAAGAAACAGTTAAGAAAAAAATATGTCCACCTGAGTGGTAACATGA
>NW_024004856.1:0-1752 GCF_014805625.2 Glossina fuscipes
ACTGCGATATGTCACCTTTCCAACGAGCATAAATCTCAAATTGTTTGATCGATACTTTACGAGAAATCTATCAGTGCGGCCATCTATCGAAAAAATAATGGATTTCTTTTTCCCCAAATTAATATAGACTTTTTGGTCTCGTTGCGCTTCTATTCTCGGTGGAAATCTGTATATTTATCTATCGGAACATTATTAGGTTGTTTTAGTAGATATTATAATTTGTGTGCGGTCCCTTGTGAATGTATTTATTACCATTAAAAACTAAAGCTGATATGTATGTTTTTCGGAATCGTAACTAGAAAATCTCATGTAAGTGTCATTATATGAATAGAAACAAACTTGATCTATTTCATATAATTAAAACGAAAAAAATACAGTCCGTCGCTCAGCCACTCAACTTTGTACGAATTCCATAAATGGTCGTTTAATAACATGCGGCAGTTTTCGTTCTTACATTTTTTTAAATTTTCTTTGTTCCTCAACATATTTTAGCAGAAAGCAGTTATTAACGCACCTTGTTTCCATTAAAAATCCATAATTCACAAAATTGCTTCAGCTGTGAGGACAAAAGAAGGGAGAAATTATGCTCAATAGAAAAGTTGTAAAGAATTGCAAACAAGCATCAATTTAGAATCGTGGCACAAGCAGCTGCACTTGCAAAAAGAAACCTCCACTTGAAACCGTAACAAAACTTTTCCATTCTAGCTAACAACAACAAGAACAGCAACCTACGCAACCACATTCTCACTGAATTGTCTATAAAAACAAACAGACATAGTGGCGTCACACTCTTCTTTCTATTTGCCTCACCCTGCTCCTCACAATATATGAACGATATTTGCATCTATTCCATAAAAGTTTTAAGTAGAGTAACTTGGGACGCAAAATACTGATGGAACGGAGCAGAAAACAATAAGACAAAATAAACTACTAATTGAAACCTGGGGTTTTCTGGTAAAATACCTTAACCCATCTAGTGTTTCTACGTGAAATATAGTTGATGGACTGCCTAGAATTTGTTTGACCTTTTCTTTTCTTTTATAATTTCTTTTTTATTTGCTTGAAATTATGGTTTTATTTATCTAAGCGCTATGTTGCATTGGTATAAAGAGGGTTTCTTACCCTCCTGCCATTTACAATATGCATGTTTTTTAAAGGGAGAATACCTGATCTTTTCAAAAGCAAAAAACAGGTATCTTCTCACTGTTCATATGTTCATTGTTCATGCAATGATGAAAATTTTGTATATTCTATTTTAATATAGAGATGATAGATAAAAAAATGCAGCCATAGCCGTATAGTATTTTGTCCAGCACAGTTGCTACGTGCACCGCTGCAGTTAGGTACAGAGGGGTCGCTTAGTGAGGTTAGGTGCAGAGAAGTCGTTAGGCGTAGCATAGTTGCTACTTGCAGCGGTGCAGTTGGTTGAGTGAGTGCTGCAGTTAGGTGCAGAGGGGTCGCTAAGTGCAGCGCTGCAGTTAGGTGCGGATAGGCCGCGAGGTCGCTACATGTAGTAGTAACAGCGCAATTGCTATGTGAAGCGCAATCGCCAGATGCAGCACAGTTGTAAAGTGCAACGCAGTCGCCAGTGGCCGTGTTGTTCTCTTGAGTTGTAACTACAGACCGCAGTTTTTAAGGTATTGCGGTGAAATCGTGTGTGTATGGCGTATTTTGGCCCAACGAAAAATGCTGTTGAAAATGATACGGATGGAACTACTTTTTCGACCGCTTCTCCTATAATGAATTATATCA
>NW_024004857.1:0-1768 GCF_014805625.2 Glossina fuscipes
ACTGCGATATGTCACCTTTCCAACGAGCATAAATCTCAAATTGTTTGGTCGATACTTTACGAGAAATCTATCAGTGCGGCCATCTATCGAAAAAATAATGGATTTCTTTTTCCCCAAATTAATATAGACTTTTTGGTCTCATTGCGCTTCTATTCTCGGTGGAAATCTGTTTATTTATCTATCGGAACATTATTAGGTTGTTTTAGTAGATATTATAATTTGTGTGCGGTCCCTTGTGAATGTATTTATTACCATTAAAAACTAAAGCTGATATGTATGTTTTTCGGAATCGTAACTAGAAAATCTCATGTAAGTGTCATTATACGAATAGAAACAAACTTGATCTATTTCATATAATTAAAACGAAAAAAATACAGTCCGTCGCTCAGCCACTCAACTTTGTACGAATTCCATAAATGGTCGTTTAATAACATGCGGCAATTTTCGTTCTTACATTTTTTAAAATTTTCTTTGTTCCTCAACATATTTCAGCAGAAAGCAGTTATTAACGCACCTTGTTTCCATTAAAAATCCATAATTCACAAAATTGCTTCAGCTGTGAGGACAAAAGAAGAGAGAAATTATGCTCAATAGAAAAGTTGTAAAGAATTGCAAACAAGCATCAATTTAGAATCGTGGCACAAGCAGCTGCACTTGCAAAAAGAAACCTCCACTTGAAACCGTAACAAAACTTTTCCATTCTAGCTAACAACAACAAGAACAGCAACCTACGCAACCACATTCTCACTGAATTGTCTATAAAAACAAACAGACATAGTGGCGTCACACTCTTCTTTCTATTTGCCTCACCCTGCTCCTCACAAAATATGAACGATATTGCATCTATTCCATAAAAGTTTTAAGTAGAGTAACTTGGGACGCAAAATACTGATGGAACGGAGCAGAAAACAATAAGACAAAATAAACTACTAATTGAAACCTGGGGTTTTCTGGTAAAATACCTTAACCCATCTAGTGTTTCTACGTGAAATATAGTTGATGGACTGCCTAGAATTTGTTTGACCTTTTTTTTTCTTTTATAATTTCTTTTTTATTTGCTTGAAATTATGGTTTTATTTATCTAAACGGTATGTTGCATTGGTATAAAGAGGGTTTCTTACCCTCCTGCCATTTACAATATGCATGTTTTTTAAGGGAGAATACCTGATCTTTTCAAAAGCAAAAAACAGGTATCTTCTCACTGTTCATATGTTCATTGTTCATGCAATGATGAAAATTTTGTATATTTTATTTTAATATAGAGATGACAGATAAAAAAATGCAGCCATAGCCGTATAGTATTTTCTCCAGCACAGTCGCTACGTGCACCGCTGCAGTTAGGTACAGAGGGGTCGCTTAGTGAGGTTAGGTGCAGAGAAGTCGTTAGGCGTAGCATAGTTGCTACTTGCAGCGGTGCAGTTGGTTGAGTGAGTGCTGCAGTTAGGTGCAGAGGGGTCGCTAAGTGCAGCGCTGCAGTTAGGTGCGGATAGGCCGCGAGGTCGCTACATGTAGTAGTAACTGCAGTTACTACTTGCAGCGCAATTGCTATGTGAAGCGCAATCGCCAGATGCAGCACAGTTGTAAAGTGCAACGCAGTCGCCAGTGGCCGTGTTGTTCTCTTGAGTTGTAACTACAGACCGCAGTTTTTAAGGTATTGCGGTGAAATCGTGTGTGTATGGCGTATTTTGGCCCAACGAAAAATGCTGTTGAAAATGGTCCGCATGGAACTACTTTTTCGACCGCTTCTCCTATAATGAATTATATCATA
>NW_024004858.1:0-3235 GCF_014805625.2 Glossina fuscipes
AGTGGAATGCACTATCGGCTTCCACTCCCTCTGCTCTCCACCCGTTGTCTCTCCAATCGTCGCAACTCCACGAGCGTATTGCTGGCGAATGCGTCTACGGCGTTCCAGGCTGCTGCACTGCCAACCATTGCGCTTGTTATCTCGTTAGGTGGCAATTGAGGCCGCCCATTCTCGAACCTGCTGCAGTAGAACATTACGTGTTCTGCGTCCTCCTCCATATCCTCGCATACCGGGCAGTTAGGCGAACTGTCGTGCCCGAATCTGTGTAGATATTCCCGGAAACAGCCATGGCCAGTCAGAAGCTGGGTTAAGTAATAGTTTACTTCTCCATGCCGTCTGTCGACCCAACGTCTTATGTTAGGGATAAGAACGAACGTCCACCTACCTTTGGTCGTTCTTTCCCACCTCGATTGCCAAATCCTTAGCGAGACCATCCGTTCCTCGCCTCTTATAGCTAGCGAGGAGAGATCGTTGCCGCGACGCCGTTGGTAGATGCGGCTCATCTCATCGGCCAGAATGTCGATTGGCAGAGTGCCAGCTAGCACTAGCGCTGCCTCTTCCGACACGGTACGGAATGCGCAAATCTGCCTCAGGGCGCTAAGGCGATATATTGCCGCCATCTTTCGGTACACTGCCTTCACCTTCAGTGCACTGGCCCAAACTGGGCTTCCGTACATTATGACTGAGGTTATCACCTTGGCTATAACCCTTCGGGTGGTGAATTTCGGGCCTCCAATATTTGGCATGATCCTTGCTAGTGACGCCTGGATGCCGGCGGCTTTCTCAGCAGCGTATTCAACATGCTGCTTAAACTTGAGTCGATGGTCAAGCATAACTCCAAGGTATTTCAGGGCAGGAGATGACCGCATCGTGTGCTGCCCGACTCGTATACAGCATGTTTCCACGCTCTTAGGACTGCTTCCGTTTTCTGCTCTGCTAGTTCCAGCCCCATCTCTTCTAGCCACAACTTCACTTTCACGATAGCCTCGTTAGCTCTCGCTTCTACCTGCGCGACGTGTTTTGCGGTCACTACGACTGCTATATCATCGGCAAAGCCGACGATCGTTGCCCCGGTAGGAAGTTTAAGCTCAAAGACGCCGTTGTACATTATATTCCACAGGAGAGGACCAAGGACTGACCCCTGTGGAACACCCGCCGATATTTTATGCGATTGCTTTCCATCATCGCTGTCGTACACTAACGTGCGGTTCGAAAGGTAACTTGTCACTATCTCAAGTATATACCTTGGAACCCGTATCCTTATGAGGGTTTTGCGGATGAGCCCCCAGTCCGCCGAGTTGAAAGCGTTTTTAACGTCTAGCGTAACGACGGCGCAGTACTTTTTGTCACCGCCCCTCCATCGGTCACCGGCTATGGCGTCTGAGGCAAGCGCCACGACGTGGCTTATGGCATCTATTGTAGACCGCGCTCTGCGGAATCCATACTGGTTATCCGATAGAGCACGTCTTTCTTCAACCACAGCTAGCAGGCGTTCATATACGACCTTTTCCAATACCTTGCCCATTGTGTCCAACAGGCAGATGGGTCGGTATGACGATGGCTCGTTCAGTGGCTTATTGGCCTTCGGAATAAGGACCAGCCTTTGGATATTCCATACGTCCGGAACGTCCTTCTTCCAGGCACCTTTGCAGCAACATCATGAAGACGTCTGGCCTCCTACGTATCGCTGCCTTTAAGGTCTTGTTTGGGACTCCATCTGGTCCAGGGGTTTTTTTGTTCCCAATCCGCTTGCAGGCGCTTAAAAGCTCGTCGGCAGAAATTGCTGGTATGGCTTCCTCTTCCCTGCCGAGGAGGTTTACCAACACATACGGCGGCCTCTGCGGGAAAAGTGTCGCAACTATTCTTCGGAGCGCGAGCGGACACGTGATTTGCGGTGCCTTCTGTCCTTTGACCTTCTTCAAGGCCACTTTATATGCCGTTCCCCATGGGTTAATATCGGCATCCTGGCATATTTCCTCAAAACTTCTCCTTTTACTGGCCCTTATGGGTTTCTTTAAGTCACTGCGCAGGTCTCTGTAGAGTAGGAGCAATTCATTGAAGTTTTCCCTACTTCTCGAGCGCTGCACTTTTCTTCTGGCTTTCAAGCAGTTCGCTCTTAGAGACGCTATCTCTTCGGTCCACCAATGGCACGGAGACCCTCTTCTCCGTGTATTGCGTCTTCGGGGCATGGCGGCGTCGCATGCTTATACCAGCAACTTTGCTACGTTTTGCCGGAGTTCACCAGCTGTACCGTCTCCACCCACGTAGGAGTCCATAATGGTGTTAAAGACATCCTCGTCAAAAAGTGCATCTCTCCACCTCGGCCCGGTAGTTTTATTCCACCTATTACCTCTGTCCTCTCTGGATGCTATGTCGAGGAAGATGGCCTGGTGATCGCTATTTGTGTACTCCTCGCTCAGCGACCACTTGCATCTGGCCACTAGACTGTCGCTAACAAAGGTGAGGTCTACTTTCGAGCCCCTTCCTGCCTTACGAAACGTATCTCGCTGCCCATCGTTCAGAAGAGATACTTTCAGCATGGCGAAAGCCTCCAGCAAGCTGCATCCTCTCGCATTGCAGGCCTTACTGCCCCACTCGAAGGCCCATGCATTGAAATCCCCCGCAATTAATACGGAAGGCTTCTCCCGGGCATCTGCGACGAGTTCATCTAGCATGCTTTGAAATTCGCTTTGTGTCCAGCTTGGAGGAGCGTAGCAACTATAGCAGCATATATATTTAGCTGTCGCCCTGACGAATCCGCTGTGCTGGCAGTCCCCATCCAAGAGTGCTATAGGACCAGGCGCCCAAATTGCTGCTTTTTTGGACGCGTCGGTTACCCAAGTGCCTTGACTTGCCCTGCGATATGGTTCACTCAGTAGTACCAGGTCCACCTCTTTCTCAACGACCGTTTGCCGAAGTAGGTCATGAGCTGCTTCGCCGTGATTGAGATTAATCTGCAATATTCTCATTTCCGCGCTTTACCGACCAGTGCCTGCTTGAACAGCGGGCATTTCGCGCTTCCCGCCACGTGATTAGCATCTAGATTCGGCGTCTTTCTGCAGAACATACAGGAAGGGTCCTTAGTGCAGTTTTTTGCAATATGGCCATCCTCTCCACACCTCCGACAAGCCTTTGACCGGTCAGATGGAGTTGCACATTGCTTTGCTATGTGCCCAAACTCCAGGCATCGGAAACATCTCAACAAAGGTGTGCGCTCTCTGATCCTACAGATCAC
>NW_024004859.1:0-5071 GCF_014805625.2 Glossina fuscipes
AGTGGAATGCACTATCGGCTTCCACTCCCTCTGCTCTCCACCCGTTGCCTCTCCAATCGCCGCAACTCCACGAGAGTATTGCTGGCGAATGCGTCTACGGCGTTCCAGGCTGCTGCACTGCCAACCATTGCGCTTGTTACCTCGTTAGGTGGCACTTGGGGCCGCCCATTCTCGAACCTGCTGCAGTAGAACATTGCGTGTTCTGCATCCTCCTCCATATCCTCGCATACCGGGCAGTAAGGCGAACTGTCGTGTCCGAATCTGTGAAGATATTTCCGGAAGCAACCATGGCCAGTCAAAAGCTGGGTTAAGTAATAGTTTACTTCTCCATGCCTTCTGTCGACCCAACGTCTTATGTTAGGGATAAGAACGAACGTCCACCTTCCTTTGGTCGTTCTTTCCCACCTCGATTGCCAAATCCTTAGCGAGACCATCCGTTCCTCGCCTCTTATAACTAGCGAGGAGAGATCGTTGCCGCGACGCCGTTGGTAGATGCGGCTCATCTCATCGGCCAGGATGTCGACTGGCAGATTGCCGGCCAGCACTAGCGCCGCCTCCTCCGACACGGTTCGGAATGCGCAAATCTGCCTCAGGGCGCTGAGGCGATATATCGCCGCCAATTTTCGGAGTGCCGCCTTTACAGTCAATGCACCCGCCCATACTGGGCTCGCATACATAATGACTGACGTCACCACAGTGGCTATGACCTTTCTTCTAGCTGCTTTCAGACCCCCCACGTTTGGCATAATCCTTGCCAATGCCGTCTGGATGCCTGCCGCTTTCTTCGCCACGTAGTCGATGTGCCGCCTGAAGTTGAGGCGGTGATCAATTATCACTCCCAGGTATTTGAGCGCGGGAACTGACTGCACAATGTGGTCCCCGATTCTTATCTCACACGTCTCTAGCTTCTTCCGGCTGCTCACAAGCACGACTTCCGTTTTGTGTTCAGCCAGCTCTAGGCCCACCTTATTTAGCCACCCTTTGATACGCATGATTGCCTCGGTAGCTTTCGCTTCTATATCGGCAATATGCTTTGCGACCACCACTATCGCAACGTCATCGGCGAATCCAATACTCGTTGTGTCGGTGGGCAGCTCCAACCTCAGGACATCGTCATACATGATGTTCCACAAAAGAGGGCCGAGAACTGACCCTTGTGGGACGCCTGCTGATATTTTGTACTGTTCTGTGCCGTTGTCGCTTTCATACACCAACGTACGGTTCGACAAGTAACTCGTTATGGTGTCCAATAGATAGCTTGGGACCCGCGTTCTTATAAGGGCCCTGCGGACAGCTCCCCAATCCGCCGAGTTAAAAGCGTTTTTAACGTCCAGTGTAATCAGGGCACAATATTTCTTGGCGCCCCCTTTCCACCTATCCCCGGCTATAGCGTCTGACGCCAGCCTCACTACGTGATTTATGGCGTCTATTGTCGACCGCGCCCTTCTGAAGCCGTACTGGTTATTAGATATAGCACCATTTTCTTCGGCTACTCTCAGTAGACGCTCATACACTACTGACTCTAGCAGCTTGCCCATCGTATCCAGGAGACAGATAGGCCTGTACGACGACGGGTCAGCCGGCGGCTTGTTACCTTTCGGGATCAACACCAGTCTCTGCACCTTCCACTTCTCCGGAAAGACTCTTTCTCTGAGGCACTGTTGCATAAGCTGGGCAAATATCTCAGGCCTTACCCTAATCGCTGCCTTCAGGGCTTTATTAGGGATTCCATCCGGACCTGGGGCCTTTTTGTCGCCAATTCTTTTGCCGGCCGCAAGCACGTCCTCCGTGGTAACAACCGGCGGTGGCCCCTGCTCCCTTCCGAAGAAGTCCACCGCTACGTACGGCAGCTTTTGTGGGAAAAGTGTTGACACAATTCTGCTCAGCGTGACAGGGCACGTGACATATGGCCGGCCGTGCCCTTTAAGTCTCTTGAGGACCACCTTATACGCGGTTCCCCATGGGTTGACATCAGCCTCTCTGCAGAGAGCCTCAAAACAGCTTCTCTTACTGCGCCTAATGGCTTTCTTTAGGTCCCCGCGCAAGCATTTGTAGACGTGGACCCGACTGTCGAAGCCTGGCTTCCCCCTTGATCGCTGCACTAATCTTCTGGCTTTAAGGCACTCCTTCCTAGCCGAGCTTATTTCTGCGTTCCACCAATAGCACGGGGCGCCTTTTTTGCACGTTCTTCTCCTAGGCATTGAGGCGTCGCATGCTTCGTTGATAGCAGTATACACATCGCGTGCGAGCAGCTCAGCTGTATCACCATTTATGGCTTGAGACGAGAATATCAGCCTAAAGGTTTCCCCGTCGAACGACGTGTCGTTCCACTTCGGACCCCTTTGAGTCCGGCCTATATCTCCTCTGCCTCGCCGAGCCTCAACCTCCATAAAGATGGCTTGGTGGTCGCTGCCCGAGTAGCCTTCACTGAGCGTCCATTTGCACTTTGGCACCAGACTATCACTCACGAAAGTGATATCGATCATTGATCCAAAGCCTGCTTTTCTGAACGTGTGTTTTTGTCCGTCATTCATCAGCGCCAGTGGTAGCATTGCAAACGCTTCCAATAGGGCACGGCCTCTAGCATTGGTGATTCTACTGCCCCATTCCACCGCCCAGGCGTTAAAGTCCCCAGCAATTATGACCAATGATTTGTTGCGGGCATCCGCCACTAGATCATCTAGCATGTACAGGAACTCTTCCTGCGTCCAGCTTGGGGGTGCATAGCAGCTATAGCAATGTATGTCCCGAGCTCTCGCCTTCGCGAAGCCATTGTGCTGGGCGCTTTCATCCAGGAGTGCAAAATCCGGTGACCAGATTGCTGCTTTCCCTGCGGCATCGGTAACCCATCCGCCACGGTTCATGCTTCTGAATGGCTCGCTGATCAACACCAGGTCTATCTTCTCTTCTATGACCGTCTGTCTGAGCAGATCATGAGCTGCCTCGCCGTGATTGAGATTAATTTGCATAATTCTCATCTGCGTCCTCTAGCAGCTAAAGCTCGTTTGAATAACGGGCACTTACTGCTCCCTGCTACGTGTTTAGCGTCAGCACTTGGTACGCCTTTACAGGAAAAGCAAAGGGGATCTTTTAAGCACACTTTTGCGATGTGCCCCTCCTCTCCGCATCGTCGGCAAACCTTTGATCGGTCGCATATCCCTTTACAATGCTTGGCAATGTGTCCGAATTCCAAGCAGCGGTAACACTTCACCAGTGCTCTGTGCTCCCTTAGTCGGCACACCACCCAGCCTACTCTTAATTTACCACCAGCTAGCAGCTTGTTGGCTTCGTCTTGCGACAGGCTGATTATCGCCGTTTGCGTGCCACCGTAAGCCTTTCTCAGGCTAACTACCTCTGCGTTTGCCAGCCCATATTGGCTCTTTATGGCCTCGCAGATGTCCTCCCTTGAGGTGATTTCGTCGACATCCCTGCATTCGATGGTACCGCGTTGCTTCAGGCTTCTAACCGCCGCCTGGTCACCAAGTAGGGAGCTCACTGCATTCTTCAGCTCTTCCGTTTTCTCCCCGTTTTTGTCCAGTTGCAGCAGTAGGTCGCCTTTCTGTGTCCTCCTGATTTTATGGACCACTTCACCTAGCTGCTTCAGTTTGGGATCGCCTTTGACCTTACGCAGCATTTCGGCGTAGGAGAGCTTGCCGGTCGCGGCAATAACGATGGCGTCCGGTTTCCCTCTACGGACTTGCGGTGTGCGGTCCTTTCTTTTCTTGGCCGCCACTTGTTTCCAGTCCTCGCCAGTAGCCCGCGTACCCTGATCGGTGGGCTTCTGCGCGGCTCCCTTGGGCCCACTGGCCACGTTACGACGCTTGGCAGTTGGTGCGTCTATATCGCCGGGCTGTCTTCTTTTGGAAGCGCTTATCTTCGGATCGGACTCCGGAGCGTCTTTCCTGCTCACCCCTCCTAGATTACGAGGGGGGGTCGTTTGAGCAGCTTTATCGACCTTGTCGAACTTGCCACTCCGATCGGCCCTCGTCTGGTCTCTTAGCAGCGCGCACTGCTCGTAGGCCATTCTGATGCCCTCAATGGCATCCCTCATGGCTTGGTGAATGGACCGTCTTTTGCCATCCTCCAACATTTCTACCAGTGCCTCTATGTGGTGGCCCAGCCTTACAAAGGGCGCCGTGTCCCCCGCATCTGTCGTAGGCACTCTCCTTAGCTCGGTAGGCGACTGTGGCTGTGCTCCGCCACCAACCGGCGATCGTAGCATTCTGCTACTCGCCCTAAAAGGGTTCTCGTTGCTCAGGTCACTGGCGTGAACCCCACTGTCTGCTTTTTTTGTCGAACCGGCAGACATCGGTGTTGCTACTTTATTTTTGTTTGTATTTGTATTCATGTTTATGTTATATGGACCCCAACTGGGAAGCCGCTATCCGGTTCCGCTGGTGTAGTTGCTGTTAGGACCCCATGGTTATCTTTGCAAGCAGTGAGGCCATGCAGTGGGTTGACGCTAGCCCTTATGAGACTAGCGTTCAGTGCCAGGTCCAGCATTAACCAGGAGTTCTTCTCAACTGGGCCTACACCCACCAACTTAACGGTGCGGCCTAGAACGTACTTCCCAGACTTGCCATAATTTTAACGGGGCGGGGGCGGTGTCAGCATTAGCCCGAAAGCCATTTCGGCTGGATGTCACTCCAACCTACTCAGGTAACGGAATACTGCCACCACCAGCTCAAAATCGTCGATTTAAATACGTGTTCCGGTATACCATAATCAAGACCTTACCGGGCTCGGTCTTGATGCCTATCCCTAGGCTTCGTACAGTTGTCTCCCTCGATGCCACCCCCATACTAAGAGTGGGGAGCACCTATTCCAAGGACGGTGCTTACTCGTCCTGCCACCGAAGATTCGCAGGGTTATGCGGCCTTTTCAGCCGCCCCTCCTCCTCTGCCGCTCTTGGTCGGGGACTGCTTATTGGCTATTCGCAGCTAACCTGCAGATATACCCTTGGGTACACGCAGGCCGATCACAATCCGCCACCTGTGACCCCCACAGTAGCCTGAGCTTAGCCCTGTGTGTGTGTGTGTGTGTGTGTGTGTGTGTGTGTGTGTGTGTGTGT
>NW_024004860.1:0-1305 GCF_014805625.2 Glossina fuscipes
AAAAAA
Organism: Glossina fuscipes; assembly: GCF_014805625.2. Lineage (NCBI taxonomy): Eukaryota > Metazoa > Arthropoda > Insecta > Diptera > Glossinidae > Glossina > Glossina fuscipes. The sequence goes on from NW_024004860.1 coordinate 7, forward strand.
AAAAAAAACGCTAAAAACTAAATAATTACCAAGTAGAGCAAATGTAAATATGTGTAGATAAGTATACAGAGGTAGAGTGTTTATGAGTTATAAGCTTATATCCCTTTTGAGTTGAGACCGTAGGTTGCTGTGTAAACAGAATGTACACACAAGCATCACTTGAAAGCGCAAACAATCAACGCTTGCAGCGCACATGCATACAAAGCCATTAAATGCTGCCCACCATCGCTATACTAAAAACAAGAAAAGTTGCGACAAAACAACAACAAGAAGATCAACAGCAACAACATCAACAACATCATCAACAACAACAACAACAATAATAATAATAATAATAATAACAACAATAAAAACATTCACTACATAACACACAACACGTTGATTAATTTCCACTGATAACAGGTACATTTGTGTACTTTTTGTTGGCATTGCTTTTATGTAGCTCGGGCCGTGTATGCGTGTGTGTGTTATGTAGTGAATGTTTTTATTGTTGTTATTATTATTATTATTATTATTGTTGTTGTTGTTGTTGATGATGTTGTTGATGTTGTTGCTGTTGATCTTCTTGTTGTTGTTTTGTCGCAACTTTTCTTGTTTTTAGTATAGCGATGGTGGGCAGCATTTAATGGCTTTGTATGCATGTGCGCTGCAAGCGTTGATTGTTTGCGCTTTCAAGTGATGCTTGTGTGTACATTCTGTTTACACAGCAACCTACGGTCTCAACTCAAAAGGGATATAAGCTTATAACTCATAAACACTCTACCTCTGTATACTTATCTACACATATTTACATTTGCTCTACTTGGTAATTATTTAGTTTTTAGCGTTTTTTTTTTTTTTGCTTTTTTTCTTTTATCGTTGTTTATATAAAAAGAACATAAAAGAAATTTTTATATAAACAACGATAAAAGAAAAAAAGCAAAAAAAAAAAAAACGCTAAAAACTAAATAATTACCAAGTAGAGCAAATGTAAATATGTGTAGATAAGTATACAGAGGTAGAGTGTTTATGAGTTATAAGCTTATATCCCTTTTGAGTTGAGACCGTAGGTTGCTGTGTAAACAGAATGTACACACAAGCATCACTTGAAAGCGCAAACAATCAACGCTTGCAGCGCACATGCATACAAAGCCATTAAATGCTGCCCACCATCGCTATACTAAAAACAAGAAAAGTTGCGACAAAACAACAACAAGAAGATCAACAGCAACAACATCAACAACATCATCAACAACAACAACAACAATAATAATAATAATAATAATAACAACAATAAAAACATTCACTACATAACACACA
>NW_023998440.1:0-28895 GCF_014805625.2 Glossina fuscipes
TCAAATTTTTTTTAATGAAAATTTTCCACATATCTTAATAGCTTTAGATTTCAACAACGCCCTGAGAAGCGTGTAAGGGAGGTTTCATAAGTTTGCACCAAGGGAGAAAACGATTTATAGGAAAGCAAGTTCTTTAAAGTGGCCTCTTGACGTCATATCTCGACGATCGATAACCAAGATTGTCGTCGAGTTAAATATGTTCCTTGAGACCTCTTACTTTCGAAATCCGTCGGTTTCTTAATACTTTTTAATCCTTTTAAAATTCTATTTGAAATGAAAACATTTTTTTTTTGTTTCCCACGTTTATTATTCATTATTGTATTCATTGTCTATTGTTTCTGTTTGAAAATATTCAAATTTTCCTCATATTCTTCGTTGATATGGACATCTCATAAAAGAAATAGAGAAATAGTAAAAAAAATAATAATTATATTGAGTTATTTATGTCAAATTTTTTGATATTATTATTATCATTAGTTTTCACTTTTATAACAATTAGTTTGTATTTTATTTATTTTTTGAAAGAAGATTAATTCCTACTTCCAATGATCATAAGTTCCACGCAGTGCAGAAAAAATTTTTTATATTGGCATACAACAGCTCCGCTATATTTTTATTTACAATTTTACAATTTTTTATAAGCAAACATCGTAAACATACATTGCGTTAATTTATGATTTAAAGATTTTATTTCGTATTTGTTGGTGCTATTTTTCCTTGCGAATTCAGTTAGGAATAGTTATTCTTATATTGTCTCTAAAACAAAATATATGTTTTGAATAGAAAAAGATTAAAGATGTTTTAAATAAAAAAAATTGGTTACTTACTTTTCCATTATTTGTCTTGTCTTGACAGAATTGATTTGATTGATTTAATAAGCTCATCTAAGGACATGTTAATCTTTCGCATTAATTCGTCTGCATAACAAGTACATCCGCACTGAGTACATTTGTTTAGAAATTTTTTTCCATTATTATTTTCTTTCCTGATTTCTTTTTTCCCTCTTTAATAATCTTATTTAGGAACATGTCTATTAAATTTGAGTAGGTGATAAGATCTCGAAAGATTGTCTTATATATAATTTTAAAATAGACATTTTTTTATGCATTTAACTTTTATTATTTATTTTTAATTGGTTTATTTTGTTTTTCAAACATTTTCAGGTTCTATAATTATTACATATATATAAGTTATACATATTTATTATTATTTATTGTTTTAAAATATTTAATTTAAGCATATATGTGCGTACCAAACGACATTTTTAGTAAGTTGTTGAGGGAATACCCCAAATTGTGGGGTGTTCAAAGAGGTAAGGATTACATGTTAGAACGTAAAAGACTGGCAGATAGACAGACGGCCGCAACGGGGCGGTTAGTGACGGAGCAGACTGTTCAATGGAAAATTAGGATTGTTAGACGTTACCTGTCCGATTTAGATAATAGTACGGCTAATAAACTCTCAAAGTTAGGATATTTTCAATGGTTTGCTAGGGAGTTGGGATTGACGATGGCGGCGGAAAGACTGACAAACAAATTAAACCAGGGAAGCGTAGAGTTTGACAAGACGGACAAAATATACGAAGATCTTAGGCAAACCCTAGAAACATTAGTAAATAATACGGAAGAAGGATTGGTAGACAACAATATGTTTTAATTTTTCACATTTAAAGTGAAAAATATCCTTTACAGTAGATTACAGAAGATTTTATAAAACATCGCAAGAAAGAAGGGTAACATATGCTGATTATGGCCCACATTGCAAAACGGTTGCTCCAATAAAATTGACTATAATGTGATTCAACGAAAAAGCTTTTAAGTTTACTCTCTACGTAATTGTTTTAATTTTCGAAAATTGTAATTAAGATTAGATACGAATTTTTTTGGGAAATAAAATTCATTGTTTTCTTTTTTTTAATTATTTTGGGGTAATTTTGGATTTGATGACAAGTTTATAAAAAAGGGCAATATTAATTACAAATTCCTACGCTTGCTCATTGTTTCATTCAAGTATTTGTAATCATTATTAACTTGTCATTAAAAGGTTAAGAACATAATATTTGGTGGTATATCATAAAATGCGATGATAATATTAGCTTAAAGATTGTTCATTTGTAAACAATGTCAGTGAGTCCTTCATTGAAAATTAAACGGAAATTAATTATCAAGAGTATTCTTCCAAGTATTTTGAATTATTAAAAGGTCCACGATCGACTCTTACGTTTCATTAAAAAGAAGATCGACTCAAAAAGGTTTACAATAAAAATGTGTTATAAATTAGTGAAATTTTTGGCCCATCACTGACAATGAGAGTGCTCACAAAAACGTATAAACTAATAGGTTTAGATTCATTCAAAGACTGCCAAGAGTTTCAATTAAACGGGAAATGACTTCAATTACTTTTGGCTAAAGCGTTTATACAAATAATCTTTGGGAAACTACTTTCCGATGCCGCAAAACGTAGAAATTCAATAAAATCCTTATCAGTGATATCTAAGCGTTTAAAAGTTTTGATTGGCTTGAATGTTTACAAGCTAGTAGACATGCCAGCAACGATAAGAAGCGATCAAAAAAACCTTTCACACGGATAGAAACATTTCTTTTACAAAATGTATGGCTTTATTAAAAAGATTTTCGAAAAAAGTTTTCTGATTTTGTTCTTTGCTAAGAAAGAGCTAAAGAGGAAAAGGAGATGAGGTTTACTTCAGGCAAGTGTAGGTAAAGGATTCTTAACACATACATGAATATTATTGCTTCGCATATTTCATCATGGTTCACTGTCGTACATGCGATAAGGTTTTGATAAATGAAAGCTGCGTAGAAACGTAGCATAAAGTCTGTCCGTGACCTCCAAAATATATACCGAACCGATTTATTCACATCTGTTTGCCAGTTCAACTATTCAACAAATTAGCAAAATAAGATAGTGAAGAGAAATAAACCTGGTTACGAAATTCAAACCGAACCATTTCCAATAGCATACAATAGCATACAACCAGCTAGACAGACAGATGAACAGACTATCTAACTCATTAAGTATTTGTATCCATCGATTCTTAAATTAAAAGCGTTACGAGTTTTAAGCAATTTTACATAGTGAATTTAAAATGTCTTTAGTAGTTGAAAAGAACGCATGCACCATAAAAAATCATCTTTGAATGCAAATTTGTACTATTGGGTTCGCTCGAGAAGATATGGGAATATTGACGAAAAATTTTAGCTCTTTCTCTTATCCAATAGAAAATTATTTGCTATTGTAACCGCGCAATGTGTTCCGCGGTTGTTTTAAAGAATACATTATTTCGGTTTCTGATATTTTGTTGCATACGTTAGTAGAGTTGCAGTATTAAATGAAATTTTAAGTTTGATTTTCCTTCCTAAAATCGTATACTACTTACAAGCAAAATTGTAGGCCAAAATTTGAAAATTAATTTAGTTTCCTAAATTTCTAGCCATTGCTGTGTGTATCGTAATCATTGGGAAAGATGTAAATATTTCTTTGGTTAATTACGTTTAAATGAAAACTTGCAAAGTTTAAATTTCAGAACGCTCGCCTCTACATCTCTATTGCTAATATTGACAAAGACCTTGATATGCAATACAGAGTGCACGCGGCACTAGATGTTGTGGAAGAGAAATGACAATTTATAAATAAAGCGACTCCCGAATCTAAAAAATTGTATTTGGGTATGTTATATTCCACAGAAGCGCATAAAATGTAAGCGTATTTGAATTGACATTTATTCTAAACATTTTATTCTAAATTTTTCGTTTCTGTTATTTTTCTAGCTACGGCTTCATAATTAAGAGATCAAGTTTTTTTTAGTTATGGATTCCGAGAATGTAGCCCTCAGAGAAAATGAAGTGCGAGCGGTAAGTAAGTATATGTAATAGATTAGAATCCCATATCAGCACAATAATTCGATATTTAAGAAATTTTGATTCTTAAGTGTCGCGATCTATAAATATATAAATGTTCTCATAACATAAAAATAGAAAAAAAATGGAAAAAAAGGTTTAATGGAATATTTGTGTGCGCTTTTGCCACAACTAACAAAATACTTCAATTATTTTTTATTTATATTTATTAGTGAGGGTCAAATATCTGCCGAAAGGGAATAAAGAATTTCTTACTTGTTACACTTAATTCAAATAAAACAGAAAAAAAGGAATCACGACCGACCTACGCTATATATTAGGTCACCTAAAAAGTGTTAAGCTTAATAACATAAATGTTATAGGTTAAAGATCTATGGTTCTATTAACGGTTGAACTCTTAAGTACATATTTATGCACCATTAATTTGTAGCGGCGATAAACAGGGTGTTTGCGGCTGTTGAGCTAAAATTAATAGTTTGCAAAAAAAAAAAGAAGAAAATACATAGTAACACATTTTCTTTTTTAATTCAAAGATGGGTCGGAATTTACATATACTCTATACTGACGTCGTGTGCAATTCTATTTTCTTGCCCGGAGAGCCTATAATTTCAAGGTAACTAGTACAGTGTGTAATATGGAATCTAATTTCCAGAGTGAAGTGTACCCTTATTCTAGAAAATTCGATCGTGCCGTACAAAAACTAATGACTGGAAATACGTGAATTGATTGGAGGTTTATACACATCCACTTAAAGAAAAAAGATTAACAACAGTTCCAAATTCAAATTAAATAACTGTTGAATGTCCAATAATTAAGTAGTTTATAATTGAGAATGAACTAGCGTAGCCAATTGGTTTAAATGATAATACATTTGCAACTGATTCTTGTACCCAGTTTTTGCCAGTCAGTAGCAAATGTATCACGAAGCCTAGGAGGTTAGTGCGGTGACTGGTGGCAGGAGCCTGTTTTCTTGAAGAAGGCAAGCTGCTTCATTATTGTCTCTTGGGTACGCTTGTCGATGTTGGGGTCGACCATATGAAACTTCATTATTGCCAAGTAAATTCTCAGGGCTTCCAAAAAAATATTAAGCACATTACGCCTCGGAAATTCGGGTTCCAGATCCTTATTAGCTAAGATTTCTTTGTGTTCCGGTTCATTGGCGACTAGTTTGCCATCAATTTCGGAGCATGCTTCTTCCTTCCTCAGCGTTAGGTCGCTTAGGCATGCTTGGCATCTTAGCTGCTGACGAATATATTGCGCTATTCCATAGCCTGTGAGCAGCCTGAAGTATTCCGCCTCGTTTGCGTTTAGCCGTTTGGCAGCTAGTTTGAAAGGCGCCCCATTCAGGTCATATGGCAGAAACTCATCTTCGGCCTGGGCTGGTGTCGTGTAATCCAGCTTTTCAATGAGCTCGTAATCGTCATCAGTGCTGGATGCGCCTCCCCAAAATTCGATTTGTTGTTTGGTTAAGCGGATGCCTAGCTTCATCACATCTTCCACGGTTCTTGTTCTCGTTTTTCTGGCTGGCGCCATCTTGCATAAAAATCTCTCAAAGAGGTCTTGGCTTACCCTGTAGGCGTGTATAGTTATGCCAGGGTAAGCCTCCAGCAGGTCATCCATGATCGTCTCGAAGTTGTTGATGATGTCCAAGGTGGCCTTAGTTATATCAGTCGTCGGGAATTTATTTGTTAGACAAGGTTTCGCTTCCAGCAGTATCGCTTTTTGTCCTTCCCATTCGGCGCTGCTTATCTCGCCCATGTGCATGACTTCTGATAATGCAGTCAGAGCAGCGATAACTTCGTATGTTCTTATATCTTTTTCTTTATGAATAATTTTTCTCTGCACAACGACGTCTAAGTTTGCCACTGTTGCGGGAGTGAATAACTGCATACAGTCTTTCAGCGATGAGGCAGCAGTATTGATCAAGCATGCACCTCTTCTCTTTAAGTGATTTGAGATGCTAAGTTTTCCCGCATGTGCCTTGGTGACGGCGGAAGTGTCGAACAGATTGCTCCTTACCATCAGATAGTAAATGCTATATATCACATGTATATAGTCGACCAGATGGTATATCGTATAAACGGTGCCATCCGCTCGCTTTCGTTTATAAATTCCGTTGTTGAACATTACCAGTGTGTGCAGGTTTGCGTTCACTTCTAGACCGGCCTCCTCTGCGATACCTAAGCATCTGTCCAGTTCGTCTGGAGCTCCGTTGCAGGCGGTTATGGCGGTGACGCTGATCAACATGTTGAAACTTGTCAACAGGCTACGTACAGCGAAGAAGAGTGCTGTGTGGTATTCTTCCGTTGTTGTAATTTTTTGGGTTTTGTTGTAGCCGCAACCGTACAATATATCCTCGGTCCGAAAATATCTCATTTTGCCGTTTGTGTACGCTTCGTCGAAATATAGCTGAATAACTTTGTCGTGAGGACTTAACCCCCCTACGACCTCCTGCAGCGCCTCGATCTTCATTGTGAATTTCAGTTCCCGGTCTTCAGCTCAACAATTCCGCTATTCTCCGTCCGCGCGTCCACGTTCGCTGCGTTATCAGCTCCCTTGAACTTCCTGGCCTTCATTTTGGTCTGCAGCGGGTTGAAGGCGTCGCATCTTTTCCCTCCGCGCTGCTTCCGCCGTGGTTGGTCCCTCGTCGTACATCCGTGATCGGTTTCTGAAATTGTACCTATGCGTATTGGGGATTTTTTCATATAATAGCGTATCTCTCTGAATGTCCGTCTGTACGTTTATACGCTTTTTAATCTGGTCGGTCTCAGTTTCAACAAACCCCAACAAATCTTCACTAACAGAGTAATTATATTCCCAAATATCCTAAATTTCTGGCTCAATCCGTATGATTGAGTTCTCTATTTCAACGGGTCTTTCCCCGTAAGCTAATATTTCATTTGAGATTCTATTGGCAGCATGCTTCAATCCTAATTTCATCGCGTACCATAAATACGCGCCCATTTTTGTACATCGTGTTCCCTTTGAATTTTTGTTTAGGCGATTGAGACTTCTTCTAATTGATTTTCATTTTGAACAGACATCTCCTATAGTTATGGTCGTGTTCGTTTCATCCGTCAATTCGTCGGCTAACCCCCACTTCCCACATTTGTGCCAATTTATATGTGTAATGGCTAGACCCCGCAACTCCGGATATTTTTTTAAAGCCTCGCTAAAGAGGACATCAGAGATCAGAGATAAACACCATTTTGATATAAATAATATTATGATATAGTATAAATATATATAATATAATATTTTAATTTAATACAAATAATTTATATAATATTAAATCTTTTTTTGAACGGCTTACTACTCATCAGAAAAATCGTCTTTGCCTACCTACCATAACATCCAGTACCAGCATAGCAAACAAAAAAAGAATTTTAGAGAGAATAAGCGTATATATGTTTTTTTTTTTTTTTTTTTTTTTTTTTTTTTTTTTTTTTTTTTTGTTTGTTTGTTTAGAGATGGATTGGACCAGTTAAGTTAATGTTAGATCCATAATCCAGAAACGAAGTTGAGAGCGATTGATGAAAAAATTTAAGCATAGGTAGACTGATGTGGCAGAGTGTTCGCAATGAGAGGCTCTGTTCCGCTGTCAATCCATAAATCACCGTCCTTGTTACTGTACTGTCAAGATCCGGCTAATAATGCCGATAAAAGAAAAAGTGTAGGCGATTCGTGATTGTAATAGAAATACTAAATGTAAAATTAGAATGAAAACTCAGCTGATTTGATAAAGGCAGTCAGTTGCTTCAAATGCCTAAAGTTACCAGCACGAAAAATTTCATATAGATTGTTATACAGGTTAAATATACTGAAAGATTGTCTAAGCATGTCAAACCTCCTGCACTCAAAAATAAGGTGCTCGGCAGACTCAGTAATATTGCAATCCTCACAGATGTCAGAGGAGGAGACTTTGATCATTTTAAAATAGACCTTGTCGTAGGTGTGATTACTCATAAGACGGTGAAGAACTTTAAATTCCCATGTTGTGAATTTTCCTTTAGGTAGAAGCGTGGGTGTCAAAAAAGGGTAAATTTTGTAGAACAGCCGGTCACTTTTTTCTCTAGCTAAAACATGATACTCATCTTTCCATTCTTTTATGATGAGTTTTTTGACTAGCAGAAAAGCTTCGCTGGGGGGGTAGTTTATGGACAAAACTGTACCATCGAACCTAGCTTGACGAGCATGGAAGTCAGCTTTTTCATTGATACTAAAACCGCAGTAACCTGGGATCCAGATGATGTGGCATTTTTCAATACTTGTGTCTTTTAAAAGGTTGTAGATATCGAAGACATACTTATTGAATGGGTCTTTGTTCTTGATTAAAATTAGAGCAGATTTGCTGTCAGAGAAAAATACAAATTTTTTCAGCTTAATTTCAGATGCGTGGATGATTGCTTGTCTGATGGCCAGAAGTTCAATGAAAGTGGATGATAGTTCTTGTAGAACTTTAAATTTTCCTATAAGTAAGTTTGGGTATTCAATAATTGAAAAACTAGAGATGTCCGAATTGATAGATCCATCCGTTGCGTATATTTTGAAGTTATTTTCGACGAAGTGGTTAAGTTTTTGCAGACAAGCGATTCGAAGACAAGACCCTGATCGATTTGTTTTTGAGTTGGTGATTGAATTAAGTAAGTTTAATTCAACTACGCATTTATCATGAAAAATATTATTCCAGGAGGGTATTGAGTTAACTTTATTGAAGATGTTACTGAATTTTTTGAAGCAGTTAGAGTAACTACTGATGACATGATTGTGTCTGGAAGCGACCTCGTCAAAGAAGACAGGTTTGAAGATTTTTACCTTGAGAAGTTCTTTTGCAGTTAAAAGATAAATTCTCTTAGCAACGGGGAGTTCATAAGAGATGGAACGTAAAATTGATGTTGGTGTTGAGGGGGACAAACCGGTACAACGTCTTAGGATTGAGTGTTGAAAGGTTTGTATTTTTTTTAATGTATACGCAGGAGCGTTACACGATGTAGAGTAGGGTTATTCAATTTTGGATCTAACAATAGATTTGTAAACGTTTAATGCTTTCCTAGGTGGGAGTCCGGTGTGAATGTTGGTCAGAAGTTTGATGACATTTGAGCCTGTGTTGCAATTTTCGAGGCTATCCTTGTAATGCTCATGCGTGGTTAAACTTGAGTTGATTATTCTGCCCAAAAATTTAAAAGAGGAAGACGGACTGATTTTTATACCATTGATTGTAATGTAAAAAATTTTTTTGGGACCCTTAGCAAAGCGAACGACTTTTGATTTTTCCGGGTTGAAAGTTAGATTTAAGTCTACACAAAGTTTGTGAAAAAGATTGGCTTTAGTGTCGAGGTTACGGACTGCTTCCATTAATGATTTTCCAGCAGAGATGATGAGGAAATCGTCAGCATATTGAAATAAATGGGTAGAATTGTCCTGTAATTGATGTAAACCGGCTGTGTATAAATTGAAGAGAACTGGGCTGAGACAGCTACCTTGAGGTAAGCCTCCACAAACTTCGACTGTATGTGAATCTAATACGAGAGTTCTCGAGGAAAGAAAGTTGAGAACCCAATGCCTATTTTGTGTCGGGATTTTAAAATCAGATAGAATTTGGTCCAGTTTCGCTAAGTTTACACAGTCGTAAGCTTTATTAATGTCTAAGCAAAGCATGACTACCTGGTTCCCATTTGCTTTTTCATTTGCAATCGTGAAAAGGACTTCATTAAGGCACATACCGGTGGAGATATTTTTTTGGTAAGCAAAGGACCTTGACGGGAGAAGGTGTGAGTGATTCAGGAATTTTGTTAGTCTTTCTTTAATCATTTGGTTGGTAATTTTTAGAAGAACAGGCAAGAGGGATATGGGTCTGAAGTTGGTGAATATTTCAAGATCTTTTCCGGGTTTAGGAATAGGCACTATTTTAATTGTACGCCAAACGGTGGGAAACGAGTTGGTCATCCAGCGCTCATTTATAGCAGATAGCAGGGTTAGAAGGCTTGGCATGGGAAGGACCTTTATCATTTCATATTTGATTCCGTCATGGCCTGCTGCTGTGGACTTCTTTTCCGACTTAAGGACGTGCATGAGTTCATCAAGGGAGAATGGAGAGATGTTTTCCATCCGAGAGTTAAGTAAGGAGGTTTGGAGACCACATGTCGAGGGAACTTGAGCTTTCAGCCATTCAAGGTAGGATTTGTTGTTGAGATCATCCCAAATGGGGTGCTTGTATTTCTTTTTTGTGGTGCGATGACCATTTAAAAATTTCCAGAATGGCTTTGTATTGCTATTTGAGCATAGTTCTTCGATAACGAGGGCTCGATGGCATCTTTTGGCTTTTCTAATCGATTTCTTCCATTCTTTTTGTGATAACTTGAAATCTTCAAAATTAGAAATATTGGGGTATTTGGAAAATTTTTGTTTAGCAGCCTGTAATCTACGGAATTGTGAAGTGAGCAGCTCGTTCCACCAAGGTTTTGGTGAGTAGGAATTCGAGATTTGGATGTCGGATTTGGCGTTAATTATTTCTTGTTGAAATGAGCACTGGATAGATTCGACCTGTGGCTCAAGACATACGTGAATAAGATTATTTAGGAGTTTTTTCCTCGAGATAAAGTCATTTATCTTGTACGAGGTAATAGAGGTGGCATTAAAGAGAATAGGAAGGTGGTGGCTGTTTCCCAGGAAAATTTCTTTTTTAACCTCTCGTTTGAATGTGAGATGGGTTGCGTTAGTGAAAGTAAGATCCAACACGCTACCACAATTGTTGGTCGTAGAGTGAAAATAGGTTGGTGAATTATCATTCAGACAATAGAAGTTACTAGCTTTAATGATTTCTTGCAAGGCTTTGCCTTTATTGTTTGACACGGAGTCACCAAAGCAAGGGTGTCTTGCATTGAAATCTCCTGCAATTATGACATTGTGGAAACTATTGAGCATATCACAGAGACGATTAAAGTCATCCCGGAAAGATTGAATGGGGATGTTGGGCTTGAAATAGCAAGCAGCAATGACGATATTAGGTTTTAGACAAGAGGTTTTGATAATGACTATGTCAGCAGTCGATTTAAATGGGATTTGTTTGAAGGATATGCCTTTTCTGGCAAGGATGGCAACACCTCCATAGCCGTCACTTCTACGTTTATAAGCGGAGTTGTAATTTGAGATTTTGAGATCGGAAATTTTTTCATCGGACAGAAAGATTTCACTCAAGATGGCGAAATCAGTACGGTTGGAATTTATGAAAAAATCAAGAGAATGGGCATTACGCCTGAAGCTTTGTATGTTATACTGTAGGAAGGACGTGATGAGAAATGTTAGAACATGATCGGGCCGACCCAGATGTATCTTGTTTTAAAAGATCAAATTTTGATTTAAGGGAACTTATTTCTGTTTGGATGGTTTTAAGCATGTCTTCTTGAGAAGAGATGGAGAGAATCCTGAAAATCTTTTCCAGAATTATCTCCATTTCAGTGGATTTATGGTTATTGATGAAAGTATGCTTTTCAGGGGGCGGGGTAGGTTTTTTTGGCTCCTGCGACTTGTTACTGTAAGTCGAGGGCGTCTTGAGAGACATTCTGTGCAAGGACTTGGGAATACTTGTTTTATTTTTTAAAACTGCATTGAAGTTTTTGTTAATTAAAATATTATTTGTATCAATAGTAGGGTCTCTGATATTGTTAGGAGCATTGCTGTCCTTCATTGCTGGGAAGTTTACGTCATAGTTTTCAAGTAAATTGTATGGGTTGTTAGAGAATTTCTCTTTGTATTCTCTAAAAGATAAATTCTGGATGGTTAAAATTTTTTTTAAATTTTCCTCTTTCTTTCTTTTTGGACACTCTCGAAATGTTACGTTGTGGTCCAGCGACCCGCAACCTAGACATTTGATTGAGAGGCATGAGTCCGTAGGACAGGCCGGTGACTTGCCACAGTTCAGGCATCTGCTTTCCTTACTTTTGCAGAATTTGGCGATGTGACCAAATCGGCCGCAATTATAGCAGAGCCTGACGGAAGGAATGAAGTAGTCAACTGGAATATTGCAATAGTTGAATTTTATACTCTTGGGAATTAGTTTACCCTTGAAACCAATTTTTAGGCTGTTTGTTGGGATGAACATTTCTCTGTCTGCAGGGTCTCTTCTGAGGATTCTTGTAACAGAAATGATTTCAATATCAGAGGTAGCTGAGTTGAGAAAGTCCTCTTCCTTAATTGAAGGTGGAATGTTTTTTACGATCCCAAATTTTTCTGTGAAAATTCTAGGGATGTAGGCCTTGCAAGACTTTGGACCAAAATCATTGTTTATTATAAAGTTGTTGGCATCAACCGCAGTGGCAAAACCAAGTTTGGCTTTGCCATGGCTGATGGTTTTGATATTAATCAAACCATCCAATTTGAGATCTTTGATGTGTTCGAAAAAAAATAAATCTGAGTTAAGGCGAAAAGGTTTCTCTAGGTTATTGTTGCATACTTCAATGAATACGTAGCACTCACCGGTCGTGTCGTCACTATAACGATTTGGACTAGTTGGGTCAGACCTCTTTCCTTTTATGGGACTACTATTATTGTTACTGTTCACAGAGCTGTCTTTATTGGGAGGCTTATTCCTAGAGGGAGCGATCGGGGACTTTAAGGAGGTGATATTGACATCCTCAGTCAAGTCTTTTACAGATGAATTGTTTTTATCAGAGATGATCTTTTTGAGACCTTCGTTCTGGGCTGTGATTCTTTTAAGTGAACCCTTGCTATGCGTGATTCGAACAAAATTTTCGAAATCATCATCGTTTGATAACATGTTTGAGAGCCTCACCCCCTTGAGGGGCGGGCGACTTTTAGGTTTCGTGCTAGATTAAAGGCAAGAGAAAAGGATCAACTGACTTACCGAGAAAAGAAGGGATATGGAAATCAGCCGTTTTTGGTGGAACCGACAGAGACAAAGAAGAACAAAGCCTTGTAAGTTAAAGTAGTTTTAAGAATTTGACAGGAATCGCCGCTACTTGATGTCCAATGTACAGGTGAGTTGACGAAGTGAGTCTTGTCAGGATGAGGTTGAAGACAGCAGGTGGTGCTGCGCAATTTGCGGAGAAGCACAAGGACGTCGAAGCCTTTGTTGATTTTGTTTAAATGCCGCAACTTCACTATATATATTTTCACTACTTCAAGAGTTTTCAGAAACAAAAAAAAAGGAGAATTTTTTTCTTTTTTTTGTTGAAAAAAAAATTTATTTTTTAAGAATTTTCTGCAAGAAAGCGTCTTATTTAATGCAGAGTTGCCGAGCGAATGGTATATATGTTCTCAATAATTTGTAAAAATGCCAACCATGTGAGAATAGGCGTCCACATTTATTTACATTTTTCAATAATTTTGCATGTATTTGTATAAAATTGGTGCCTTTAAAGAATAAGCGTATAAAATTGGTGCCTTTAGAGAATAAGCGTATATATGTTCTCAATAATTCAAATACTTTTGATAAAGTGATTATAAATATATATGAATGGACAACAATGATTGAATATATATGAATGGACAACGTAAACAACTATAAACTTGCTTTGTTCTATTGCTGTTAATTATATAAAAAATTGTTAAATTTTAAGCTGCAAACTGGGCAACTTTAAGCCTCCTTTACTATAGTGACTGTCTTGTGTTGGCCGAAAATAAATAAATATATATATTTTTATTATTATTATTATTATTATTATTATTATTTATTATTATATATTACAAATAACGTAAATTAGCTACAATACATGGAATACAACTAATTCAGAATGAATAAAGTAAACAAGGAAGGGCTTAATTCCTAATTATTCTAAGCACCTTATATGTATATATCTAGCTTGTTTCATTTCTCGCTTATGAAGTGCCATAAATAGATGACATTCACTAGTATTTTTATTTTTATTCATGCTCACAATGCATCCTCCTCCGCCGTCGTATATTAGCATTTATTTAAAGTATTTCCACCCCATTCACCAGATATGTTACAAATGAATCCTGCTGATACATTATTTGTATTAGGTGACATTAACGTACCGATCGTTTCTGGAGCTTCACTGTTGAATGTAGCTGGCTTGGTCTTCAGCTCAAGTTGTTACGCTGAAGCTTGAGCTCGTGTTTGAGATGCAAATAATAACTTGTTCATCCATTTATGCGAGTACCAGCTCATTGCACTGCCTGTTGCATCCATAAAAAGTGCATTGAGAAGTGCTAACCCACCCCCTGCAGCTAAAGCTACTACCTGAACAGCAAAGCTGACCCCAAAACTCGAAAATATAGACTTCAGCGATATGGCAGAATCAGCAGCCGTTATATATAGAGATATTCCTATTAAAATTATCGCAATGACACATACGCTAACATTTATGATTATTCCAACACTTTCGGTATAAAATATAAGGAAGTTTCCAAGAAAATCAAAAAACACAACGTGACCGTCAGAGTGTTGCTAAAATGTAACGATACGTCGTTATCTCTCCGTAAAAGCATTTTTCGTTGGCTTTTACTTATCACGATATCGTTTAATTCCTGAGCATTCGCTAGACATTTAGCCAAAGTGAGAACATTGTCACCAGTATGCTGTAGAGAACCTTTAGACAGAAAATTTATCTTATTGTGTTCAGTTTGATAAACATAAACGTTAGAAATGAAGGCCATATCGTAACCTGAGTAAATGGCGATAGTTGACATGGGAAAGGTCGATAGTTGAGATGTGATTGGAATTATTTTAAAATTTATCTACCAGGCACTCCGCCGAAGTCTCGAAATATACGAAAATCCGTGTCCGAAGGTATTAAACCTGCCTGAAAGATTTCCTCAGCCGAGCAAGTGGCAAACGGGGAGGTTGTGAACGTTTTGAATAGTATATGCGACCACCATTTGGTATGAAACCAAAACGTTGTACTATTGAAATAAAGTTTTCTAACATGCAGTTTTCTAACGGGCAGTATGGATCATTTTGGAAAACAGTAAACCTCTGATAATCCAATAGGAATCCCAACAATAGAATTCCCCGAAACGACCTCCCGGCACTATTACAGGATTTGGTATCGGTATGATAGAGTAATAATGTGAATTTTTGTAAACATCATCAATCATTTTCCGTCCTAGATCTTTCCAAATGACATTTAAATCTAAGCCTCATTGCTTTAAATCGGGATCGTTAATATGATCTATAAATGCTGGATGCTTCTTCCAATCATCTGGCAACCATGGTACGAATGCTTTACCTAAATCATCGAAATGTTCCTAACATAAAAATAAAGTAAAAAATTATTATCATATTTTTGATTTATTTTATTGTCATTTAAAATGTGCTAAACATGCGGTAACAAACGCTCGCAATTGGTCATTGGACGGTGCGTTATTTGTTTTCTTCATGAAAGTCTCGAAATTGGCATTTGTTTGTTCGGGCGGCAACTTCAATGTTATGTCCACGAATGTTTTTGAATCTCTAAACAGATGAGCCATCTGTACAGTGTCTAGCAGTCGACCATAGCAATAGATTTGACTGTTTAGAATAAAAATAAGAGTTTTAAGAAATTTTTTTAAAATTCACTTCATTTTCTTTATCTTTTTTATATTCTTTTAAAATTCACTTTATGTTCTTATCTTCGAATTACTATTGATTATTAAAATTTTGTGTAAAAGCTTTTTTTACACACTACACTACTTGTGATACAAGGGCTGATTAAGTTTGTGGGGATGTAAGCAACATTAAAAAGGACTTGAGATGGACCCAGCTTTTAATGATACCAAATCGATTAAAAATCACTTTCTGATTTAATTTAAGTGCGTCTGTCTGTCTGTTTATTTTACATTCTTGTGTTCAATTTACAGGTGGAAATTCTTGAGATACTAGGATGAAATTTGGTACACCGGCGTGCTTTAGCTCAAGAGCGAAAGCTATTAAAAATGGCTCGAATCAGACCACTTCTTCGACCAGTCACCATATAATGCCTTATTTTGAAAATCTATTATGTTAATAACAGTATTAAGCGAAGTGGTGTAGGGTATGTATTACCTGTTGGTTTACCTGTTTACCTGTATTTTAGATTTTAACACTTTTAAAATGGAATACAAAAATAGAAAACGACGGAAGCAGGTGATTGGGTTTGATTCGGATAGCATGAAAATGAATTTCACATAAAGTAGGTACAGGCATTATGCAACGCAGAAAGTGATCTACACAATTTAGAGAACAGTAGTTTCAATAGTAAACTGCTAGCATACGTTCTTGGCGAGGATAGGGTTCAGTGGCGGCGGCGCGATAGATCGCAAAATAGGAGCTGCGAGCGGAACTGGCGGCAGTGAAGATAAACAAAGACCGCGAAACAGAAGAGTTGCGAACGGAACGGGCCGCAATGAAGATAAATAGAGATCGCGAAATCCAAGAGCTGAGAGCGGAACTAGCCGCAACGCGAATATGCCAATGCCAAGAAGAAGAAGTCCAAGTCACTGGCCACAGCAACATTCCCCAAATTATTTAGATTAGAATTAATTATTTAAACTGGGCTTATATTTATTTTTTATAATTATTGTAAATATTTTATTTACGTTATAATATTATTATTGTGATATTATTGTATTCCCACCAACAATGTATATATATTTTTTTATATTACATATATGTATGTATATATCTTTTACATTTGCAACATTATTATATATAGACACTACTACAAGTTACGTTACGTTTATAATGGTGTAGGCCTACTGGGGAGTCAGCCATTTAAAACAATTGGCAACGCGCCTATGACGGTACCTCAAGGGTGGCGCGGAAAACCGTCTCATAAAATCGTGGTATAAAATTGCTTTGCTCCGCGATCAATGATTGACCAAGATTTATTGCGAAACATTTGCGAAGTCAAAAAGTTTTAATACCGCGTAACATAATATATTCATAATAACATGAAAGTAGACTCATACAATTGGATTCAACATTCTTCTTCATCTCTCATCTCTCTTCATTCCTCATCTACTTTGACTTATAGTGATTAAAAAATTGCCAAATAATCTAAACGTGTTTTGAAAATTGTGCCAATATTTCACACACCATCTCAAAAATCGTGTATGTGGCATCGATTTTCATTAAAAATGTGGGCGTGGTGATAATCATATCACAAATTGTTTCATTTTTAATTCTGGGCTGTCAAAAACAAAACTGACCTTCGTGTTAGTGTATCACCTCAGGAGAGTAAACTATCCAATGAGGATGAAAATATTGAATTGTTGCGAAAAATGAAGGAATTTCAAGAAAGTTTTGTGCGTTACACGTTGACAATAGGTTAATATGAGAAGAAAATTGAAATATTACGAGATCAAGTCAATTGTTTAGAAGAAAATTTAAAATAGAAACAGACAGATTTAGAAGAAAAAGTATCAATGCTGGAAAGCACCCAAGAACAACTAATAGAAGCCAATGGCAATCTAGCGATGATGACAAGTATGCCGGAATGCGATGGTAAACTATATATTTATGGAGTTTATTTAAATTCGGCTTCTCTAGATCGCAAAGGCAAAAATCCTTGTTTGCTGAAGTTGACGATCAGCGCCAAGCCATGAAAAAGCTGCTAAACGCTCAAAAGAAAAGTTATCTGGAAATGAAAAAGATCTACAGCGAAAGTGAATATAAGATACGTCGTTTAAAACGTGAAAATACTTCTTGGCATGCTCAATTTTTGTTATAAATGAACGAGCAAGGCAACAATAGCGGCTTCCATTTCTTCTAGATAGGAAATTTTAGCATGCTAACTGCCGTTTCTGAAACCAAACGAAGTTTTCTGCGCTTTGCCTTTTTTTATTTTTTTTTTAAAGATCTACCATAAAGTAGAAACATCTTTGGTAGTTAAGAAGTTGGGCTGGAAGGCAAGATATTTTTTTATGACCGAATATACAGCCGCACGGTAGGTTTACTTAATCTTCTTCCTCGCAGCAGTCAATTCGAATGCCATATTTTTGGAAATTAAACGAACATTTTAAGTTATTCCTTGACAGTTGTCTGCGTCTCACTGGTTTTCTAAATACAAAGAACTTTGCCAAACTGATATATGCTATATTTGCAAAATACATGCATCCATTACGTTCATTAGAGAATCTGCTAGAAAGCTAGACAAAGGGCCAGTTTGGAGGAACAATTACGTAACGCCCTTCAAGATATGGCTCGGCAAGTATTTGGAATGCTTTTCAAAGCTTTATATAATAAAAAAAAATACTTCAAAATTTGAACCAATGCAAGCTATGGATTTTCATATAACCCATACAGAGCAAGATGGAGCAAGGGGAAGCGAGACCGCAAAAGCAGAAGGCAGGAAAGAAGATTTAATGGGAAAGGATCAATGTAGCGATATCAAAAAAATTGGACAAAAACTTTAAGAGGGATCGGAATGCAACGAATTAACTAAAAGTTTTTACTCTGGACTCAAAACCAATCAGCCACCAAGCGGTAGCTCCAACGCAGGTCTATCCGATTGTGAGAAATTTTGAAATATCTCCCAAAATATCAGAAGAAATTGCCAAACTAAATCTCGTATAGGAAGGTACAAACCTCTCCACGAAAAATGGATCATCTGCTTGCGATCAACAAAAGCCTGAAAACAAATCGCAAAGCAATGAATCTGCAATAAAGAAAGATTATGATGATGAACAAAAGCCTAAAAACGAATCGCGATGCAATGAATCCTCAACAAAGGCAAACTATGGACTGAAAGGTGAGCAGAAACCAAGAAAGCCCTGTTCGATCGTTTAATATATATAACGATAATGAGAATTACGAATCGTCTCCCAAAATAAAAGGAAAATTTTTTAAGTTAGTTCGTAAGCCGTCCTCTCGAATGCGAGAGCTCTGAAGAAACGAGATAAAGTAGACATATGTATAAAAAAGTCGCGTTCGATAATAAGTGGAAAACGTGATTTATTCTATACAGAAACACCCAAAAATGTAACATTTTGGACAGAAAAGGCAACGATACATGGTCCGACCTTTGATAAATCATCATCTGAAGATTGTGTGTCCATTTCAAACGAATCGTTAACAACACTTTTCACAAAGAGCAAAAGCAAAGTTTCGATTAAAGGCTCTCGAACAAAATCTAATATTGTCGTACGCCATGTAATTGTGAGCTCCAAACGTGATTAATGTTCAGCTGTCCGTCTCAATATCTATAAAATAATTCTAATTTGCATTTATTTATAAATAATTTTTACAATAACTTGATAAATCAATTCTTTATTTTTCATTTATCGAATTTTAATTAATCGGAAAAATTAACATCGGCAGAGAGTTTAGAATTTTAAGGCAGTTACAGCAGCTGCACTTACAGTGAAGTTAATTATCAAAATTTACTGCCTTACTGTCGCTGCCTTAAGTTATCATAATGATTGAAGCAGGAGCTTAAAAAACTCAACTTTACTGTTCTGAGCCATAATGAAAAAAAATAAATATTTTTTTTTTTTTAACTGAAAAGATATTTTAACCAGGTGTTTGAAATTTTTTCGCCAAGGAAGGCTTAACTAAGTGCCTGGTCGGACGCTGCACTCTACTCTTTTGTTTGCTGATTTCTAACACATTAACTAATTAATAAAAAGTGTTTTTTGTTTATTTAAAAGCATTTCCCCGCGTAGCGTAGACTAAGCTCAATTCAAAGTGAATGAAAAGTGTGCTATGAAAAAGTTTTTCGCGGAGACAAGGAATGGGGTTTCTTAATTAAAAAAAAGTCTCGCGACTTTTTTTGGAAAGTTTGAAAAAATCAAGACAGCATTTAATGAGCGTCGGTATCTAGAGCACTCATCTTCTTCCACAGCCTGTAAAAGACCAACTCGTAGGGTAGAGTGCGGTACTTCACCTCCGTGTTCGCCTAAAACTGATTCGTCGACTCATGCGAGTGCTTCATTCTTGACTACAAAGAATCGTTTCCACTAACGTTGAATAGGCTGCTAATAAAAAAATTACAAATAAGCCGGGAAGCCCTCCTCGTTTTAAGCACGCTGGAATGGCAAGAGTATCTCCTCCCAGTAGCGCCATTCAGGCTATCTTTAAATGATAACATATCCGCCTGTCCCCCTAACTGTTTGTGCGTGCTCGGTGTTCAGCATGCTGGGCAAGTCGTACGAGCTGCACAAGCAAGTGTAGTCACTCTGAAAACGGATGGCATCTCCTTTGCGGCACTATTTAAAAAGTTACCTTGCTGCAAAGGACCCATCCCTCAATTTGAAGCACGCTAGCATTTTTAAATTGGCTCCACCTCAAGATAGAACTGTCTCGTCTTTAAGGTGTTAGTTGCGACCGAAAACATGGAAATTGCCTACTAGATTTTCGCTTTGTCAAATTGCCGGAGATAGTTGTAAATCGCTGTCCACTTTTAGTTTACCTGAGGGTTCCTATCATCCATCAATTTTTATTTCTTTTTTTTACAGCAATGATGATCCGTTGAACTACTCTAACGTGCCAAATCTAACTTCCTCTAATAAACATGATTTTCATGAAACCAATAACTTACTGTTCAAATCGTATCCTTCACACGTTATGCTCGATTTTTCGGGTGGGAATATTGAAATCCATTATGCTCGATATTTCAGCTGAGAGTATTGAAACACTACTATCTTCGTTCTATAATGTATTAAAGCCAAGCATTTCTGCATCCGTTCCGATCAAGCAACCTCGTCTTCGAAGCACGAGCCCGCCTTAGTTTAACAAGAGAATTAAATGTTACAATACTAGGACAAACAAGCTTTTCAAAAAATTTACGAAAAATGATTCTCCTTATGACTATTTCGTCCCTTCTGCTGCAAGGCATAAATTTGATTATCAACCACTAATGTTATTGTAGATACCTTCAGTTGGTAAAATTCCTACTGCTTGTTAATCCTAAATTTTTTTTTAAAATTTGTTAATTTCGAAAGAAACATCTTTATATATCCCTCATATGTATCTTTCAATGAATCCGAGTCGTCTGGTGATATTGAAATCTCATATCTCTTTGCTGAATACTTTCGATGACATTTTTCGACTGCTGATTCCGATTTAATTGTTAACGGTCCGTATCTGATAACTAACTCGGTTCCGATTCTTAACTTGGTCATTTCACAAAACGACGTTTTACATGGTTCGATGTCTCCAAAATGTAGTTGTGCGCCTGGACCTGATAAAATTCGACCATGTATACTTAAATCATGCTCTGTTGACCTTATTCCAATTCACAAATGTGAAAATAGACATCACTTTAAGAACTATAGAGGCATCGCCAAGATGAGTATCTTACCTAAATTGTTGGAGCGAATTGTTACTCAGCGTTTAGCTTCTGCTATCAAATCTTATATTTCACCAATGATTTTAGCAAAGCGCTTGGCTTAGTTACCCATAACTTACTGACCTTTAAACTCTATGCCTCTGTCTTCCCTTTTCATTTAGGAATATGAATAAGCTCTTACCTGCATAACAAATCCTTTCAGGTTCTGGTTAACTTCCTCACCTCGATCGAATTTCCCGTGACGTCTGGTGTCTCTCAAGACAGCTATTAGGATCCCTTTTATTTAATTTATGTATAAATGGTCGCCCCTGGATAATTAAGTCCAACCAGATCGTAATCTACGCTGACGATGTTAGACTGTTTTCTTCCTTCTCCTTGAAATCGCAATCATACCAGCTTCACATCGACTTAAATAATTTCATTCAATAGTATTTCATCGATTCACATACATTGGAAAAGATTGGTTCTTTCATCGATTCTATTCTATTCAACCAACAATTGCGTTTTAATTTGCAAATTGAGTTCTCTTTAAGCAAAGCTAGAGACGCGCTTGGTTTCATTAACAGGTAATCTAAATATCTGAGCAATCCTTATATTACAAAAAGGCTATACATATGCTTAGTTAGAGCAATAGCTAAGTATGCCTCTGGTGTTATGTAGATTCAATTGACTCCGTTCAGAAGCAATAGTTTTTGTTTGCTCCTAGGAATTTGGGTTGGGTCCGCTTGTCTTTCTTCCTTCTAATGAAAATAGATAGGTTCTGTTATCCTTAGCATCACTTGAGAAACGTAGATTTATTCTTGGGGTTTCCTTCTTAATCAAAGTAATAAATGGTACTATTGACTCGCCCGCATTACTTGGTGAGATAAGCTTAAGTGTGCCTAACTGCTTCTCTAGGCGCTTTATCATGATTAAGCTTAGTCAATGTAGATACAATTATGAACTATTTAACCCGTTCAAAGTTGTTTGCAGAAACCTAAATGATGTCTATCACTTATTCTCAATATCAGACTCTTTAAAGTCTATTAAAGCAACTTTGCTTCATATGCGCGACTTATCTATGTCGTACCTAAACTAACATTTCATTCTTAATATCTCATTTTTTATTTAAAATGATATTGTGTTGTTAACGTGTAGGTTGCCAAGCTTATGCATTTTTGCAATGGTTTAGCGGTTCACTTGCAACCTGGATTTGTTTTTGTTGCGTAACATCTGCGCACATTTTGTATTTCTTCCCTTTCTTGCTTTAATTAAGCAAAGACGTTGAACGCGTTTCTACTTAATTTCTCACTCATATATAGAATTCAGAGTATCGTAGTAATTATACCGAAAAAAGAACAAGTAAAAAAACTGTAATTGGTCGTAATCAGATCGTTTATACCCATCATTTCTATTCTAGAAAAAAGAAGACTTACAAAGTAAACAGAACTAAATTTTCATATTATGCAGTGTTGGGTGGACGTGGCCGATTTTTTCTATTTTCAAAGTGAACGTTTTTGTTACGTAGGTATGTGGGCCTTGCAGGCACATCCTTTGAAATTCTGTCGCAAATTGGTAGGTGATATCTTCATTTTCTCCAATGAAAGAATGTTTACCATAGATACCACACAATCGGGCAGGCGTACATGCTTAAAAAATGAAATGTTAACACACTATAAGGCGTGGTCAATATTTTCTATTCCATATACATATTCTGTTGCACCGCACATAGAATATATGTTCAGAATTATCTTCTTTAGTTTATAAGTATCGAGCAATTTTTTACTCCTTTCAAAAAATAGAGGTGTTCTCACTTTATATAGTACTGTAGGCGTATTTTTCGACTGATTTGGTCCATTTTTAATGCTAACCTGCGTGCAAGAACCTCTAATGTTTCTGCCACACTTGAAGTCGGCAGATTCGTTTTCGTGGCCAGGAGAATGTTTACAATGGGCGGACAAACGGAAAAACCGGACCGACGGACTTGCTTATATCGTTTTGGGGCGTTGCAAAAGTTTTGATAAAATAAATATAAACCTTATCGCTTGGCGATGGATATAAAAATTCTGCAAAAAATTATGGAAAAAAGCTTTTGAAAAACTACTAAAAAAATAACCATTTCAATCGAGGAGTTCATAAAAATTATTCTCAGTCCTATCTATCGTGCTGGTGCGGAGAAATATACGAATTAATGGCAAAGGCCAAATGCTGAGTCACAATACGCTCGAACAACTTGGGCAAGACACTCAACTTGGCTATGCCTCTGTAGTTCTCAACAAATTGTCTACTTCCACTCTTGTAGATAGGAATAAGGAAACTACTCTTCCAACATGAAGGGAAAACACCTGAATACAAGGACATGTTAAAAATCTTTGAGATCACACCACATAACTCGACAGCGCAAGATTTAAGCACACATGATGGAATTCCGTCAGGTCCAGGCGAACAACTGTATTTTAGAGAGCTCAACCCTTTAAAAACGTCATCTTCCGAAATAACCAAGTTAGGTATTGAAACCGAGTTAGTGATAGGATAAGGGTAGTTTGCTGATAAATCGAAATTAGCAATGGAAAGTTTCGTCGGAAATACTCAGCAAATAGATTTGAAATTTCAAAATCATCCGAGGAATCAGAGCCATTAAAAGAAACATGAGAGGAATATGTGGATATTTTTCTTTTAGAGTTAACAAATTTCAAGAAGAATTTAGGATTAGCAAACAGAGAGGATTTAACGAACTGAAGGTATCCGCAGTAATAATGATGGTTGAGGGAGTTAAATCTATGCCTCGCCACCGAGTAAGCGATATATTCTAGCGCAGAGCCACTTTTCGAATATTTTTTGAATAGCGAGTTTTTTCTATTCTTCTGATATTTAATTGTCTTATTAAACCACGGGGGACACCTGCTTCGAGGTCGACACTGCTTGATCGGAACAGATGCAGCAATAGCTAGATTTAATATATCGTAAAACGATGACAATAAGCTTTCAATACTACAATTTGAGAAATCAAGCGTCAGATGTGAAAGACGATGTTTTAGTAATAAAATATTGATTTTATGAATATCATAATAATTATTTAAAAAAGTTTGATTTGGCACATTAAGGCATTTCAACAAACCATCATCAATATGATGAAAGGAAATGCATATTGATGGATGATAAGGATCCTCAGGTAAACTAAAAGGTGGACAACGATTTACGTAAATCTCGGGAAAATTGGCAAAGCAGAGATCAAGCACTCTACCATTACAATTAGGGGTACGATTATATTGACCCAAATTATGATCAAACAATTCACTAAAGAACGCAACAGCCATATCAGACGTTGAAGTAGGAACCAAACAGCCAGAATTATCAGTGCTACACCAAGTGACTTGAGGCAAATTGAAGTCACCCAATGCAACGACCAAATCGGTGGGTCTAGACCGCTTGGCCACTCCACAAATGAGGGAAGCGTGTTTCCTGTAAATGGAGATATCGGAATTTGGGGGAATATAGGAGCAGGTTATAAATAGATGTTTATCAGGCATATTCGCACGAATAGCGATAAATTCAACGTCAGGAGAAGTGGGAAATTCAATTAAATTGGACGGGACTGACGCAGATATGGCAATTAATACACCACCACCAATGCGATTTACTCGATCATTTCTAAACACTTGGAAAGAATTATGAAAAAGTTCCGACGAATGTAGATCGGGTTTTAGCCAAGTTTCAGTAAAGGCCAAACAGAAAAATTCCGTGCCCACTGAATTTAGAAAAGTGGAACGAATTTTCGAATTTAGGCCCCTAACATTTTGATAAATGAGAGGTAGTGGGCCTGAAGAAACAATTAGTTTTTTGAAGGCGACAAGACCATTGCCTTGGTATTACGGGGACGAGCTCGAGGGATAAATTCCTTAATTAAGGATCCTACTGGCCACAGTGATTTGTTTAACAACATATCACTGTTTTCAGTCGGAACTAATATTTTAAAAGAGGAGATTGCCCTAGCTTGAGAAAGAGCCATTTTGAAGATGCTAGCACGATTTAAGTTGACTGATGGGACTTTCGTCGCCAGATAACCTTTTATGTTATCCACCGATGTTTCAGGTGCCAGTCTTGACACAAATATTGCTTTTCTGGGAGGAACTGCCGTCAAGCAAATGTCATTATTAGGAACAGGAGGGGGGTTCACAGTAGGAGAGTTTCGAGTTGGGGAAAATATAGATGGGGTTATCGCCCTTGTACCGGCAGCTTGTGAGACTTGCCCAGTCTGGTGACCAGCATTCATACGCGAACAGCCAGGAGGAGGGGATGATTTATTTTTCTCTTCATTACTTTTAGGCGATGGCGCTTGATTAGAGTGAGTGGCGGCTCTGGGCGGAGATACCCTTGCCACTTCAGCGTAGCTTAAAACCGATGGACTTGCCGGTTTGTTTGTAACTGTTTTGCTACCAACCGGCTCAGCAATATCGGAAACATTACTGTTCATTTTAGATTTAGAGGGGGCGGTAACTTGTACCGACGAGATAGATTTGCAGACAGCCAGAGGTGACGTCCCACACGCTACGCTACGAGTAGAGGATGAGTGTCGAATAAAGCGACACTCATCAAATCTAGACTTAATGAGCTCAAACTTTTCCCACAAGGAGCCGAGATTTCTACTCAATTCCGAGAAACCATAACGGGTCTCCGTGAAAAGTTTATAAAAGTCAATGTCCCGCTGCCTACAGTCAGGACATGACCATCTTAAGCCTTCGCCCGACAAGGTGTATATAAACACTCCATGTCCTGTCAAAAACACAGTTGTGGATTATGAAGAGCAGACACACAAATCACTAAAAAAATACTGAACATAAAAATTTATCAACCAAGTTGTGCAAAACTTCTTTGTTAGGTTGACACTGTAACGAGAGATCAATAGCAACACAAACTCCAAACAGCAAAAAAATAACAGAGAAAAAGAGAGAAAACAAAAAAAAATAAAAAAGAGAGATTTATATCAGAGCTCAAAATTTTTGTTTGCAAAAATCAAATGAATCAAAGCGTAAAGGAAAAATATTTCTCTTACTTTGAATTCACTCACTTTCTTCTCAAAGCACATTATAAATTCACACACTATAAGGCAGAATAGCCACGAAATTCAACAAAAAATTAAAATATTAATTGCCGAAACAAAGTATATACGACTATACCGCGCGACAGAGTTGCCAGACTTGTGTCTGTCTGACAGTTAAATCATATGTCGAGGCGACATTGCAATGCCGCAAGGGCGTTTCGGACACACTGATAAGGTGCGCTCACGTCAAAAGCCACTCTGTCCTTTCTGTGGGATAAGCCATGATTGCTCTACAAAATGCTAAAAATTGCATAATTGGCTGAACACTTTTCTAATTCCAAAACTTCTGCAACATACAATAAAATTGTCAAATCGAAAAAAGACGTAACGGAAAGTCTCAAACTAAAAATCTTTTCTCTTTTTCAGAGTACTTACGCACACCCAAATAGTCCAAATTTTTTAACTCCTCTGGAGAGCTTCACTAAGTGCCCCGGCTGGCTTCTCAACCAACAATCAAATAACCAAACATTGACTCTACTGTCTCAGCTTCAACCAAAAAGATGATAACTCCTGAAGTCATCATCCCCCCTTGCAATATAAAATCTGCAAATCCCGATATTGGGACTCCTATCACAGACAGTATTCCTTCCGATCACGAAATGATCACTGATCCTAACACTTCCTCTCACTTATCTGATCCTAACACTTCCTCTCACTTATCTGATATCTTTGACCGTATTCAAAAAGTACGTAATGTCAAGGCGTCCTCTAAACCAAATCCTACTATTAACTCCGCCACACGCTTATCTCGCGACCTTCACCTGAGTATTCTTAACCAACGATCCCCTTCGCTTTCGTACTTCTATTCTCTCTCAATCAATAATGGCAATAGCTCAACTTAGTTGCACTATCATCCGTAACACATTAAAACAGCTTGAAAAATACCTTCATTCTAAGGTCATCTCCGTGGCCTGTCTGTCTGAAACTTTTCTTAAATCTTTCTTCTTTTTATACTAAGAATAATAACATAGTTAGATTTGTTGTATCTCCAACTCCTCTCATGGGTGGCGATCTTTATGTCTAATCAGCTTTCATTCTCTTACACTTCTCATATTGCAAATTGTGTATCTAACGAAACTTGCAGCTGCGTCATTCAGACTTCGAGGATGGGTGAGAATAAAATTCTTTAATCTCCCAATGGACAGGTAGTCGACAAACCCTCTTACTAAAAAGAACTTAAAGGCATATATAGCGAGGTCGTGATCCGATCCAAATCATATTCAATAGCGTTCGTCCATCTGAATAGTGAATCATTTTCAGTACCGCTTATTCTTGCACCAAAAAACACGCCCAAATACTGCTTTTCTTGACGAAAAGTCAATTTTCAGATATCATAAAGTAATAATTTTATTGTTGCAATATAAAGTTTGCCGTTATACGACAAGTGGTCAAAGTTGAAATTACTTTGTAAGCAGAACCCAAGGCTTGGGGAGAACAGAGAGGTAGTTAGCAAGCTACCAATAGTGCAATACCTTGACCAATGCAAACAGAGCCGATTGAATATTTCATTTGTTTACGTCTAAAAATAGAAACGCAAAAAAAAAGGAAAATGAATATGAATATGAAAGGAAATGTTCCGGCAGGCGAATCAAATTGATCATCCTAAATGAAATCAAGTCTTCAGCTTGTTTAAATTATAACATTAACGAAATATTCTATCTGTTCTCATCTTTGTTGTTTAAAGATTTTATGGGAAATTTACTGCATTTCATGTACCAAGTGGCCAATTATACGGTCTCCGCTAGCTCCTAAAGGATGACCTTCACGTTGAATTTGTTCATATCCAAACCGAGAGCAGCTAATTTTTTGCTATTTAAGGGTGAAGAACAACCTTTAGGCTTGCTGAAAGCATTACAATCTTTTAACATAAATTTGGATATTCTAACTAAAACAACGGACGTATAAAAGTTTTAAATATGTTGCTGGGGAACTAAATACTTAGACAAAGAAGTTTCTCAAACGATATTAAAACCACCAGACGCTGTTTATGTACTAACAATTTTAGGCGAGGTACTTGATAGCCAGCGAGATGTCAAGGTGCTATCCGGGCTGAATTACAGCGAATATACGAATATAATCAGCGATATCTATGAGAACAAACTGGTATAGGTTTTATTCATACCACAGAAATTTTAAATTTGAGAAATTAACTAAAATTGAAATTTAATGTAAAACATGATGAGTGGCGACCAATCTTATTAATACCTGAACGTATTAGGAGGACTTCAGGTGCGGTCCTACATACTGCTATGGGCGATACTGCAGTACCTTTAAATAAATGGAAAAAATCGGCCACACCCACCCTTTTTTGAAATGTAACGAAATTTTTTGTTTTGAATACCTTTATAACGGACCGAAACAAGCTTCAAGAACCCCATAAAATACATTAATCCTTGGCCAGTTTCAATTCTGGGATGCACCCGTTCGTTGCTCGTCTGCTCGTCTGTCAATCTCTCTGTCTGCGCAACTGTGTAGTATTTGTGTTAAACATTCTCCCGTTAGCGAAAGCGAAGATATTTTCTACAAATTTGCAAAAGAATTTGGAAGTGACCTAAAATTATCGAGGACCCGCTCACAACACCCATGCATGCCTTGGTCAATGGTGAGTTTGGACTGACAAATGAAATAACTTTATAGTCAAATAATACTAAATCCATCTATTCGAGTATGGTGTGTTATTCAACAAAATCAACTTTAACTGAAAATGCT
>NW_023998440.1:28905-74379 GCF_014805625.2 Glossina fuscipes
GTAATTAAATTAATTTTGTAGTTACTTAAAGGAATATTTTGCTCTCCCACATCAGTTTGGAAGGCAATAACTTCCCAGTTTATTTTTTATTTATTTTATTTATTCCACTTATAGTAGAAACTCAACTAAACAAATAACAGTCGAGTTCAATAGGCTCTTAATGCAAAACTAATATTAATTAACAATAAAATTGGGTATAAGCATAATAAAACAAATAAGAAGAAAAAAAAAGAAAAAGAAAAAAAAGCATGTACACTATTAGCATAGAAACACACTTACAACCGGTACAGGACCAAATTGCAAATGAACCCCTAAGCCATCGCAAACATGCATAAGCCTGGCAACCGATAATAAATTGACAATAATTCACTTTCGAAACGTAACGACGTAAGGACAAAAGCTAGTTTAAATACGACATAGGTAAATCGCGCGTATTAAGCAATGTTGCTTTAATGGACCTTAAAGAGTCCGATAACGAGAATAAGTGGTAGACGTCATTTAGGTTCTTGCAAACGACTCTGAGCGGATTGAACAGCTCATAATTAAATTTACACTGATTAAGTTTACCCAAGATAAAGTGCCTGGAGAAGCGGTTATTTCACCAAGTAATGAAGGCGAGTCAATAGCACCATTTATTACTTTAATTAAAAAGGAAACGCCAAGAACAAACCTACGTTTCTCAAGAAACGGTAAGGATAGCAGAAGCAACCTATGTTCATAGGGAGGAAGAGAGGCAATCGGATCCCAACCCAAATTTCTAAGGGCAAACACCAAGAATTGCTTTTGAACAGATTCAACTGAATCTACATAGCACCTATATAAAGGAGACCACACAACAGAGGGATACTCGAGAATGGGTCTAACTAAACAATTTACAGCCTTTTCGTAATGTAGCGATCATCAAGCTCTTTGGACCACCTTTTTATAAAACCAAGCGCGGACATAGCTTTGCTTAACTAGAGCTTAATATTCAAGTTAAAACGTAACCTATGGTCAAATAGAAAACCTAAATCTGTGAACGAATCAACGTCCTTATGCGAATCAATGAAATACTGTGTAATGAATGACTTCCTTCTTGAGAAAGAAAGCTCCTTACATTTGTTTAGATTTAGTTTCAGAAGATTCAAAGAGCACCATGCAACAAAATTATCCAAATCACCATGAAGCTGATGTGATTGCGACTCAACAGAGAAGGAAGAAAACAGTTTCACATCATCAGCATACATTAAGATCTGGCTGGAATTAACCACCGATCGGGACATCGTTAATGTACAAACTAAATAAAATGGGGCCTAAGTGACTTCCTTGTGGTACGCCAGACGTAACGGGGAATTCATCCGAGGTGATGGAGTTAAACAAAACCCTGAAGGATCTACTGTGCAGATAAGAGCTTATGCATTTCACTAAGTAGGGTGGGAAACCAGAGGCTTGGAGTTTAAAGATAAGTAGGCTGTGGTCAAATGCTTTGCTTAAATCAGTGTAAATAACATCTGTGCGAGAGCCACTAGAAAAAGCCTTGAAAACATGGCAGGTAAACTCTAACAAGTTGGTGACTGTAGATCGCCCTTTCCGAAAGCCGTGCTATCTAATTGTGGGCGAATTTTGCATAATGTGAGAGTATGGAATTTCGAATTATGTTATTGAATTTTGAGCTGAATTATGTGAGAGTATGGAATTTTGAATTATGTTATTGAATTTGGAATTGTATTACGTGCGATGCACAATAGCAAAGGAAATGAGTACGAAAAAGGGAAACTTTTGTTATTAAGAGAAATGTGTATATATATGTGCTCTTAATGAATGTTGTGCTCTTACGTGCGATTCTTGGATTTTCTTCTTTCGTATTTTTCGTTTGTTAACTGCATAACATTCACGAACAATCCAACATTTGTGACATTTTTTGAATTGAGTGCGTGTTAAATAAGTCGATCCGAGCGCTATAAATAAAAATAAAAAGGGATTATTACTATTTTTTTTTACACAAAATAAAATAATTTATAAAGGAAAAAAAGATTTATATTTTTGCGTGCGGAAGAGAAAAAGAAAAATAAAATCGCAATAATTTTATGTAAGTAAAAGAAAAAATTGAGAAAATATTTCATTTAAAAAAAAAAAAAAAGAAAAAAAATGTGCATTAGAAAATTGTGAAAGTTGGCATAAAAAAGAAAGAAAGAAAATCGTTTTTTTTTTTTTCTTTATTTACAAATTAGAAAAATGAAGAAAAGAAACGAATAAGTGCGTACATGAGAAAAAGTGGCATGTTATTGACTAGATTTCATGGAAAACCCAACAAATTTCATACAAATTAAAAAGAAGTAGAAAAACAAAAAAAAGCGAGTGCAAATCTTTTAGGTGCAATTGAATGTCACAAGAAAACGTGGCGTGTGTTGCCTATTTTCGCATATTGGTTAATGTTGATTGACTGCGAAGAAAATATGCTGAATACAAATAAATAGAAATCGTTTGCCACATAATTAAAAGGAGAAAGGAATCTTCTTAAATGCAATTCTTATATCATTTCATGCATAAATAAAAATAAGAATTATACCTTGTGCCCATTTATACGTCAATGTATCATTTTTAGCATATAAAACGGGTATGTATTATTGTTATTGCTGTTTTTATAATGACTTTCTTGTTTTTATTCTCTCTCGCTAAGTTTCTTTTTTTCTGACATTTCCCCTGTATTTTAGAAGTAGCTCATTAGAAACTTCTCTCTATGTTTCCCATTCTCCCCGCCTTTGCATTTACTCTCGTTCCGTCAGTTTGTTTATTTTTTTCCGATTTTTCTCTCTTTTTTTTCTAAATTTGCTTAGCTTCCTTAAATTTGTTCTTGTTCTTCTATTTTCTATCCTTGTTTATATCGCTTCTAATCATTACTGTTTTGCTTTTGATCATGTTTGTTTTATTTTTATATATATTCCTATACATTAAAAGCGTTTCGGTGCCGCTTTTATTCAATTGTTATTCTTAAAGTGCCCTTTATATAAAGATTCTCTCCTACGTTTATTTGCTGTAAAAATGTATGTTTTCAGTTCTCTGGCCATTGTTGGTTAACAACGAGTTATTCTTAAGCATATTTTTCGAATATTTGAAATACCATGTGTTTGCTGGCTTGACCTAAAATGGTTATGACTTGAAACAACAGTTTCTTGAAATTTTTCATCTTCTTTTTATATTTTTCTAAAAGATAATAACGAAGAACGCAATCGGTTTTCTTTTTAAGCTATTAGAAAGGGCAATAGCTTATGGAGGTACCTACTTGCTTGTCTAATATACATATAGATAGACTAAAAATCTTGTCTATATATATATATCAGTTATATCCTAATTTTCGTTGAACGAATAGAAATACCTGTGTCTTCAACGTTAAATGTACCGTATGATCGGAATTTCGGAATTCATTGGTTATGCGGCTTACGCTGAAGTCGTCGGTGAAAAGCGATTGCACATAATCACATGATATATATAAAACTTATCAATATTTGTAGAGTAAGCATCGGGAGTAAGTTGTAGGAATATTCGAAGGTATTTCAATGGCACGAATTTGCGCAGCAACTTCCGCTCTCTTTTCTTCACAGTCTTTTTATACCTTACATTACATGTGGTACAGGGTAGATTAAGTTTGTGCGGACACATATAATACGCAGTTTCTGAAAAAAATTTCTTGATGAAACTTGCTGTACAATAGTGTTTGCACATTGTAAATTGATTAGAAAAATTTTGTTTAGTTTGGGCAAATTTTTGAACCCTTTCTCATATAACAGTTCCTATGAAAATTGTATCGTTATATAGTAAGAAGGCATTTTTTTTTAATATTTCATGGTGAAGATTTCTACTTCTTAGTGGTAAATTGGCATAGAGATCAACGTTATTTAATTTGGATGACCTAGGTCTATCACGCGAAAATATTCAGAGTTTCGATGAAAAATCTGCTTTGCATAAAAATAAAATGAAGTTTTGGCGTATTATTACCAAGACGACTGAATACATAGATTAGGTGCAGTGGTATAGCGTATACAATAGTAGAGTTTCGAAATAGTACGAACCCCCAATAAGAATAAATAAATACAGGTCTTTCACTCGAATCCCAAAACACATTCCTTTTATTTTAAGTTTTTGACTGTCTTACAGAAGCTTACGTAAACGGTCACAATATTCACTTGTGCAAATACCGTAACGTATTTAAGTTACTCGGCCTAATACAAGGAATATCCGAATTTTATGATCGATTTTTTATGTATCTCGATATACTTCTAGTTGAGCACACTATTTTGTTATCTAATACTTATTTTTTGTAAGAGAGTTCAGTTCGTAAATAATTTCATTAAATGGATCGGGAACATTTAATCGAATTTATGACAGTTTCTGATAAGACCTCGGTAATGACAAAGTCAAAGGTGAAGCTCAGTTATTGACGGCAGATTTAATTCGGTAGAGCTTGGGATATGCTACAAGTGTGGAAGAGCATTTCTTTGTCCATATAGGTGGATAGCACACATTATAAAAGCAAAAGGAGAAATCCAATCAAGAACTGTTAGTAACAGATTTTGTGTATCCGCCTGAATGGCCGAAGGCGAGGAATCTCGACTAGCAACTCAATGGTCCTGGATTCGAATCTCAAGTGCGGTAGAGTTTTTAATAAAAGCCAATAGCCTTACATTCTAGTGCTTTTTTTTAAGACTTTCCCTGGCGACATCATTAATAATAATAATAATAATAATAACAGACTTTGTAACAACAAAAAAAACCGGCAAAAGCTGTTAATAACATACCAAAATCCTTCATTTGAATCAAACCGGATAGATGTCCCAGACACATGTGTAATATCTGCTAATGGGAGCAATTCTGATGCAACGACGACAAATGTCGTAAGTAATTTTTTTTTTTACACCCGAAATATAAGGTTTTAAATTTTGCGTTTGTCACTTATCCACTAAATGTTATTTAGCTAAATCCTGAAGTCAGCTAAAGAAAGGAGCAACAACCTACAACTAAGTTAAGGTCGGATATTACGACAATCGTTCCATTTCAAAACCGATTAGGAGTAAATAATCTTGGATCGCATTTCTAAATCAATTTGGGTTTGTGCGTCTGTGTTTTTCTGGCTTATTTCAGGTCTGCCAGTTGTTTCCGTTCCCCAGGTAGCTGTACCGAATTTTTTGAAAAATGTGAACTTAAATTGTGCGGCCAAAGTTATATACTCGTCAATGATTGTCAACTGCTTGAGAATCTCTTTAATGTGCAGTTTTCATTATTCTCATTATTTAATTTTGCATATGTATGTGCAGTCTGCAAGCATATTAGTAATTTTTTTTTTCATGATTTGCGAACATTGGAGTTCAGGTCTATGCTCAAATAAAGCGTCTCATTCCTTTCTTCGTTGATTTAACAACGGACTTTGGAAAGTTTTATTTAAAATATTTTTTTCACAATTTCATCACTGGCAATAACGATACATTTTTTATATATATATTTGATAAACGGCTTTCTTTAGGTTAGGTACAAGAATGCGTAAATAGAAATGAAAATTTTCGTATGGAAAACCGCGCAAGCCGAAATTAACCATAAATAACCATATCTTTGAATCATTTGGTGGACGTAAAATAAGGATAACTAACATCTTCAATAAAATAACTCAACAGCATAGGGTAGAGTAGTGGGAATGGAAAAACCCGCATTTGAATTAATTTACAGAGTGAAGCATGTGCCTTGATTTTGGCACAAGTAATAGGATAGGTGATTGCATCTATTTTGATCAGCGACATCTACTCCTGAAGATGATAAAGTAACGCGAAATATCAATCCACGCAACGATCAAATTCGATGATTTCGACCTTTCTCTATATAAAATAACAGTTTTTCATTTAGTGTTAGTGTACACATATGGTAATCGTGGAAGGCTCAAAGTTGCGGAAGTGGGTCGACGGTTGGATTGCTACCAAAGCAGTTTCGTTCTTTCGACTCGGTATTGCCACGTTGCCGGAAAGATGGAAAACAGTTGTAGAAAATGATGGAGAATATTTGTGACCAATGTGTATTGTGCCAATTTTTCTCAGTATATGCATTTTTCGTGTGAAAAAATGATCAAAATATGTGAGGGCATTTACCTAAAGCATCATGATGATGATGATGATGATGATGATGATGATGATGATGAGGATGAGGATGATGATGAATTGGAATGCAGTACAAATAAATGCATACAAAGGCGTGCCCTCTTTTTTAACTTTGATTTTAAACTCGTACAAAAGGAGCAAAGTGCAAAGCAAAGGTTGTCTGTGTATTAGATGCGGTAAAAATGAAAAATTAAAAATAAAGATAAAGAATAGATTAGCAGCTTGCATCTTTGAACAAAAATATCTAACATAACGAAAGGTTTGTTTTCTTACATATATTTCTTACATTTATTGCTATTTTGCTAATAAATTGATAATTTTGTAGAAATCGGTGGTTCTTGTCATTAGCAGAGAAAAGTTGCGATAAATGACTTCGGCATTTACTGTTCGTTTTGACTACACGCTCATAATATTTGATTTTCTGCTTTTTTCTATTAACTAACTAAGAAAACCGCTTGTTGCATTATATAATTTAATAAGCGGTTAGGTGGAGTGGGGTCAGCATCTTTTTCTTTTGTACTTTTGAATTATTTTGCATTCTGCACTGAGTGAGAATGCATTGTTCGATATGAGACTTTCTCCTACGAGAAGCAATCTTCTACAAAAACTTATGTAAGTTTCTTCTCTTTCCTTTCATAAAGCATACGCGCAAGGAAAAGTTTTAATACAATTACCAATATATCAAATTATTGTAAATCTTATAAATAATTTTTAGTTAAAATCCTATTTTTTTTTTTTTTGATTCTCTTTTGTGCTAAAATGATTTATATATAAAAACGTGTGTTTATTGTGTTGAAAATAAGAGAGAAAGAAGAGAAACATAAATAATAAAAAGTGTGCGGGTGGATAGAAGAGCGAATGTGAACAATATTAATAAAGACAAGAAAGCGCAAAAAAATGCATATGTAAATCATATCATTAGCAATCACTTCCCCTTAACTAACCCACCTGACCTTTAATTAGGTATTGTGTATGCTCTCTCTATTCTTTGCGTTTATTATTCTAAATTGTTCAATGAAAACGACCTTCAAATTTTTGTTTACTTTTCTTTCTAGTATCATATGGAAGCTGTTTACATAAAATGATATTTTTCTAACATTAACAAGAACACAAACGATTGTAAGTAAAATATTATAATATAAATATTTTCTTTTTATTAACACCCACTTGTTAATGCTGCAGCGAACGGGTTGTACGATTTTGCGAATTTCACTCACTTTTTTTTTTTTTTGCTTCCTTACAATGTTATCTATATAAACAGCGAAAGGGAGAGAGAGAGAGAGAGAGAGAGAGAGAAAGTTTAAAAAATAAAATTTAGGAGCGAAAAATATATTTCTCTTACGTTCATAAAGCGCAAGAACCAACACGTGTTCTGCTGCGAATATCTTCTTTGCTGCCAATTCAATTTATACTAACTGAAAATCAGGCGATTCTTGTCAGCAGACAACATCTGTTCTGACATACCTACATCCAATGACGTATTTAACCTTTCTTTTAAGATCTCGCTCTTTTACATGCTTACTTCTTAAGCCTTATCGTCTGTAAAACTCTTCTTTTTTTTTTCTTTTTTTTTTTGATATTTTCTTTGTATTTTTATAGCGGTGAGTTCATTCACAATTTTTTTTGTTTTTAGTCAAATTTCATTACCTTTTTGCAATAGTGATAGCAAAGAGTGAATCACATCGTAAATGCCCTACGTGTCTGTTTATCTGCCTAGTAATGTCAACCAACATGAAATTTGAAAAACGCAATCGAGAAAGAGGGATTTGCTTTCGATTATATATTTGAGCGAATTAATTATGAAAAGAGGGATCAAACACAAAACAAAGCGAAACGAAGGAACGAAAAGAAGTGAAGTGAAGGATGGGAAGGAAGTAATCGAAATGATTACCTAAATTTTCGAATTCAAAGCCATGACAAAGGCAATGGAACTTTTACTCAATTTCCTTTATTCATTATAAGTCGAAGCCATATACTGAGAAGTTTTGATTAAGTTATACGTTCAAAGGATTGACACTTGCAGATAAATGAAATGTACATTCAATGCATTCTCGCCTAAGTTGAACAAATATTTTAATTTGCAATGTCAGTGCTAGTGTAATTTGGATACACGTACTCCCCAAAAGCTTATCTCAAAGTCTTTGCTCTACATTTCCCGTAATATATATAACACGAGTGATTATTTATTGTTTACGCGTACAAAAACCGTCTCTGGATTGTTTTTAAACAAATTCGGCAAATAAATAAGTAAATAATAAAGATTGAATAAAAGGCATATGACTTTGAAAGAAGTATTAAAAAGAATGATTTTATTACATGCACTAAGTAGTGAATAGAAAAAAAAAGAGTTAAATTTGCCACACTGTTATTTCTCCTGGCATCAAATACTCTTTTTTTTTTTTTTTTCTTTCGTTCTTTAATAATGAAAACAATCTCTCTGCTTTGCAACCTCTCACCGATATGCGCATGTTTCCCTATGTTATTATCTTTATGTTTTTTCCATTGTTATTATTTTAATTTTCTCTCGTTTTTTCCTCCTGCAATGCATTTTATATATTTCCCCTTAATCTCATACGATTTTTGGCTTGTACACTGTTGTTTGCTATATGAACTGTTGTGATTGCTGCCTGTCTGCTTAACAAATTTCCTTTAGTCTGGGCGTTAGGTTTTTTTTTATTTGTATATTATGTGTACATATATGTGCGTTATATAAAAATTTGTGTGACTGCTAATAGTCGTTCTTTTTTTTTTGTAGTATTGCAGTTCATTGTCTATAATGTTATGATACCGAAGTACATACATATATATATTTATGCGTGTGTATATAGATCCACATATAGATTTGTAGATAGGTCCATATATAGATTTTTAGAATCTTCTTTACACTTATAAGAAAGTTTATGCGACACACAAGTACATGCATTATGTTGTTAACACATTGTCTTTATTTGCTTAGGAACCAGTTATAATGTGCAAACTTTTTGATTTACTTTGTTTTCTTTCTTCGTAACTTTAATGATATTAAACTGGCGTTTTTCTACACATTGTTTGCATACGGTACAATTGAAAAGTAAGAGCGGAATGTAGTCTTCGTATGAAAGCTGAGAGCAACTTTAGATTGGCGTGAAATCGTAGTCGAAATGTTTGCGAAATTTGAATGGAATCTTGTTTTTATTGTTGCTCCATTTCCATTTGACATAATTGTGGTGCAACGTAATTGCTAAGTATATGCAGCCGATCTTGTATATATATGTATTTGGCTTTTGAATCCACACTGAAAGTCAAATTTGGAAAAAACCTTAGAAATTCTTACACGCAGGTTGGTATTGAAAAAGGGTCAAATCGGTCGAAGGACACGCTGAAAAAATGAGGGTAATTCTGTTTTTCAAAAGGTACAAAAAATTGATGTCATAAACTAACCTAGGTCTAGAAGTTACACTGTAATGTCTGTACAAATGTGGAAGTAATTGGCCACACTTATCCAATATTATAGCATATCCAAATTCCAAAATAACGCTCTATGAAGTACATAAATTCTTGGCCAATTTCAAATTCGGAATGCGCTTAAGCGCGTTTGTCCGTTCGTCTGTTCAAGTGTAATATCTGTCAGGTTACCGCCTACAAAGATATTGCCTACAAACTTGCAAAAGAATTTGCAAATAATCTAAACTAGTCAAAGGACGTGTCTATAACGTCCGCACAGTGTTGTGACGGAAATTGTGAACACTTTTCTATCCGTATTTTTTGGTTGTTATTCATTTAGTGCAACGCATACACCACAACAATGTCTATTTTTATTCCGAAAAGAGAAGAAATCGGCCAGGTTCACTCAATATTGTAGAGTATGAAAATTTGGTTCTTTTACTGTTTGTTAGAATCACACTGATGGGTACAAAAGATCCGGTCACGACCGAATATATTTTCCTTTCTTCTTTTTCATATGATGATTTTTTAATAATACAAGGCTTTACAATAATACAAGGGAGGTTATTTGTAAAAATCGTCCGATATAATTCATTTTTAATAGGCGTCGCCTTAAAGATAAATTGTGAACTTTAGGTATAGGATAGACAGGAGTCAGACAATCAGACTTTACTTCAAGTCTTTCTTGATGTACAAAGTAGCTCAGAGTATACACAGGTGGGAAATTGGAAGGTTTCTAAACACGGAAAATACTATAGTGGAACACGGCCCACTTTTTGGTACCCTACACTAGTTCGATTCATACAGTCAGTTATTATTATATAACGCGTAATATGGTATGTGGACTGGACTATTTTCAATAGCTTTCGTTGTTGGGCCAAAAAGATCGGTGTCCCAAATTTCATGAAAAAATCTCAGAAATTTACGATCTGTAGGTTAAAAATAAGAAGGCAAAAGAGACGGACGGACAGACAAACAGATAAGCTTATTAGATGTAATTCTGATTCGATTGGTATAATAAAAAGAGTCTCGTCCGGCGTTTTGTATACATCCACACAAAGTTCATGTAACCACGCGTGCTATAGGGCATAAAAAATGTTCACATATTTTGCTCATCAAAATATCGAGGAGAAATTTAGGAGGAGAGCTACAAATTGTAGATTGTCAAATTATGAAGAATTGTAAGTTTTTCTTGAGATCAATATAAGATCCTTCTTATATGATTTGAATACAAATAATTTCGTTTCAAGTGCGCTTAAGTGATTTTATACTTAATTGTTAGTGTAAAACTGTTGAAACGTCTTTCATTATTTGTGATAGTTTCAAGCTCGAGTTCGCTTTTAGTAACGTGTTTGTTAAATTCCCTCTCAACACCTCCTTCCATCTCTTCCACTGTACGCGTAAAACGTGTTTATTATGATCATGCGGTAATGTAAATGTGAAAGTGCGCTTGTGTTCATGCAAATGGATACTTTCTTCATTGATATCGAGCAAAAATATTTTTTTTTCTTTTTTGAAAGTTGCAAGAGCACGTACTATGTGTATTTCACATCTTTAAATCATTTCGCGTCTCACCATTAAATACAAAAAAAGATTAGCACTAGACCAAATTCGCTCTATTATTTCTTTTGCATCGTTTCTTTTTTAAAAATTTTATACATACATGTCAACTAATTTCTTGTCATTTCGTGGGAAATATTCAGAACTATTGGTAAATTGATTCTGATCGATTCAGAGTTTTCTTCAGAATACAATTAATATCGAAAGATGAAAATTGAAAAAGAGAACATACCTAAAAATCGGGTTCGAAAACGAGAAAGACTCGCCCCTAACCTCGGTCACAACATTTGTTAGAAAGAAGTGAATCAATATCCGCGTAGCCAAAACAATTTCGGGCTATGGTACGCAGAAATTATTTTGCTACGTTTCATAGTCTTACATTGCTTGCAATAATCCAACATCCAGAACGATTTAAGACAGATTCGCCTTTTTGTCCGTCAACCGATTCAGACCATTTTCTAAATTGATCTAAGTTTGTCTGTCTGTCTGTCCATCCATCTATCGATCGCTTAAATAATTTTGTGTTGAGACCTACAGGTCACAACGTTTGAGATATTTTAATCAAATTTGGCGTCCCGACGTTGTTTTGACAGGTCGGAGCACTTGTCATATAAGATCTTTATTTTAAACAAAATTTCTCGATAAAAGCCTATTTTTTGAGGTCCCTCTAATATAACCGACCAATGAATAGATGAAAAATGAAAGGCACTCCCTAAACTTGGACGATGTGAGTCTAATTTTTGGAGCTCACTCTGTACAAGGAATGAAGTGAAAATTATGCCTTTCCATGCAAAGGATATATAACTTTTGTTTACTTTATCAGGAAAATAATGTAAATAAAGAATTGGTTTAAAGTATTTAATGGCCGGTTTGGATTGCTTTGCTTGTTTCGTTTGTGGTTTTTTGAAGGAAATATTTAATTCAACAGGAAGTTTGCCTTATTGTTTAAAGCATTCAAGCAAATCGCAGGAGTTGGAGTCAATTTTTTTCGATTTGCTCCATTTTGGTGCACAGCTTCAAAAAAAAAAAGGAAACGTTGTTCATAAGTTCGTCACAAGAATATCCGAGTGGGTAAGAATCGCGATTACAAAGCCTGTGCCTGCCGATTTTAGCTCAGTGCGGTAGAGTTCACTTTGGTCGAAACTGTGCGGTCAGTCGGTGGAGGCATAATACTTACCATTTGAACACACACGCTCCAGGTTGTGACTACCTTCCCGTACAGTTTTCGTCCATCACTTCTTTCTGGCCGTGAATTTATTACATGTGCACGTCTGAGTAATCGTCGTATTAAGAAAGAAAATTATATTCGGCCGTGGCCCAATCTTCAATACCCATTGCCGTTATCGTAAAAAAGACAAAAAAAGATAAAAGAGCTAAAATTTCATGCTCTATAATATGGTGCGGCCGCGTCCGATTTTTCTTATTTTCAAAACAGAAGAATATAATAGCCTTGTCCTTGGAAAAGTTGAAGTCGCCTTAAATTCTTTTGTACATTTTTAGGCGATATCTCTATTTTTGGTAAAGAGAGAATGCTTACCTCAAGTACTATACAGTTGCAAAGGCAGACGAACAGACGGACGTGTTTGAGTGCTTTCCAAATTTGAAACTTGCCAGAAATTTATATGCTTTTTGAAGGTTGTTTCTGCGCTTTATAAAGGTACTGGGGCTTCCCCATAGAATTTGGGTTCAAATTTCTGTATATTTATCTGCTGTAATTTATAAGTAACGGCGAAAAAATCAATTTTTAACTACTATGGGGGTATGCTTGAACCCATTTGGCCCATCTTGAATACCAATCTGCGCGCAGGGACGTTTGTAGCAAATTGAAGTCTGTAGCTTCAATTTGGCGGCCAGAAGAATGTTTACAATAGATATCACACAGGCGCACAATCAGACAACCGGGTGAGTGGACATATTTGAATTGATTTAGAATTTGATGCTGATCAAGAATATATATAATTTGTGGTGTATCTGATACTTTCTTCTGGGACTTGCAAGCGTCTTGGCAAAATGAATATATCCCCCATTCGTCGGCGATTGATATAAAAAAGGAAAAAAAAGAAAAATATCTTCCACGTAGGAGGTGAAGGCTTGAAAGCTAGTTGAACTACTGGCTGGCATGGTTCCATTTCAAGTAACGATGCCCACGTTGAAAGCGACTTAAATCAATTTCGCTCTTAATCCTCTTTCCGAATATTTTCACCTTGAATATGTATTAATAAAGGAGCAACGACCTTTAGCGGTACATTGCGAATATTGCTTCAGTATTTTTAAACGTAAGTTCAACGAGCTATTGATATGCCAGACAGATGGGTGCTTAGAATAGGGAAAGTAGCAGGTAAGCCATTCGGCATTTGAGAACTAAGTACTTCCTATCTTATATTATTGAAAAGTTCAAATCTAA
This sequence comes from Glossina fuscipes, assembly GCF_014805625.2. Classification (NCBI taxonomy): domain Eukaryota; kingdom Metazoa; phylum Arthropoda; class Insecta; order Diptera; family Glossinidae; genus Glossina; species Glossina fuscipes. The sequence goes on from NW_023998440.1 coordinate 42,412, forward strand.
CCACATTTTTAATCGATGCATACTATAATTTCTAGTTGTGAAACAACAAACATGTGTGAAGAGGTGGTATTGCAAATGACGTTCAATTCATTTCGCAATCAAACAAATTTAAAACGCAATTTAAATAATAACAACCATAACAAATTGCTTCAACGGCATTGATTGCATCAGTTCAAACTAAAATATACAATTAATTACACCGTTCAGTTATTTCCTCCTCAACTTTATATACAAAATGAAAACTATTCTATGCGATTAATTGGAAGTGAAAACCTGATTATCGTGTTACCGCGCTCTCTACCGCACATCAGTAAATTTGTTTTACTATTTCATGTACCGATAATGAAATGCGAGAACATTTTGAAATAGATAGAAGACAATTAACCAAGCAGAGATGATGCAAAAACTTTGCAAAGATTTAATCGAATCTGGAATGAAGAACGTATTTAGGGAATAGCCGATTCGTATGAATGTTAGGCTAGCGAATACATGCAGACATGTCTCTGCTTACGAATGTTGGACTATGGGTTTGAAATATGTGAGAGTATGCATTGGTGTTGTCCTACTCCCTTTACCTTTATTTAGATGATAGCAAATTACACGCATAGACAAGGAGAACAAGGGAACTGCATGGTTCGCAAACAATTCATGAATGTTCAAGAGTCGGAAACGCTTTGACCAAATTAACATAATTTCTTTTTTTCTATTTCTTTTGCACCCTACTACCCTGCTACATGTGGTACAAGGATGTATTAAATGTATGCTGATTTATGCAACGCCGTTAAGGGCTTGGCGTGGACCCACCTTTCATTGCACCCATCTCAGCTTGCCTGACCATCCGTCCACCTGTCCCTCTTGTTTTCAATTTACAGGCCGCAATTTTTGCGATATTTTGATGAAAATTGGTACATTAGTGTGTTTTGGCCTGACGGCGAACGCTATTGAAAGTCCGACCACTTTTCGGGCACCTTTTCCCCCATATAACGCCTTGTTTTGAAAAGTTAATATATGAATAGATGAATAACTATAGGATAGGGTATTCAATAGTTGGGCCGTGCACTACTGCAGTGTTTTTTCACTATCATGTCTTCTCGTGTAGGTAACAGGCGTAAAAGTATATACATATAGTTTTTTTTTAGTTTTTTTAAAAAAATCTTTTTTTTTTTTTATCACGAAAACTTGCTCAGACATTTCCTAAAACAATTGAAGTGCATAGCACCGCACGAGTATGCATGTGTAATAGTATAAGTGTTATTTTTAATTTGACAAAAAAAAAAAAACACCGAGAGCAATTTTCACATAAAGATTGTTGAGAAGAAAAATCGTATGATTATATCAAAGTCCAAATAAAATGTACAAAGTTGTAAATGCATGCGCATAAATAAATGTATGTACATGTATGTGTTCATATGCATATATACGTATACCCATACGTAAACATAAAATTATATACGATCAGTCAGTCAATCAGTCATCCATTTAGTTAGACGCTTTCTACGCTCCTCAATCGCCGTTTTTGTTTTTTTCTTTTCATATTTCATCTCACATCTCACATCTCAGGCACATTAAACAACAGTTTTTGTTTACTCTTTCTATCACCTTTGTAGTTGAACTGATTCTGTGTCCCTCTTTCGCCTTTTAGTGTAATCCAATTTAAATCATGTTTGCTCTTTGAATAGAAAGCAAAGAAAAAGAAAAAACAAAAACAAACAAAGAAAACAAATAAGTTTGATATAAACGGTATACAACGTTTATGAATAGTAAGCAAGTTCAATAAAAATGCAATAAAAAAGTTCAGCGCTAGTTTGCGCTTATAGCCGGCGATGCATATATTTTGTGTAAGAAGTAATCGGAATTAAAACAAAAAAAAAGCATGTTTTAGTCGTTATACCCATCATTGAGTGACAAAAGATATATTTATTTTGTCTAAACGTTTGCAAAACCCAGAAGGAAGCTTCAGAGATCCCATAATTTTCTATCAACATCTGAATCGGTTTAAGTATGTCTGTCTATCAGACTGCGAAATATCCAAGTCTTGGCCAAAAAAGTGGAGCCACCCGCTCCAAATTTGGTGCTTTTGAAAGCTACTACCCGCAGGTCGGCTTTAAAAATGGAAAGACACCCCTATAGTACATTATAGTCTTTGCCAAAAAAGTGGAGGCATCCGCTCTAAATTTGGTACATTTGGAAGCTACTACCCGCAGATCGACTTTAAAAATGGAAAGACACGCCTATAGTACCACGTATACGGACGATATAAAATTTTTCGTTTCAAAGGGAAACAAAATTGGTTTTCCCTCATTGATCAAAAATTACTGTAGATAAACCTATAAAAATTTAATTTGGGCATTCCACAGGGGAAAAAAGGAGAAATGATTGGTCTACCCAATGTTAACGTGTACTAAAATTTAATCTCTGTCAAAGTCTTTATAACACCCAGAAGAAAGTTTGAAAAGCCCTGCAAAGTGTATACATTCTTGGACAATGTAAAACTTGAAATGCACCTAAGCATGCCGGTGTACTCGTCTGCCCATCTGTCTCCAAAAGCATTGCGAGTAAACATTCTCCTGCTCGCAAGAACAAAGATATCGCCTTTTGAATTCAAAAATGGCCCAGATCGGTCAAAGAACGCGCCAACAAAACTTGAAAACGCTTTTATTTTTCGTGTTTTTTGCTCGTTACTCATAAACTACAGCAGATGCATGTCATAAATTCCTACCCGTATGCAAAAAATCAACCGCGCCCATCCAGTATTATAGATAATGAAGATTTCGTTCTCTCCTTTTTTTAGTATAATGGTGACGGATGCAAAAGATTCAGCCACATTTGAATACAACCTTCTTACTTGCTTTAAAATAAACCGCTAGACATTTCAAATATATGATAGTAAATATTTTCGCGAAATTTTATTCAGATCTGGATCGTAAGTTTTGAAAAATGATTTTCAATTTTCATCGTGGTTCCTCATATATGTTTAACAAGCTGATAGCCACCCTTTAATTGTCTTACCGAGTTTTGTCGTATCTTAATTGACTGACGTCACACGTCGGTAGGTGAATACAGTGACGAGATTGAGCGAATTACTTTTTAGCTCGCAATTTTCTCACAATTGCCGATAATACTGAGCGCTTTCGGTCATGTTTATGTCTTATGGAAATATCTGATCGGAATGTGATGAATGCACTAAAAAAATATGTTCATCTTTTTCAATTAACTTTGTAACCATTCTGCGATGAGGTTTCTGTGCCAACTTGAATGCCAATGAAAATCACTGAGAATAACCTGACTTTGTAGTTTTTTTGAATACATCATATATCATACATATCCTATCTCTCTTGCGCTGCAAGGGTGTGTTAAGTTTGTGAGGTGGGCCCACATTTATTTATCGAAACTGATTCTGAGTTGATCTATGTTTGTCTATATGTCTGTCCGTTTATCCTTCTTATAATCATGTGGTCAAGTTACACGTCGTCATTCCCGAGATACTATGGTGAAATTTGGCACAACTACGAACACTATTGAAAACTGTTCGATCCGGTCATTCCCTACGTAACGTTTTCTTTTGAAAAGTCGTTATATGAATGAATTGTCTTAAGCAAAGTGGTGCAGGGTTTATTTAATGGCGCTTTGACATACATATGTCTTTGGCAATATTTTCGGTGATTCGTTATAAGAAAATTCGCGCTGGAAACAATAAATTCAAATAAATTCTTCCTTTAGATTATTTTGTTGTTGTACGTGTGTTCTTTGTGTGTTTATATACTTTAGATTAGAGTAACTTGTTTTTCTCTGTCTGAGGACGTAATCATTAAGATATAATACTTCGAAATATTGAATATTGGAATTAAGCTGTCCATCATCGAATTTAGTTGCACTTGGGTCCAGTGTGATGAGTTTGCAGAAATACGACCACAATTATGGCTCTATTAAGCGAATTGGGAAAATTTTTTACGCTTTCTTTTTCGTACTACAAAGAGCAACAAATGCCACTAAATAAAATACGATATAAGATTTTTTTATTATGGGAATTCTCTTAGTGGCTTAGCTTGAATCCCTTTTTTCTTATGAAGACATTAATATAAAATATTTGTTGGTGTCACCGGTGTGTAAATAAAATATTTATTAAGATTAGTTTATCGTACAAGGCATCGTAACTAAAAACCGGTTGAATTAGAACTCAAGGTCTCGCAATTTCTCTCATACGAAGGAAACTCGTTTTCGCGAAGGTAGTCGTACAAAAGTATAATTTTTATATTCTCTAAAAGTATTATTTTATAATTTCGTTTTTCTTATTCATAATATACGTATAGGGTGTTTCATTAAAAGTGATATTTTTCTAAAATTTGAAAAAAAGGAAAAACACCTCAACGTATTAAAGCAAATTGTGCTTTAGTTTGAAGGGTAGACAGTTCTGAATGTTCATCCCGGCTTTGAACAGATTGACGTCCCGTTGGTAATCGTTAACGACCACGAGTGGCAAGAATGTATTGAGTCATTAGAGATGAAATGTCTAGATAAGTTGTGCTCAACGCGTTTATGGCCGCAATTTAAAGTATGGTGTAAACAGTGATTAAACGTCAGGACAGACCTACTAAAAAAAAATTGTGACATAGGCTACCACATAACTAAGTAGTTAAAAAGCGTAACAGACACGCATATCCGGGTAATTTCTTTAGTGCGTAGATCTGGGATGGGTAACTTTTTCCATCAAAAGATCAATTTTAATTTTAAGAGTGTTAGTGCGGGAGGGGGGCGGTGGGCGGAAGCCAAGGCCAACTATTATTGAAAATGTGGCATTTTTCCTTCTTATTAAGTCGCTCATTTAAAGTGCTAATGAACAAAAAAAGAATACTTGAACACTTAAATCTTGTAATTAATAGGTGCATAGCAGGGCTGGTCGTGAAGCCAGATGCAATCCATTTGTAGCATCGCTATGTGCGAGCAGATTGAATTATTTTAAATTTTAAACGTAGCTAGCCGCTCTCGAAGATCTCACAAGCCGGATGCGGATGCTTGGCGTAGATCCTGTTTTAATTACGATTGGTACGTGATCTTAGTTAAAATGAGCATACGATTACTATAGACATAGTACTTACTGATCGGTTAGTGACAACTTGCATTCGGTAAATACCAACGATTTTTGGGAAAACTGAAGCTACCGCAAGCACTTAAACGGATGGATAAGAAGACGAATAGACTGACGGACAAACATGTGTAAGCGGATTCAAAATTTGACACGAATCACAAATATACAGTACCAATCATCAATTAATGATCAGTAGCTAATAAAATAGACTATATTTACTTGTTCACACTGATTCAGTGTTTGATGCTGATCATGAATATATATACACTTTAGGGGGACTATGAAGCTTCTTTCGCGGTGTTGCAAACGGTTGGATAAAATGAATGTACCCTTCACCTCTCTCGGTACTGAGTACGATAATTGCAAGGTATTGTGGTCGTGTAATTGACAATCCTTTACTCTCAATTCTTCGGGAGACATACGAAATATCTGTGTTTTCTTCTTATGTACTGTCGTCTTCTCTGTAATTTCTAACCTCGTATAGGCGGCGAATTAGAGTTTATATGCTTTTCACGCACTGAGATTGTGGATGATTTTGGTAATACAAATATCGTGCAGGTATCACTAGGATCTGATAGAAAGTGTAAGTTGCAATATGAGGAGGTATGCCAAGTTTCTGCTTTCCCAATCTCCACAAATTTTTTGCAATCATAAACCTTCCAATAATAGATGTCCGACAGAAGGACGGACGTAACGAGATGAGAGAAAATTGCATATATGTCGTAGACTATCAAAAACGTGTATCTACGTGCTATAAAGGGAAGAACAAATTTAGTTTATCTTCTTTATTCCTCCTTCGATGGAAGTGTGAAGAAATGTGATCATCATGTCGCAATCGGGTTAGAATTTTCAAATTAAGATGAACAATTTTTAATATATTTATGTCTGTTTACTTACTTATGGTATGTAACTTATTATTATTACAGGAAGTGTTTCATAATATTCTTATCATAGTTTCAAAGAGAGTCGTCCATCTAATTCAGACGTTAAACAGAATGATGAACGAATTGAAACCTTATCACTGACCCATTAAATGCTTACGATGTTATGGCAAATGAAAATGATTGTGTAACAAATAGATTTAATTGATATACCTCTTGTTAAAAGCAACAACAATGAACTTTGTTTCAATTACAATCGTATGGAATTGTGAGACGCTAAATATCAATGAAGAAATTGATATTTGTGCACTTTGATTACAACTTTTTTTTTCTTCTTCTTTTTTTCACTTATTTTAGTCATTTATTATTATCTTGCTTTTTCGCTAGTAAAGAGGTGGCAGTATTGTGCTTATTGTTAGCATTAATTGTTGTTGTCATTGTGTTGTTCGTTACATTTATATTGACTAACATGCAAGATATTCGAGACGACAAACCATACAAACAACGTATACAATATACAATTTACGTTAGACTTTGGACTTTTTCTTCAGAAGACGCTATAGCAGCAGAATGAAAGAAATCAAATCGAAAATGACATTGAAACTTGTACGAATACGATATATTTAGTGTACGCATATTTACGTACGTAGTATACGTGCAGCATATAATGTAAACTTGGGCACTTTTTGTTTACAATGAATTGGAAATTTATATTATAGGAGTCGAGTAAAAAGTAAGAAACGGAGTAATCGATCTATTGATGTTTACATTTAAAAAAAAAAAAAAAAAAAAAAAAAAAAAAAATAAATAAATAAATAAACTGATAGATCACTAGTAAGGATAAAAGTGCAAAGTCTAATCAATATGCCTGACATGATGTTTATGACAAATGATTTTTTTTATTGAATATTCATCATTTTTCTTTTTGAACGGTATACTTCTTATTCGAATGTTTTACTCTTCTTTCTCCTTTTAAAAACTATTAACCGTGCTTTGTATGCTTTAATTTCGTAGGATGGACGGAATAGCTTAGACTTTATTCCTTTAAATTGTGATTGTAAGGCAACTTTTTAAATGCACTATGTATTTGCAAAGTGTTGCTCGGTAAATAATTACTATTATTAGTTTAAGCGGTGGGACGAAAACTTCTATCATTTCAATTTTCAGAAGATCACCTTTTTTTTTTACGGCTAAAACGATCCTTTAAATGATCAAGCACGGAATAAAAGGATCATGGCGGGCGAGGCAACATTTTAAATAATCCAAAAATTGTAAAGTACGGCATTAAAGTCATTTTTCTCGAAAAATGAAGTTTTCTTTTTAATAATAAAATTCTTGAAAATAGTCCTGGCAAGGAAAGCTTGAACTGGCTTATCTCGTTCGAGGCGTGTTTCTATTTATAATAGATTTACGTGTTTCAGGTAAATATATAGGCGACATTTTTTGCTAGCGTAGCAAATTTCAAAAATAGTTCCGAAAGCAAAATTTGAATTTGTTTATATTATTTGAAATGTTGAAATGTAGTTTCATAAAGATGCATGGAGTGTGGACAAATTCATTTTATGCTTTCTAATTTGGACGGAGTAGGCTTCCAAATCCAACTATACCGTAATCCTAATCATTTAACAGAGCTCTGTTATGAGAAATGGTTGTTGTTGTTTTCTTTGCTGACTAAATTCGAATTTATCTTCACTTTAAATTACGGTATCTCTAATGCCACTGAAAACAAAAAAAAATGTCTTTTAATGCTTACGCCAATATTTTTAAATTTGTTCAAAGGCAAACTTTTAGATATCTCGCAATAGCGAAAAATGGGCTCCTACCCCACCTTCAATATACACGGCTCACATATTGCCTGCGGTGTAAAGCATTTTCTGCCCCACATCTAAAATGAAAATAAATGACGAGCAGGGCACAGATCTGTAAAATATCGATATAAGTTTCAGCTTTCACTTTATGCACGTTACTCGATATGTTTATGTGCGATTCATCAATTGAGGAATTATGCTTAGGTGCAATATGTCATTGAAAAAAATCTCTGAAATTATTTGCATATGCAAGCAAACAAATAAAAACTCGTGAGAAAATCATCACTGTAAAAAAGTATACGTACAGAGTGTTTTTTTTTAGTTGTTACACAACTAAACATGTAGTGAATAAAAATTCCATTTATTTACTATGAATTACTTTAAATATGAAAATACACAGTACTTAGTAATATAAAATAAAGAAATATTCGAAAGAATATAAAATATTAAGGTGTCCCGAAGTTTATGCATTAGAGTTTTTTTTAATTGTAATTTTTTTATAGGATCATAATGCTTGCAGGGCCAGGGTTATATGTGGAATAGCAAGTTGGGCAAATAGCCTCCGCGCCTTTACTGGCACATACGCACTCTTTTATCGAAATTTTTGATGTGACTAATGATGGCTTGACCACGGGAAAACAAGATGGACAGACAAGCGCAGTTTGATTGAGAATTACTTTCTGAAGTGCTTTCAACTGCCGTAATAAAAGGCAGACCTACCTCAAATCCTTCTTGGTGTTGCATACATAGTGTAGCCTCGTACCATAAGTGGTGTAGAATAGTGGTGTAAAAATATTGTAGTGGTCTTACCCGTAAATACCCTACATCACTACCGTTACTCATATAACGACTTTTCAAAACTAGTCGAAAAATTGGTCCGATCCGAAACCTTTTTCTGCGGTATTCGTCTTTGGAGCTAAAAATATCAGTGTACCATTCTTCATCAAAATATCTCGAAAGCTGCAGCCTGTAAATTGAAGAGGATAAGAGAGGAAGACGGACACACAAATTTAACAAAATTTTGAGTAAAGGAATATATTAAAAAAAAAAAAAAAAATTAATTTTAAAAATATCATCAAGAAGTGTGCAGATATAGTTTCTTATGTAAGCAGTGGACACAAATTAGACAAACCGCTTCCCTTTTATGCTTCTTGCAGCAGCCGAAAGACAATGTTGTTCTTCTCAGTGGAAATTAAGCCTTTTTTTGAGATTAGGTGAATAGCCTCCGGAAGCATACATACATACAGTGAAAGGTCATTATGTATCTATTTGTATGACTTACATGCATATAAATTTGTCTATAATGGGTATACTCCTGCATTTAAATCTCTAACGTTTGCCACAAGCATATAAGAAAATCTCCAAATATTTAAAGCAAAAGTATGGCTCTCAGGCCGGTGAGGAGATAGTATTTTTACCATAGATTTAGGTATTTGTGCTTGTCATCATTTGTATCTCGACTTTGTTTGTACACTGTAGGCATACATATTTCATAAAGTTGCGAGTTAATGTGACAAAAGTGAAGGTTGCGATTTAATTTTTATAGAATAGAATGTAATAAAAGCGATTCATTAATTCTAGACCCGTCACTCCTATATACCGTAATATATATGTAAAACAAGTAATTAATCGAATATAAATGCATTTATTTATTCACACGTTTTAATCGCGTTTCTTGTGATCGATTCTGGTGTAAGAGACCTATAAAAATATACTCAAATCACGTTTTACTTTTGATTTTAATTTTTTACAATTTCACACAACTGCTTACATTAATATGCGAATAGCATAATTTACTTTACATATATTTGCCTGCCTATAAGACTAGGAATGCAATTAGTTCACTCATTTCTTTAAAATCCGCTTACTGGGACTTGAATCTATAAAAGTTCTTTTGATTCTGCTAAGTAACCAGGTCCGTAAATAATTAGAATCTTTAAAGTCGGTGAGAAACTACTATAAAAAGTGGAAAAATTCGGTAGATTAGATTTTACATTGTTTCACACGATGGGTGGCAATGGCGGCATCCTCTTAGGACAAGGAAAAACATCAATTTTGAGAGTAGCGATTACATTGTTGGCCCAGGTTGCTAGTCGTTGCGGTGCGACTGCTTAACCCACTATATTCCTTGGATGTAATGTGCGACAATTTTGCTTGATTATGTACATAGACATATAAGAATGCATCTCACTACTTAGAATAGTTCATTGCGCATTTGCACTATTTCAATGGGTTGTGCTGGTGTACATCGATGTACATATTTCAAAATCCATTAATTTTTACTTGTCCAATATCAAATCTACTTGGATGCTGGCAGTTAAAAAAAACCGCAAAGTTTAATGTGATAGTCTTTAAGTTTAAAGGCCTTACACTTGACAACTAAGAAAATTATATCCGGTTGCGATCGAACCCTTTATACCCGTCACCAACTATAAATTGACATATTCCCTAATATGGGCTAGGCGTCGCTGATTTTTGATATTCTTGCAGAATAATGTTTTGCAGATTTATGTAAGGTACTTGTCGTAGCTTATAAGTAACGAGCAAAAGGCACGGAGCCCAAGGTGTTCTGCATTTTGGTTGTGCCGACGTGCAGGTGTTATAGACGTGATGTCTGACATGTTTGGGTCATATTTGAAATTTTTTACAAACTTTTAGTTTCCCATGGGTAATACCTAATTGAGAAGATGGATAGACAAACAGATGAACAGATGCTTAAGTGTATTATGAATCTGTCTGGCCAAATAATTATATACTTTGTGGGGCTTTTGAAGCTTGCTTCTCCGCTTTATAAAGGTATTGAAAAAAGGATTACATTTTGGTACATTATAATATTGAGTAAGTTTGGTCAATTACTTCCATATTCGCAGAGATGCTACCACATATGTTCAAGTTTTGTAAATCTATCTGCGATAGTTTAAGAGCATTGAGTAGAACACCAATTTTTTATAGTTCTTGTGAAACAAAGTTGTCCTTACCTTATACAGTGCTATCGGCGTGTTCTTCAACCGTTTCTATGCCAACCTCCAAGTGCATGAAGTCGATAGCTCCATATTTACCAAAAGAATATTTACAACAGGCGTTAGATAGACGGATAGACGGACATGCTTAATTTGTTTCAGAAATTGACGCTCATCAAGAATATATATATATACAATGTTGATTCTCTGAAGTCGACTTCCGAGCGCAACAAACGTTTTGACAAAGTGAATACACTCGTCATCGTTCTTCGGTGATGGCCGCAAAAATGCGAATACAATATCAAATCGTAAGAGAATGTGAATATGAAACTTGCACGACAGTAGAGTTACGTGAAAATTGGATACACAACTAGTTAAGATCGGCTTTAGTATTCCACCATTCGCGGACTTTAGGCGCGATTACTTTCAATCAATTTTTCAATTTTTAGATGACTTTAAAAAAAATACTCAATCCTCACGTGTACTGATGAGATTACTACTATATCGCATATCGCTATTAAATGGAATATAGACGCGACATAGTAAGTTTACAGGGCGTATAAAAAATTGTTGTAAAAATTGCTTTGTTTTACTACTATCTTGATAACCGGATAAAACAATTGATTGCTGATGTTGCTGTACAAAGCTTACATACGTATATACATAATAAAGCATTTGTTTGTAAACTGCAACGTCTTATAACGGGCGATATTGTTTTCTTTATTTTTTTGTTTTTTTTTTGCAATTTATAATTTAAGTCGTTAAAGGTTAAAGTACACATGCAATCCGGCTGCCGTAAAGCATCGGATGATCAGGTTCAAAGTACGCACATACGTCCCTATCAAATAAAACGTTGAATATAAATGGGAAAATAAGAAACGCAAAAACAATACAAAAAGTACAACCTTTCCTTTCAATCTTTCTGATGAGTGTCTCGCTTAATCTCGGCGAATAAAACGCAAAAGTATCATCTTACGGAATGAGCATTAAATTAGCAAAAACTTAATGAAATGAATTTGTGATAAATTAATAAATACTTTAATGAATATTTTAATGGTTTCAATGTTTGCATCAATTTATGGGTGGGTGAATTAGCTGATATTTGTTGTTGTTTGTTTTTGAATCAATAATATTGCTTTCAATGCACAGATCATGTTATTTTTTTTTGTAATTTTGTTCTAGAGACTTTAAAGAGATTATGGGAGAATAAAAACTTATTGATTTTATACATCCGTTGCAAAGCTGCAGAGTTGAGTTTCGGCGGCTGCAGTGCGCACAATTTTAAGCCCACACAGTAATTTCCCATCTGCTGACTCCTACAGTTATTCGTACGTTGTGGTGTTTGGAAGCTAATCTTGTTTTTTTCTTTGCCAAAATGCAAAACGATATTCTTATAGAGAAGGTAAGAATATTTTGCCTGCGTGCTCATGAACGCTCGACTTCGATAAATTTGATTTCTCAGCGACTTCACGAGTTGTTATATTCGTCGGCTTGTATGGATTTATTGTCTTTACATTGGCATCATCTTATCCAGTCCGTCTTCCAGTAGGCATTGAACTTTCAACATCGAAATTGATGGAACGACATGGCAGTGGCGTTTGGCGTGATCTTTATTTTTCCTTTACTTACTTTGCACAGTATTTTACCCCTTTCGACAGCACACTGGGGAAATATTTCGAAAATGCTGCTTTCGACTTTTTATAAGGAATTGACGGACGGCCTTCCCTTTGGCCGATTGATAGAAGATGTCTGGTAAATTAATTAATACATGCAAAAATGGAAAAGGGATATGACGAATAAGTTTTCCCCTTTTACCTATTTTTACTTTTGAACACATGTCACGGATGCCTGCGGGTAATGGTGGTAATTGATCAACAGCACAGTGGAAGCCTTATGGCGGAAGCAGTCAGTTGATCAATTTGTGAGTCCTGACTGCTTGGGTGCGGCCCTTCGGGGAGTACTCGTGGTGGTTGTGGTTGGCGAGTTCCTAGCTAAAATGGAACAATTGAGTGCAGCTAGGCCTCGCCATTGACCAGAGTGGGGTTTATTGTTCCATACACAATAAACTGTTCTGGACTCTGGTGCTGTTTAGGCCCCTACTCTGTGGGGATTGTCTAACTCGCCAGGGGGCGTAGTACGGTTAAAAGTGGCTTGGGCCACCGTGAGGTTAAGCCTTTCAGGCAGGAGATCACGTTAAACCCTTGCCACAAATTTCGACTTTTTATATATGATAGGGTAGTGGACTCTGAAAAGAAACGATTCAATTCTCAGTTAGTGAGAGAACGAAGTTACTTTCGGAACAATCCAATCTCGCGATTAAAACAATTGGGATAGAGTGTGCTGATATTTAGAAGATAGGCAACTCAGAAATTTCTTGGCACTAAATGTACGAACCCGGGCTATGCGATGGCAAAGAAACAAGAAATGTCTATATTTCACCCTTTGTCCATGACATGTAGAGTCAATCTCCTCGCATTTTCAACCAAGATGGATAAAGTGGTCTAAAAATGCGTTAAACATTAATGAAGATCCAAGTTTAGAACGTCCACGGCCCATTTTCAATGTGATTACTTGCGCGTCAGATTTGATTTTGCAGAACCGCCTTTCAGGTATGGCTCATTTTGAGATTTTCGCCAAATATACGTAGGACATACCGATTAGGATGATAGCTGCGCTATTTTTGCCAAAGCTAATAAGAATGTTTAGGACTACAAAAGGAATCTTGCTGTCTGATGAGTTACCCTGCAGTAAAAGGGGAACGTTGATCAAAGTTATGGATAAGTTTAGCAGAAAAGATCGGCTTTTAAATGGAAAAAAATCTACTTTCGCACGGAGCAGACGACACCTCTTTCTTTCTATTGACACATATATCTGGGGAGGGAGGCGGCCCAAACAGGTGCTTGTGAAGAATCTCTTGTCTTTCTAAGTGCGTTCTAAGTGGGAGTGATAGAGCTGCGTATACTCTGGTTGAAACGGCGGCGGTGAGCCCTGACTGGTAGGCACTGCCATTCGGTTAGTTGCGTAGTAACGTGCGTGTGGTAACCCCAAAAACCCCGGCAGCTATAAATAATGAGGCGCAGGTAGACGTCACGCATTTTCTTGACCGTATATTTGGAAAGTCGGAAGATACTGCAAGTGTACTGGGCCGCCAGCTTATAGCGACTGTCTCACTTACTAGGCGGTACCTATTCAATTTGAAAGTCCGTCATTTGGTTGTGTCCGTCGTAAGGTTAAGCCTCGACCCAGACACTTATCGCTTTCACCTCACCATAGTGGATTGCTTAACTATTCCATGATTTAATGTCAGACTTTGAGGACGGGATTGTACAAATTTGCTTGCGATAAGTTTATCCGGTGCTCAAAGTCAACTTTTGTTTACACTCGAGTACAGTTTGCTCAACTTTTTCAAATAATTATGGGCAGAAATTCCACAATCTTCCATTCTTTAAATTTCATATTAAATTTTAATTACCATTAGTGTTATAATATGTGAGCTTTTAACTCATCAGACGAGTAAAGTAAATCTCATTGAAATCTATTTATAGCGACCACGATGTCTTTATTTATTTATAAGTTTCCGTCATTAACGAATGAGTACAAGAAGGGGTTGACCGACTGTCTGTTGCATGTTAAATAAAACTTTTTTTTCGTATATCACACGTCAGCGTCGACCACGACCTATGTCTATTAAAATTTTCTAAGTAATTGAATTTTTATTTGCTTGCTAACAAGCGATCATTATTTACGTTTCTATTTTTTGTTGAATCTTTGTGTAAGGTAGATTGCTCCGTGCACGCATAGTGCAATATGTTCATGCTCCGAATTACAAAAAAAAAGTTCTCTGAACTTGAACAGACATTAATGATCGATCCAATCCAAGTATATTTGCCCTTCGAATGGTTTTGGTGTCGAAACTTTTCTAGCATGGGTCTTATAGTTTTCTTTTTTACCCTTTACGGGTTAAGTTCCTTAACCAGCTTTATTGATTTTTTGAATTCCCTTCGCTGAGAACTGAGAAGAAAGTCCAACAAATAGTATTTAATATATTTTCATTATGTTTACGTATTTTACATTATTCAGGTATGTTAAGTGGGTTACTATCGGCGCATGTTCCTATCTCGGGTTTTGCTTTGATTGCTTATCCTACGTTGCATCATTGACTTGCTGTTACGTTATTTCATATTTACAATCACGTAGCATATTACGTTGATTGCTGCATAGATTTGCTGTATATTTAGAATGAACTATGTTCGCCTTAGAGTTTTTTTTTTTTTTTTTGGGAGGGGAAAAACAAGAAAAGGTGTTAAGCATCAAAAAATGACGCCTAAGTCGAATGTTAGTTTTCTTTCATGGTTGGTAAAAATATCTTTAAGGTTTTTTTTTTTCAATCGCTTGACGAAATAATAGAAAACCAAAACGTTTGCAATAATTCTTTAATAGAGTGGGTAGCAGTAAGATTTTCTAAACTTCTCTCTCGCTTTGCACGTTACTTGATTTTAAAAGTGCTCTTTATACAAAAAGTATTTGGGCATCTTTAATTACTATAAAGAATAAGTTGAAAATGAAGCGAATAATTTAATGAGAAACATTTACATATATTTTGGTGTATGTAATTTCATACCATCCGTCTCAGCTGGTCATATAATAAAACGTGCTTTCAATTTCTATTCCTATCAGCGAAGGATGGGGGGAGTACGCATTTTGTTGAAACGTTTGCAGCGCTCAGAAGGAAGCACCCCAGACGCAGATCCCACAACGCAAATATATATTCTTGATCAGCATCAAATTTTATATCAATGTAACCACGTCCGTCTGTCCGTCTTTGTAATATCTGTTGTAAAATGAAGCTATCGACTTCAAATTTGGCAGAAACATTTCATGTTCTTCAAGCGCAAGTTGGCATTGAAAATCCGGCCAAACCGGTTGAAGGACACGCCCACAGGAATAAAAAGTTGTTTTCTTGCTTATTACACGCAAACTGTAGCAGACGAATGCACAATAATTTGAATCCACATTCCATGGGCCATAGTGCCTATATAAAAATTGGAAAGGTCGACCTCGCCTACCCCATATTATAGTGCATGAAAATTAAATTTTTTTTAAAATACCTTTATATCACGCGGAAGTAAGCTTCAAAAACCCCATAAGGAATATAAACTCTTGGCCAGTTTCAAATTCCGAATGCATCTAAGTATCATCTGTCCGTCTGCGAAATCCTATGGTGTATGTGGTATAGATTCTCTCGTTGGCGGGAATGAAGATATCACCCCAAAATTTGCTAAAAAATTTGGAAGTGCCCTAAACGTTTCCAACGACACGCCTACAAAAAAAAAAATTTATTCGCGCCCATTCCATATTATAGAGAATGAAAATTTACTTCTGTTACTTTCTTTGTTTCTTTTAGGGCAGCGGTGACGGATATGAAAGATTCGGTCAAATTCGAATATAATTTTCATACTTGTTAATATTAATTAAAAGTTTGGTTTAGAGATTAAGTGAGTAAATCTATCTATTTTGCATGAAAATGCTGCATTTCTTTCTATACTATTTGAGCTTTACATCTTTGGTGCAGATATAAGCATGTTCCGTATTTGAATATATTCTCCCTTCTCGTGGTTATAAAAAATTTTTTGTAATGGTATGTTTAGCTCTTGTCACTCCTTTGAAAAGCAACTTAGATCCTTAAAATGTTCTTCACTAAATGCACCGCATTCAGTACACGCCAAAATTCATTTGTAAGCCTAGCTCGATTTCTTTCAGTTTTTCTAATTTTTTTATTTTAAATCACCAATCACTTAGCGAAAGTCTCCTATTTGTGTAACACGAGGACGATTACAAAGAAATGAGAAAAGAGATATAGAGAGAGCGGTGGCCGTCGTCTTATGGGTGCGTCCTTAATCAATTGGTGTTGCGTCTACACCGATTGAGCGTTTACTATAGTTACGACGATAATTAATAATTTTTTTTCCATTCGATAGGTACTTTTATAAAGATTCACATGATACAGGTGAATATAGGCGACATTTTCTAGTTTGGCCGCACTAGAGTGTCAAATTTGGATGTTTTTCCATATGTATTTGTCGCTAACATACAAAATTTCAAATACCATTAAAAATAGTTCCCATAGGCAGAATTTGAATCTGTTTAGTTTGTTTGAAAGGTAGTTTTATATGGATTCATGAAATGTCCACAAAAATATATCCTTTTTTTTTAATATGGACGGACTAGGCTTTCAAACCAACTATATCTCAATTGTAATTATATAACCTGAGCTCTGTTATGTAATTAACAGAGGTATGTTAACAGAAATGGTAGGTGTCTTTACTAGTTAAATTCGAATTTATCTTCACACCCTTTAAATACAATGTAGAAAAGAGAAAAAATTTCCCGTCTATTTCATTATGTTCGCCTGTTCTTCTATGTGTTGGTATGCAACACACTCAACCCGGTTGTGTCGACTTCGCACTTCTTAATTATAGCGCTAGCCCGGGTAATGGACAGGAGTCCTTTTTTCAAACGGTATATAGTCAGTCAGTCATTAACAAGAAAAAACTTTTGGAAAATTTTGTTATGTGCTCTCTTTTTTGGTTCTTTAATATCCATTATTAGTATTTTATAGGAAAGTGCGCGATCGTCAATGTGAGAAATTCTTAGGCTGCATCAATTACGACACATATATTACTTATAATTATTATCGGTATTTATTTTTTGTTGTTGTTAAAATTCTTATTTGCATTACTTTCACATTTGATCTGTTCCGATGTTTATTTCACTTTCATTCTTCTGCTTTACATTTTAGGCTAATTAAGAATAAAAATCGAAAGAAAAGTGTCCAGTTGATAAGAGTATAAATAGAGCACAACTCCTTCATATCGAAAACACTAATTTACAAGTATCTATGGCGGTAAAGGATTTCATCAACAACACCGAAAATAATTGAATTCATTTGCTTTAAAGAAAAGAATCAAACTGCATCCATCCATATCCGGTATTGTGTCGAATGTCGACAAAGTAGAGGAAAAACTGTATTATTAGAAATAATTATCCCAGTGTCCAGCTTAATTTAAACGCTTCAAGGATTAAAGGAAAAACAACCATCCATTCATCACACATCACATTAAAAGTTTTTGATATCTGCTACTATTCGTATACTAGAGGTACTATTTACATCAATACATCACACAATTAGTAGTAGCCGCTACTGTACACGTCAATCAAGGCAACAAGAACAATCGTTTCAATTTTTAAAGTCCGAAAACGTGTTGACGAAATGTTTATCGAAGATGATGCACAGTGAGTACAAACTGCTTTCTTTTTTTTTTCATATACATGTTTGTTTAAATAATTATCGTTGTTGTTTTTGTTGTTGTTTTTGTTCTTACTAATATTGTATTGTGGGACGGTTTTTCGGGTATTATTATCATCATCCATTTGAAAACGTTTATTTATATACTTGCGTGTAAAAGTTCATTCACAAAATATTTCAGATAATGTGCACACACACGTACACACGTACAGCACGCTGATGATTTTTGTTTCTTACTCGGGTTTGCGAACCTCTTATCAATTTTTGAATGACTGTTCTTCACGGGTTCATGTCACCCAAAGTCTTGATAAAATGCCTTTTTAACTTCCTCAACGCAAGGATGAATTTGAAATGGAATTTTTGTAAGCGAACGTTAGGTCCAAGATCCAAGATCCAAGAATATTTTAAAATTAATAACAAGCACATCAGTTACCCATAGAGACTGAGCTTATAAAAGGTTTTTCATTTGAAAAGCAAGATCATGTAAATTGTCGAAAAACCTCCTGCTTCGAAATTTGTAATGCTTTGCCTCTACACAATGCAATGATGGAGCGAACAGATGAACGACTGTAATTTTTCGGAATGTTTTCAGATTTTGCGACAGTTGTTATGAAGAAAGCTCAATTAGCTAGCAAACTGGCACCCGATAAATCGAACCTGCATTTGAAGTCCGTAGTAGTCCGCAGTTATCAATCCGTCCCAGATTAATGTGCTTTTACATTGACGCTTTTGTACAATTGGGATACACGGAGCCTGCCACCATTGCTTCCTAAGAGGCATTAGTACCCTACATTCCAAAATCGATAGCATAACGTGGATTTTGTTATGGTAACCGTTTAGGTTAAGATGATCTGAAATTTTTGCATAAAGCGGCAATTTCCGTTGCAACATCGCACTTCAATACTTTTGTGGTACTTTCGCGAACTATTGTCTTTAAAAACTCTCCGAAGAGTTCTTCTCAAATATTAGATCGACACGTAAAACACCAGGACTCAAGGTTTCGTAACTCCTAGCACAGAAAGTCTATGGTAAGACAATTCGCGTAGATTTTTCAATGATCTTCGAGCAAATATTCACGAATTTCAATATATCCAGTCAAATATTGATTAATTTACATAAAGACATGTTTTGTTTATAATATTTGGTAAAAAAAATTCTCGAAAAGATCTATTTGACTAAAATCCCTCTGAAATTTCGTTAACAGAATTCTGTTAGTGACTTGACAGAGTTCTGCGGACATTTTTCGTATTGTGTCTTTGCACTGACTTCACATCCTTTTTAAATTGAAAGAAATTTCCGACCGTTCGACCGACCGCAGCGTTATACGTACTCTCGATCCGATCGAGCTTTTCTAAATTGATTTAAAAATGTCCACGCGAGGTCAGTCCGCTTAACGTTTGCTTTTAAAACACATCGGCTCGAAATTTTGAGTAGATGGGGATTGGAGCTTTAATCATTTGAGCAAAATATGTAATTTGTTCATTTCCTTAAATTTAATTGAGTGTAAAAAAATGGTTTGCCACACTTCGAACAAAGTACGAAATTTAACGTTTCATAATTTCTTTATCAGCATCTTTGCATTTGAAATCTGTTGAGATGAAACGCGTATGTGCTGCGCCCTTGCGTTTTAAACGAAATGTCATTACTTCACTAGGCAGCGCATGTTGGGAGACGACCATTTCTATTTCTCTCTCATTCTTTTTTCTAAGTCTCGACATTTACAAAAAATTCAAAAGACATTTTAATCGACTTTAAAACTCATTAGCGCGAGCGATAAGATTACACTAAACGTGGCATATTGCTTGCAATCACATCTATGCCTTTTCAAGATGATATATAAGATTGTGCATAGCCCTAGATGGGGTCCTAAACAAATAAACTTTGAAGTAAATTTTAGAGGACATTAATCATTTCTTTTTAAAAACCGCACGCACTCCTGACTATGCGGGTCTCACGTTGACGAAACGGAAACGTGAGACGAAAAACTCGCACAGAAGATCTGAGAAAGCCGCTCTCTACTTTCCTTGCTAGCTAGCGATCATTCTTTAAATGAGAAGCGAACTTGTTTACAACTTACTTACTAAAGTTTTCAATTTTTATATTGCACGCTTAATCAGTCGTTTAGAGATAAATAAAACATTCGAGTGACATTTGACTGCAAGATAAGGCGCACACCGTTTATTACTAAAACGAATTTTTTTGTACACTTCTCTAAGACATCCTGCAACACCGTCATTCATGGTGACTAGTACACAAATGAAAACTTTTTAGAAATATTGAGTCGTAAATGTTAATCAATTTTGGAACCGATTTTTGAGTTTAATCTGATACTTTAAACAGAACTTTTCGCTATACAGGTCAATGGAAACAATGTAGAGCGATTTTGGTTGGTCTTCGTGGAGGTTCTTCGGTAGGCACAAAAAAGAAAACACAGAATTGGATTTCAGACGATCAAGGGTGAATATATAATTCCGATTTATGGATAGCTTTTCTACTTTTACAAAACACTGAACAGGTATTTTAAATTCGTTCCCAGCCAACGTTACTGAAAACTAAAAAGCTTATTGATTACAAAATCTATTTTACTGATTAGAAGATGATAATAAAGTGAATATATATATATGTGTGTGTGTGTGCTTCTTATCTGTCTCGCTTTTCGTCGTTTACAACATGGGTATAAAGAGCAGAAAGACAAAAAAGCGAAAAAACAAAATCTTCAAGTACCGACTGCATGTTTTCATTGTATTTGATTTTAAAATTTTGTAATTCTTTTCCGTCTAGTTTTTAGTAGTGCTTTGCTACGAGAGGTGTTAACAGGTTCGACAACAAAATTTGCATGTCATTTTCCTTTACATTGTAATATTTGATCTTTATTTTAATACATTTATAACTGATTTGGAATTACATTCATATACTTATTTTTGTTGTTGTTTTGTTCTTTGCAATTTCAGAATGGACAGCTTTTGGATTCAAGGAGCAATTGGTGCCATTAAGGCCATTGCCTTTGTTTGTGATATAATTACGTTGCCGGTGTATTTGGTTTTACAAAGACCGTGGAAACAAAGACAAGAATCCAAACGTGTTAAGGTTTGTGTTTATAAACTCTCCTCTTCTTATATATGAATTAAAGTGTGCTTTTGGCATCAATTGTGTTAGTTTACTCTAACCAAGGGTTTTTCTTTTTTCCATTTTTTTTTTTTTTTTTTTTGGTGAGAAAATTGTCTACTTTGGTTTGCGCAGTTTGTGTGTTAATCTTATATGATGTAAAATAACCAAGAATACTACTTTGTAAAGAGCGCATTGCGGAGACTATGAGGACTTCAGTAACACGTAGACTTTGATAAATACTTGGAATCTCATACATGCATACTATATGGAATAGGTAATACGGCCATGAGTAAGAGATTTGCATTGGTCTGAATAGGTACCACCTCAATAGGGCACTTGCAGTCGCAACTGCACTTGCGAATGATTTCAATCTCTTCAAACTAAATTCGATGCAACGGACCTATTTAAATTCCTTGGGGCACGAACGATAAACTTTAGGTTAAATTTCTTGGTCCACAGAAGAATTTGAAATAGATCCACCCTTAATCACACCGATCAGAAAGAAAGATTCAGGACGTAATTCTGCATCTATCTGACCTTGTCTGTCCGTCTTCTATTCTTGTGCTTAGTCTGCAAAACGAAAAGTTTGGAACATTTTGCTGAAATTTGGTTCGAGTTTTGACACAATGGATGGTTTTGGATCCGGTTTTTTGTTCGATTCCCATATAATACCTTATTTAAAAAAAATCGTTATATAAATAAGTGCATTCAGCGAAGTGGTAGGATATCTAATGCTTCTAAGGTTTTTACTTGTTTTTGGTTGTTTTTGCTGACGCATTGAGCCAATCCCCGAAATTCCCCTGCTGCCATCCACTAAGTGTGTATACGTGTGAACTTTCGATTATCATTTTTAGTTATTGCAGCCGCAAAAACTCGGTCTATAAGTGCAACATATAAAAACTTAGATAAAAAAATCAATTTCTCAACTATTCATCGCTACTTGATAACAAGTGTGCGCGTTCATTACGGACTTTCGTTCGGTATTAACGGCCTCTGTTGATTTGTTGTTGTTATTAGCATTTGCTTTTCTGGTTTCTCAAGTTGTTTACATAATTCTTTACATCCAAACGCAGAAAACTTAAGATAATGTTGGAATTTTAAAGCGCGCTCTATGTCAGGATCAGCAGTAAGAAAATGTTGCTTAACATTTGTAGCAAGTTTCGAAGCATTCGCGAATTATTTCTGCCGTTAATGGCTAAACTCTTTTTTTCATTTTTTTTCTTAGATTCGTGTTGGAACGAAATATTCATACAAACAGAGTGCGTTTGTTTCCACAAGTGAACCGTGTTATTTCAAATTCGTGTAAAAAAAGTTTTGGGTTTAGTAGCTTTTTTGACTTTTTTATATCTTGCCTTTAGGTTTATATTTTGAATGTTAGCATGATGAACGAGCGGAATTTGTGGAAAATGAACGCAGTGGTATTCGAATTTTGCAGAACTTCTTGTAGATTAAGCTCGGAAGGTTAGTTAGTTGTGTTAAATTTTGCAGTCAGTCTGGTATTGCGTAAAATACATTAAAGATGATTCTTGTACAAGACAGTTAAAGAATTTTTCTTCATACGCTAAGACAGTCTTAGTTTATATTAAAAATATTTTCTCTTTCTTCTTTTTTATCTTCTTTCTAATACATTTTGTATAATCATCGATTTGTATCGTTGTGTTTATGTATGTTTTTAAACAGGCTATACCTTTGATAACGGCCAATGAAGAGGATCAATCTCGTTCTTATTCAACGGATGATATTGAGGTTTAATAAGATTTTACTCTTTATTATATTCTTTTAATTCTCAATTTTCAATTAACTTTTCTTTTTTTTTTTTTTTTTTTTTTTTTTGTAAATATCGGAATTTATTGTATGGTTCGTTGGTTGGTTGGTGCTGGGTTAAGGTGTTTGGCTATTAATACCAATCTTAAAAGCACTTAAATGTGTTATTTGTTTTCTTTTTTTTGTGTTTTCTAAAACAATCACTTTTATTATTATCATTAGTTTTGATGGGCACCATGTTGAATGGATTGAGTTTCGGTTACTTTAATGTCGTGGGCTTTATTTAGGAAAATATATTTTGATTATTATTAGCGTTCTCTCTCTCTCTCTCTCTCTCTCTCTCTCTTTCTCTCTCTCTCTTACGATAAAATGAAATGAATTTGAAATTTTCCTTTTCAGGCCAAAGTTGTAACAAAAGATAGTACGGCTGTTACGTATCGCACAATTGAACCGCCACGCGATGTCCACATTAAGATGCTACAAGCGAATATTGATACGCTTGAAAAGATGTTTAATTATGTGACGCGAACGCATTCGACAAAACGATGTTTAGGCACTCGGCAAATCTTAAGCGAGGAAGACGAGTTGCAACCGAACGGACGTGTCTTCAAAAAGTACAATATGGGCGATTACAAGTGGAAAAATTTTATTGAAGTTGAACGTATGGCGTCGGCGTTCGGTCGTGGTTTACGTGAGTGCGGTCAACAGCCTCGCCGGAATGTTGTTGTGTTTGCTGAAACACGAGCGGAATGGATGATCGCTGCTCACGGCTGTTTCAAACAATCCATGTCTATTGTCACCGTGTATGCGACGCTGGGCGATGAAGGTGTAGCCCATTGCATTGGTGAGACGGAAGTGACAACAGTAATCACCTCACACGATCTTTTGCCAAAATTTAAGGTGTTATTAAACAAATGCCCGTTGGTGAATACCATTATTTTCATGGAGGACCAATTACACAAAACTGAAACGACGGGCTTTAAAGAAGGTGTCAAAATATTACCATTTTCGCAAGTAATGCGTATGGGTCAGGAGAGTAAATTTGGTATGATAAGCCTTTAAAATTGGAGCAAGAAAATGAAAATTCTAAGATATTCTTAAAATTAATTCTTAAAATTTTAGAGAGTGTTCCTCCGAAAGCAGAAGACATTGCTATTATTATGTACACCTCGGGTTCGACGGGTACACCGAAGGGTGTATTATTGTCACATAGAAATTGTATAGCTACAATGAAAGGTTTTTGCGATGTCGTGCCTATATATCCCGACGATTTGTTAATTGGGTAAGAATTTTTTTTTGTTCTTTTTTTTTTTTTTTTTGTAATAACAATTATATCCATGTTTTTATTTGACGTTTTAGTTTCCTTCCTTTGGCTCACGTTTTTGAATTGTTGGCCGAAAGTGTTTGCCTAATGACCGGAGTTGCCATCGGTTATTCGACTCCGCTTACACTGATCGATAGTAGTAGTAAAATAATGAAAGGCTCTAAAGGCGACGCCACGGTTTTAAAACCCACTTGCATGACCACAGTGCCGGTACGTGAAAATGTTTATATATCAAAAAACTTTAGTTTATTGGAAATTTTACTTTTAGCTTATATTGGATCGAATTTCGAAAGGCATAAACGACAAAGTGAATGCTGGATCACCTTTTAAAAAGGCTTTATTTCAATTTCTTTATCAATATAAAATCAAATGGATTCAAAGGGGCTATCATACACCCCTTGTCGATAAGTAAGTGCCGAAAATTTGTTTCCAGTCATTTAGTTTTACTTGCTCGTCACTATTTACCGGCTTTTTCATTATGTTTTCATTCACATTTATAGATTAATTTTCAAAAAAATTGCGAAATTAATGGGTGGCCGCGCGCGTCTTATGATGTCTGGCGGCGCTCCTTTGTCGCCTGATACTCACGAGCAAATAAAAGTATGTTTATGCGTGGACTTAATACAAGGCTACGGTTTAACGGAAACAACATCAGCAGCTACGGTCATGGATTGTGAGTGGTATATCAGTTCACCTTTTATTCACAATATTTATTTTTTATTTTTTTATTGTATCTTTACCATAGACCGTGATATGCAATATGGTCGCACCGGTGCTCCTTTGACGATTTGTGATGTACGTTTGGTGAATTGGGAAGAAGGCAACTATCGTGTTACCAATAAACCGTATCCTCAGGTGGGGCGAAGCTTAAACACATATATTTTATAAAAAAAATTAATTTTTTTAGTGTCATAAATTGAGAAGTTAAAAAGCAGTGCCACGGTAAATTTCATAGCTTTATCAATTGGACTAACTTACGTGACTAACAAAATGAAACATATGGATTGCTAAAGTGTGTTAAGTAAATGAGGAGCCGAGTAGATGTGAAACGCGGCTGCCACCGTTGGTGGATTCAAATAACTATAGTCAGTGCTCAGTTAGCAAAGTCCTAACACTCACCAACTTGACTGCGGTTATTCCCTTGCTCTTTCCTCACTTCTTTCTGACCATCATCGTGTTACACGTTTTAGGGATCCCTTGGCTTATTTCGCATATCAGAAAAAAAAAAAAAAAATCGGAGAAGAAACGAGTATTCGTTCAAGAGCCCCTTTCTCAAAGTCTTTTTTAAAGTCCTACCTTGTCAGTTCCTCATCGAAAGAGGTATATCAGATTTTTTCTTCCGTGTCAACATTAAAATGTACGCATTAGAAACTTAATAAAGTATTTGCTCAGTTAGCGTAAAATTCTAAACCGACTTGGTCGTATTCTTGTTCCTTCTGTCGACGCGCTTACATTGGAATGCCCATATTGTTGTGCATAAATTGCTACGAATTTTAATTAGTTTTCTCATTCTAACGTGTGCCTTTAGCTGATTGCCTGACAATAGAAAAATTTACCTCTGAAGGGTACGTAGGCTTAAAATTGCTGTCAACAGTATTCAGTTCATTACAGACTATCGGCGATTATGCGGGGTACAAGCCTAGCTCTGAATAATCTAGCAATGGGTAATTACAAGCGATTGCATTCTAGGAGATAACGCAAATATGAACAAAAGAAAGGCCTGCTTTTTATTTTTGTTTGCAATCTGAAATCATAGGAATTGTTATTAAAAAGCTAAGATTATCCATTATTAATTTCTAAAAGATTTTAAAGTTCAGACTAAGGTCGGATTAACCAGCGATCTACTTTATATCTTTTCCGCTTTTATTGTCTTTTGAATTGCACCTTCTTCGAGGTTTTCGAAAAGCTCATTTTGTATATGTTAACAAGCACATTTGTTGTGAGACCCTCCTGAGACCCTCATCTTTTTTTGTGATCGCTTGTTAATGTAAAAACATTTATGTGAGAGTTTTCGTAGAAATCTTTAAAAAAATAGTAATTATTAGTATTATTATTATTATTATTATTAATTTCGCCAGAGAAATAAATTCTAAGACTAAACTCTTAAAAGCACTAGCATCTAAGGCTATCGGCTTTTTATTAAAAACTCTACCGCACTTGAGATTCGAACCCACGACCATTGACTTGCTAGTCGAGATTCCTCCCCTTCGGCTACTCAGGCGGATTAAAAATAGTAATTAATAACAATAATTCGTTCTATTGCCGATAGTTATGCAAGAAATTTAAAAATTTATATCAAATTTTTTTATCCAATCACTTAATTATTTAATTTGCAGGGAGAGGTTCTGATAGGAGGTGAATGTGTCTCCATGGGCTATTATAGGTTGCCTAGTAAAACGGCTGAAGACTTTTTTGAAGAAGATGGAAAGCGTTGGTTTAAAACCGGAGATATAGGAGAAATGCATCCTGATGGTGTACTTAAAATTATTGGTAATTATATGTGACAACTTTTTGTGCTCATCGCCAAATGACGAAAGTGTAGTAGATTTTGAGTCCGTTTATTTGTCACCTCCGCATTTGCAATATTGAGGGTTGCAAAAGTTGAGGTAGAAGGCTTTTAGCGGATGGCTACAACAGAGTCAGAAATAGAGAAAATGTTCCAGATTACATTTCGCGAACGTTTGCAAATTTTTTCTGAAATCTGTTTGCATGAACGGACCTGCAAATATGGTCAGTTTGGGCAAAATATTTTATCTCTCTAAAAGAAGCTGATACTGAGGAAAACTTGTACGCGATCGGGCAAATTGTTTTACACTTTTGTGCATTTGGATGAAACGACGGGCATCATAAATTGGCCTCAAGCCGGTTGTAACGTTTTCAGTTGTTTTCTCTAAGCCGTGCTTTAACTTAATATTTTTTATGCCATTTTGCAGATCGTAAAAAAGATTTAGTTAAATTACAAGCCGGTGAATATGTGTCCTTAGGTAAAGTGGAGTCCGAATTGAAAACTTGCACGTTAGTGGAAAATATTTGTGTATATGGTGATCCGACGAAACAGTATACAGTGGCGCTGGTGGTACCAAATCAAAAGCATTTAGAAGAATTGGCTCAACGGAATGGGTTAGATAGTAAATCGTTTGAGGATTTGTGTTCGAATCCTTTAATGGAGAAAACTGTTATCAAAGAGATTGCGGAACATGCGAAGAAGTGTAAGTATGAAGCAAAAATTTATTCAGAATTAATCATTAAGTGAATAATTTCTTGCATTAAATCGATTCATTTATTATTTTATTGAAACTAAATGTTTGTACTACTCAAACAGTTTGACCTTCCATTTAATGAGAGAGAGGCAAATAATTGACACAGTGAACTCTCTCGACCATAGGCGTTATATTTTGTTTATTCCATTCATCTGTGTGTTTTATTGAGACTATTGAGATGAGACTATTTTAGAAATAAAAAATATATTTCCAATTCATTCACAACTCAGTGCGTTCAAATAAATTGGAATAAAGAGTAGAACATAACCCCAAAAGTGTCAAAAGATGAAGAGACTTCATTATGCATATAGAAACACTCTACATTATCTGTCTTTATACAAACTGATTTTTGTTTTCCTTTTAGGTAAATTACAAAAATATGAAGTACCCGCCGCTATAACTTTGTGCAAGGAAGTTTGGTCGCCGGATATGGGCCTAGTTACTGCGGCCTTTAAATTGAAACGCAAAGATATCCAAGATAAATACCAGCATGATATTAATCGAATGTACGCTTCATGAAAGTGATTGTATTAGTTCAATAGTACTATTTCTTAAGTACAACTCTAAAAATCAACAACAACAATAATAATAATAATAATAATAATAGTAATGATAATAATAATATTAACAATAATAATAATAATAATATAACATTAATAAGAAAAGGAAAAATAGCGGCAAAAAGAAACAAAACAGCAGCAACAATAATAATAAGAACAATAATAATAATAATAATAATAATAATAATAATAATATAATCACACACAACACAACAACAAATATAAAAGTGTAAAAGATTTAACAGCTTTAACAACAATACGAAACCAATAATAATAAACCTAATTGTGGTTAATGTTAAATCTATTAAAAGGAAAATAGAAAACTACAAAGAATTCTATTCGCAAAAGAAAGTGAAGAAAAAACGACAAGAAAACATTTAGCAATACTTATATAATAATTCATAAAATATTGCTAAAGAAAATACATATTTAAAAAAGAAAGTTTATATCAAATTATTTATTACTTTTAGAACAAGAAAACATTGATACACACATAGATGATTCACATGATTCTTTAATTGTAATTTAATTTCAAGAAGAAAAAAAAAATAAGAAAAATATGATGAAATCGTTTTCGATTTTATTGTTATAAAAAAATAAAAAATTATTATAAATAAAAAAAAAAAATAAAAAAAACTATATATATATAATAAACTATATAAAATCAATCTTCGTTAGCATTGTGTGTATAAAACAAAAAAAATAAGATTTTTTTTTTAATATCGTAAAAATTTTTAAATGTTTTGGTTATGTATTTACCTAAAAACTCCTTAATATAAAAAAAAAACAAAAACAAAAAAAAAACAGAAATTGAATAAACTTCATGTAAACAAAGTAATACTACAAAGTCTATGAGTTAGTAAAACAGATTCAGTTAATCCCTACTGTGTTAATTTTTGTTCTAATGTAATTTATTTGAAAATGAAAAGAAAAAAAAAACAAACTTTTATTTAGAAGCATTAAAATCAAAAATTAATAAAAATGCGAAAAAATGTCTCTAGGCAAAAGTAAAAATACGTATTGAAATTTCACGCAATTATTGTAAATTTATTCTTTAATTTATTGCAATTTTTTCACTCATTTAAGTTTATCTGAGTTTTTGTACAACAATTCTAGTGTTGTAGAACGGAAAAAGCTTTGAATGTCTGTAATAAGAAATGTCCTTTCAATTAATACCTATGAATATTGTTAATAGTTTAAGCGTATGAAGTACTTTATATATAGGATTAGTGCAAAACTAAATTTTAAGGAATTTAGTACTATGGAAGAAAAAAAGAATTGAAATAAACTCAAATGTAAAAATGAAAGAAGGATTTTTTGTCTTGGAATAATTTCTGCGGATCTATATTTCTACAGATGCGTGCACTTGGAAATCCGGGGGAAGATCCAATAGTACCGTCTATATCGATTGCGAGTTTGAATCGCTTTGACAAAATGGGGCTAACGAAGTGCCGTTCAAATAATTATGTAATTGTTAATGCGAGCTATCGCGGATTTTATATGTACGGACTTAGCATATTATAGCTTTAGTCATCACGGTCATATTTTTTTGTTATGTTTTATATACATTTCTTGCCTGTTTAATGTCTACACATACAAGCCACAAATTCATTGACTTGGTCTATCTCAACTCGACATACAAAAAATAATAATAATAATTACTTCGGACATTAGTGTTTATAAAGGAAAATTAAATGTGCTGCCATATAATTGATTTAAATAGTTATAAAAAGAGTTTGGCAAAAAATTAAGTAGATTTCTTTAGTTTTACACAAAGTTGCAAAATAGAAAATAAATGAATTCACATTTCATTGTTGCATTTTTTGTGACGTCATTATTTTTACTATAGCTGCACGACGAATATGTATCAGTGCTAAAGCTAATGCAAGGAGAAACCGCGAGCTGTAGCCTTACCTAATTTTATTCCAATTAATTAACAATTATATAGGCTATGGACATCTCACGTGTGACTTTACAGAATCAAACAAAAATTCTCTAACTAAAATCGAACACAAATTTCTCGCACTAACAAAACCGAACGTAAATTTCTCTCACTAACAAGCGCAAATTTCTCGCACGTGCATATCTAACTTTTGTTAATCATTGAAACTGTCAAAACTATACGACCAGAAAAGTATACTGTACGACCAGAAAAGTATACTGTACGACCAGAAAAGTATACCATACGACCAGAAAGAAAGAATTCGTGTAAAACAAGTGTATTGGCAAACCGTGTTATTTACAAATATATACACAAATATCTAAACAAATATTTATTCATTTAGTTTATTCATTTTAATCGAAATATTCGATTGGAAATTAAATATAATCAACGATAATCGAATTAATTAAAAGAAACGGTGAAGATCCGACGTCGAAAAGCCAGCATTAGGGTCGTTTTCGTAACTACGATTAAAGCTGGCATTGATACGCTTCCATGCCCACTCAGTGTAGAAATGTCCACTACCTTAGTAAAAAATCTATCGCTTATTGCAACGAAATTCTCCGAGTTGCAGCATTCCGTACAGGAATTATAGAAAAATTCACTGAATATCGCCTTTCTATGGAGGTATCTCCTCAAAACATGAAGTAGACCTGTGGTCTCTTCCTCATTGAGATATTCAAAGTAAGGGTCTAGAACATTATTAAAAGACAGAGTGGCTTCCAATAAATACAAATTCAAACATCCCCGACCACGAAGAATATCTCAGACCACGAATTTCCCCGACCAAAAAAAATTTCCACGACCATGAAAATTTCCCAGACCGTAAATTTATTATTATTACTATCCAAGAGCCGTATAAGAGACTGTATGTATTGCAATTTAATGCAGTATCGCCATTTATCTACAAAGCATGATCCCAATTGGAATTGAAGTCATAACCTCTTCAGTGTTTGTTCATTTATAACAATTAAAAAAAAAATAACTTGAAGGAGGAGCAAACAGCGTAAACACATAAGCATTAGAAAAAACTTCTTCCGCGAATGGTTCCTCAATGGCCATGAATTCTATACGATTTGATAAATTGAAGATTATCGAGGGTCCATATTATGTTCCACGGAAACAAGCCAAAAAAATGGCGGCAACGGAGCATGTTTGAAAATTAAAGCAATCGAAGAATTGTAAACGTGGACTAATTCCAGATTGTTTCGCAAGCCATTTCACTAACCGTCCCGTATACGTAACACAATTCTTTATTACGACGACTCGGTGTCGTATAGTTTAAAAGAACGTTTATTTTACTTCTTCAGGACGCTCTATACCTACATATGCAAAATCTGTTTCAATTGATGTCGTATAATCATGAGAAAAATCCTTGGCTTTTATTAATATCTTTCCCCGATAGTTCCTGGCAAAGGGAGTTAGTTTTTATCCTTTGCGTACCTACTTCCAAAGGGAGGGTCGTATACTCATTTTGTCAAAACGTTTGCAACTCCCAGAAACAATTTCCAAAAACCGAATTGGTTTACTTATGTCCGTCTGCGTAATGTCTGTGGTAAAATTTTCTCCTAGGCCCAAAAATACAGGTGTTGCCATCATCGAAGGATGATGTCAAAAGTTTTTCAACAACTGGAAAAAAGTTCAATGGCCCCACAAAATACATATATTATTGATAACCATCAAATTCTGAATCGATTTAAGCACAATCCGCCTGCCCATCTTTGTAAGTCTGTCGTAACCACTCTCCTGGGCCTAAAAGTGACGGTATCAAGTTCAAATTTTCCAAATACATTGAAAGTTGTTGCACGCAGGTTCGTATCGAAAACGGTTCAAATCGGCCGAAGCACACACGCAGAGTGCAAGAGATACTAAGAACATCTCTGCTTCTTGGGGTTTTGAGCTTATTAATCATTAACCAAAATACTCATGCGATAAAAATCTCCACTTTTAGCCCATAAAAAACGAAAAA
>NW_023998440.1:74389-93886 GCF_014805625.2 Glossina fuscipes
ATCACATTCGTTCGGGCCGTCTAAGCAACTTTCTTCACTTATGTTGTTCTGCAATTTATGTTTCCTTTGCATCCGCTTCTGATAGACAGATTTGTAGGAACTTTGGGTAACAGATTCTACGTTTTCACCCATTTTTCAAATTTTATATATTGAATTTTAATTTAATTTTTCTTGTTCTTCTTCTTCTCTTCTTTCTCCTATATATTGTTGTTGCTGTTGCATATCGTCAATATGAACAAGAGATGCAAATCAAAGTAGTAAAAAACAGTGAAAAATTAGTATTATTATTATTATATTATAATTCTATACTAATGAAATAAATTCTTAAATTAAAAAAAATACATTGAAAGTAATTTACATGCATTATGTCGAATATGATTGACTGATTTATTTACTTTCTTTTAAAAATTAAACATTTTTAAAATTTTCAATTTTACTAATCTGCGAAATTATTAATTTTTCGCATGGAGTACATGGACATGAAAGTTTGTATTCACTTTGCGTATTTTATTCCTTCCTAAAGAACTTTCATTGTATTGCATTTTAGGATAAATCTATGTTCTATCTATTATTACAAGCAGAACTTCCACTTTCGCCTTTTTGGCAGAGCTCATGACGAATACGAATTCCAAGCAGCTCTGTGCACATTCTTATTCTTTTTGTTTACTTTTGGCGTAAAAAATATGGCCGCTTAACGGTTTTCTATCTAGTTTGCAAGCGCTTCTGGAACAAAGTGAAATTTTTGTGAAAAAAAAAAATTAATTAAAATTAATTAAAACAAATTAAAGCAAAAATAATCAAAAATTTATATGAATACTATAAAGTTATGTTTGTGAATTGTGTTGTTACTTTACTAATAAAGTACAGTGTATAATATCTAACAAAGGCAACATTGAATCAAAAACGGTGAGAATTTTAGTATAATATAAATATAGAAAGACAATATAAGTAAACATGTAATTTAGTACGGCTCGAAGAGTTGTGGCTTAAAAATAACAGTATTAATGTGGAAGTTCTTAAGGAAAATGAATCATTAAAAACGGTCAATTTGGAACATCGTCTTAAACTCAAAGACATATCGCCATGGTTGGGAAAAATTTATGCTACTCTTTGTTGATAATATTTAAATTTTAATTTTACTCCTGCACACCAACAACATTCTACATTTGTTAACAAAGTTCACGCTCTTTATTGCTAAATAAATTTTCTTTTAATAACTCCTACAAAGAATAGATAAAAAGATGGCTTTTACGTAATAAACAGGGGGCATAGTGTGGCATGGGTGTCATAAAATTCTTAAGCGATTTTCTTTAAATCTTTAACTGAACAAATTCATGAAAATCTGGGAGAAATATCATGCGGAAGAGATGTCTATCTTTTATGGTTCTAAGATTACTCGACAAAAAGGGAAACTTTTTTCTAAATTTCTATGCAAAGGTTTGTTAAAAGTCAGCGATAATGAGACTTATCGTGTCCCTAAGGATGACTGGTGAATTATTATTTATAATTGGGCAGGACTGAAATTTTTGGTTTTTACTTTTAATTTGATCCCTATTTGCTATATTTCTAGCCTTTTTTTTTTCTACTAACATCTTCACTCAAAAGCTGCACGAGGGGTATTCCCAACTTATCTCCCTTATTATAATTTCATTTAATTTCATTCAATGTATTTATAAATTTCAATGTGTTTTAATTTCATTTATAATTTGCTTTAATTTCATTTATAATTTCATTTAATTTCATTCAATATATTTAAAAATTTCCATTTGTTTTAATTTCATTTATAATTTGCTTGTTAATAAAATAGTCGTTTTACTTATCTCTAATTGTCCTTTCTATTTTTTTTTTCCATTTCGCTTTCTATCTTTTCTTGTCGTGTTTTTATTATAATAACTCACTGACTTATTAGGATCTGCTGTCTGGAATTCACGGAATCACAAAATTTTAACACAACAATGCTTTTACCAAAAAACTGCTATCTTTGAACCATTTTATCAGGATATAAACGTCTTGGCAGTATTCGTAATTTGCTTCGTCCACTTATGCGAAACACATTTGTATTCATAACCGCTCTTTGTTTACTAAGTAGCTATTAGCAAGACAATACTCTGCTGGGTAAAAAATATCCACAATTGGTGAAAGAAAGCATCCCTAGTCCGCCGCGGGCAAAAAGGAAGCCGTTCAAGGGGAAAAAAAAAGAGTTAGAATTGCTTCTTCGTACACTGTCTGGGCCATATTCGCACCCCTTGGACTACCGTCATCTTTTCTTTATTTACAGAATTTATTTGTCGATAAAATAACTCGTTAGCTCGAAGTATTATAAGTTAATTTTTTTTTTATTGCCAACTGTAATATAAAAAAAAGACAGTTATTTTTATAAACATGATTCACTTTTTCGAAAGAGAGTATTTTAATTAATTTTTTTTTATTTATTAATAATATAAACTCAACTTTAATTAATAATTAATATGTCGACGTCTCTTTCAATTAATTGTCTTAAGCATTAATTCGTTATTTGTTGTTGTATGTAACAATTTGAATTTCCTTGCGTTTACCGCTATTGAGAATTCGCTATTATTATATATTCTACTTTCCTAGGGGTTAGATCCGTTTGCATCAACACCAATTGGCATATTGAAAAGTTCACCCATATATGGAAGAGTTATTCACAATCATCTTAAAAGATTAGTTAGTAATTCTTAATATGAGGATTTTGAATTGGGTTCATTTTAATTATGCAATAACTGATTTTTGCCTTAATATTAGTTTGGGGAAAAAGAAATCCATTATTTTTTCGGTAGATGGTTGCACTGATAGATTTCTCGTAAAGTATCGATCAAACAATTTCCGATCCTGTACATTTACATACTGTACATTTCGCAGCAATAAAAATTCTTTTGCTGTTTTTTGTTTGGTGCATTCAGTTGTGAGTTACAGCGTGTTAAAAATGGAAGTGAACAAAGAGAAAATTCGGTACATTTTACAGTTTTTCTTTGACAAAGGCGAAAATGCAAGCCAGACGGCTAAACTTGTGAATGGTGTTTATGGTTCCGATGCTGTAACAGCCAATTATGTGCAATTTTGGTTTCGTAGATTCCGTTCAGGAATTTTTGATGTTAAAGATGCACCTCGCACACGTAGGCCGGTCGTCGAAAATGTCGATAAAATCGAAGAAATGATCGAAGTTGACCGGCATGTTAGCAGTCGTAACATCGCCCAGGAGCTAAAAATCGACCATAAAACAGTTTTAAACCATTTACACAAAGCTGGATTCAAAAAGAAGCTCGATGTTTGGGTGCCACACCAATTAACAGAAAAAAACATGATGGATCGAATTTCCATCTGCGAAGACTTGGCCAAACGGAATGAGATAGACCCATTTCTTAAACGGATGGTGACTGGAGATGAGAAATGGATCACATACGATAACCCTGTGCGAAAACGATCGTGGTCAAAGAGCGGTGAAGCACCTCAAACGGCCAGGAAGGTTTTGCTATGCATTTGGTGGGACTGGAAGGGGATTATTTATTATGAGTTTCTTCCATATGGCCAAACGCTAAATTCTGATCTCTACTGTCAACAACTGGACCGTTTGAAGATAGCGATTAACCAGAAACGGCCAGAATTGGCCAAAAGCAGAGGTGTCGTGTTCCACCAGGACAACGCTAGGCCACACACATCTACAGTGACTCGCCAAAAACTTCGGGAGCTTGGTTGGGAAGTTTTAATGCATCCGCCATACAGTCCGGACTTGGCACCAAGCGATTATCATCTTTTTCTTGCATTGCAAAATTTCTTTAATGATAAAAAATTGGAATCTAGGGAGGATAGTGAAAATCGACTACTAGAGTTTTTTGCAAATAGAGACCAAGACTTCTATGAGAGAGGCATTTTGAAGTTACCTTTAAAATGGCAACAAATCATACAACAAAACGGTGCATATTTGACCCAAATCGGACAATCCGAAGCATGTTAAATAAAGTCCTGAAGTTCATATAAAAATAATGGATTTCTTTTTCCCCAAACTAATATTATGCAGTAGCAAGACAGCA
This sequence comes from Glossina fuscipes, assembly GCF_014805625.2. NCBI lineage: Eukaryota > Metazoa > Arthropoda > Insecta > Diptera > Glossinidae > Glossina > Glossina fuscipes. The sequence continues at coordinate 78,442 of NW_023998440.1, forward strand.
TTAGAGTAATCAAAAGAATGAGAAAGTTGTGCAATATTGATAAAAACCGAATGGAGTAGAAATTATATAAGCGTTGTATGATAAAGTTCGGTTAGTCGACTTGCTAAATACACTATTGACCGTCGAGGATATACTCGTTTTGTGGAAACGTTTGCAATATTAAAAAGGAAGCTTCAGAATCCCTATAAGGTCTATGCTTCTATGATCAAAAAATAAGGTGAATTTTTATTCTCTCAAATCTTGCTCATCGCCTTGGAAGAAATCAAATAGCACCGCGATAGTCGAAGTACCTGTCAATAAGGCTTCCACTTTTGAGCAATTTTCAGGCGGTTGTTGCAGTTTTCGTTCATCTTCTGCACTATATTCCTTTGATTGCACGATATTCCTTTGGTTATTTCCAGTAAAACTATGGCATCCGGGACTAAGTAAAAATTTGACAGAAACAGTTCAACAATCTCTCCGACCGATCACGTACGCTGCTTGAGGCAAAATCTCGAATTTATTTAATGAATTTTCTTAAAAGGAATGCGATCGTCTTGATAATTATAACCTCTTTTGCAAATAGCATAAAACTTATATAACAATTTGCGGACATTAGCTTTTTCATTTTATCTACATATTTGTTCTTCTTCTATTGTGAGCAGTAGAAATGTGGACTTTAGCTGTCACTTCTCAAATCTCTTTATGTAATTCATGTCATCACGCTTGTATTCTTGGCATACATAATTCGACATAGAACTTCAGCTATTCAATAAACGATGGAAGAAGTTCAAAGTATGATAGCAAGGAAAGAAGCTTCAACAAAGTTACTTCGGATATGTGAAAAAGTTGTAGCAGTGTCTTTAATGATCGTCTTTAAAATGAAATTCATGTTAAGACGTATACTGTTCGGTTTATAATTTATTGCCGAAAAATAAATGGTCTAACTGACAAATAAATATCGAAGAAAGCACGTAGATGTTTTTCACATAAAATTACATAGAGTTAAACTCAATCTCTTCTAAATTGTTTTGCCATTGATGTCAGGTATAAATTATCAACGAAATAGATTCAAATTTTATTATCAAATTTACTGACGCGCGGAGATCCAAGGCTTTTGAAAATTTTAAGTAATTGTTATTATGGTGCACACATGAATCCTGTTAACTACTAGCTTAAATTGACTTAAATGACGTCAATAAAAGTGCTAACATTTAATAGGGAAACTGTTTTCCTATGAAAAAATTTAATTAAGTTTTTCATCATATCTATACGTATACGCATACGAGTGCGCATACGTAAAGACTATTGAAAAAGCTTAATATTTATTTAACAGCATTTATTTATGTTAACGTAATAACAGCATGAAAAGCGTACTACTGAGTACCAAAAGGTAATGAAATTACCTTTTATTCCTTTAATTGCTTTTTGGTCTTTTTGTAGCCACTATCGGGATCAAATACGCATTGGCGTGTCATTAAAATTTGTGTATAATATATGTTTTAAACAATTGGTAGGATTTGACTGACTATCTTTGTGCTTCTTTCTTTTGCTGAGCACATTTCGTAGATGGCTTAGACAAGATGACAAGGTGAGGTATAAGAACCTAAGAAATAAGTTCACTCAATATAGGTTATAATCTGAAAATTAGGCATTCAGTGCAAGCGTATTCCTGCATTCTTGTTTCCGATTTGCGTTCATTAGACCTAAATTTAACAGATTCTACATATGCTACAAACGTGCTATTGGTGATGAGAACGGAGGGTAGAATCTGTATTGGGCTATTTGTACTTTTATGCCTATGCATTGGGCTGTGTTAAAACCACAATTGTCTTAAATGTTGAAGCTTTGCCTGAAATATGGGATGGAATTTAAAAAATCTTTTCTTTTTATTTTCATCAAAAAAAATTTCAAAATCAATTAAATCGGTTTTTAAATTTACGTACAGTTTTCAAAATTGTGAAACTTACAGGTACAGCTTGTGGTTTTATTTATTTTGTTTTATTTAAAAGTTTCTCTTTAGAATTATTATTTTATATTTCTGTGCTTACTGGACTGTTAGTTCCCTAACGTATGTTTCAATGCCAGTTACCATTTCTGCGCGTTTGTTATGTTTATTTGTAATATTCAATACATTTGCGTACAGTGGTGGCGTGTGTTATAATACAGTTGTAAGATATACTAAATATATCAAAATATATACTAATATACTATATACCTGCCCGACTAAATCGTAACAGCAGACGTGACATAATGTCACGGAACAGAATAGAAAATGTTAAGTCGTAACCGGTAAATTTTAGGAATAGTTGACGTTAGGTAACGTAGTTTTGCCCGAGGAGTGCTAATTTTCATACTTTCTCATCGGTAGCGTAAGTAGTAGTAATTAACGTCAACTACTGATTAACTGAATTACTAATTAACTGAATTCAGTTTTACTCGAATCATATTTCGAAAAATTCGCCATGGGCACATAAATCAATCCAAAGGTCCAGAATATCGTTTAATATTTATTGAACACTTTTGATAAACATATTTTTTATAGCTTGTTTGACGGGCGGAAAGAGTTTTAGTCAATCGGAATTGCATATCGTCGTAATTAAGATCTGAAGCTTTTCCAAAGAAGATTGTATACAAAATTAGAGTTGTTCAAAAAAAACGATAAAGAGATTTAATTTAACAAATTAAAAGAACTTACCAAATCTAACCACGCACGTCGATGCGCATGGGGATAATCAGATGAGAGGAAATGCAAAAATTATTTTATTGATCTTTTTCGTGTTTTACATTTTTTTTTTTATATTACTAATTGCTTGCTAATTTTTTTTTTTTGCTTTGAGTTTTTGTCTCCCTTTTTTGGATGTCTCAGTCGTTAATAATTTCCGAAGAAATCGTTTGTCGGTTTTGCTCTTTTACTTTGGCTCATTAGACTTTTCTTTTAAATGTTACACAATTTTTAGATATGTATATTTTTGGGTGATTCGTTTTTTATGGATATATTAATATATTAATATCGTTTGCTTTAAAGGAAACCAATCAACGAACCAATCAACGAACCAATCAATGAACGAGACAACGAACCAATCAACGAACCACAGAACGAGCCAGTGCCGGATGTCGAAGGGCTGCGGGAGATCATAAGAAGGTTAAGCCCTCACGACAAAGTAGTCGTATTAACCTTCGACGAAGTATTTACCAAACCAGAAACGATATATTCGGCAGCAGAAGACAGGCTGTATGGGTGCAGCTACGATGATAAAGGAGCAGCGTACAAATTCCAAAAGTTTCTATTATTCGGAGTGCGTAACATATTGACGGCGTTCGGCACGCACGCCTTTATTCATTACAACGGGGCTAAAAAAATTCTGCACGACTACATCAACTTAGTAGAAGATGTTGGACTGAACTTGAAGGAAGTCGTGTGCGACAGATCCAACGGGCACAAATCAACACTCCGAGGATTTGAAAACGGAGTGTGCGTGCGAAAAGGAAGAAATGGAAGGCGGTATAAGGTACGCCTCTTGCACGACTACATACACCTCATTACAGCATTTCACAGCAACATGCAACGCGACTCCAACTACAACATGAAAATTATAGCCCAACTCAAAAACGAATACCTTAGGGCTGAGAACGCAGCCAAATGCAACTTTTGGCTAAATAAAGGAGTATTACCGTCGGTCGGTTGTAAACGTCATATTCGAAGAAGCGTACCATCTACTATACCTAATAACCAACAAGCATATGCCGGAGCAAAACGTAGGAGCGCGAGCAGTGGCGACCATTGCCGACCGGATCCCCTTCTTCAAAGAGAAAGGACCATGCGCAAACGGAGATGATCATAGAAGAAATTTATTATCACATATTGTTAAACTGGTGCTGAGCGGTAAAAATTGGAGGGAGAGACCGGTCCGCAATGTGTCGTCTGTCTCAAGACAATTAGCACATAATTAGAATAGTTAGAAATTATTCACATTGTTATTATTTTTATTTATTTATATCATGTACCTCATGTTAACTTATGTCTATATTATACAGATTTATGTTATTTATATTATGTCAATTAATCAGCGGGGCTTCATATGCTATATGTCTTGTTCATAAGTATATAACATTGCGAATATAATGCATGCTATATATTTATTTAATATAATTTTAAAGTAAGTATATAAAATTGTAAATATAATGCATGATATATTTAATTCAAATAATGTGATTTTATGTGTTATTTTATACATTTAATGTGGATATATCTTATTGCTAAGTATATAATATTGTAAATATAACGCATGTTATATTTAATACAAATAATGTTACATTTAACATAATTTATATAATTTTAAAGTAAGTCTACAATTGGCAACGCGCCTACCACGGTACCTCATGGGTGGTATGGAAAACCGCGATAATAATCGAAATATATTATTATTTTTAGCTTGACAATAGCCGAATATGAGAAGAACATTGGATTTTTTTTGAATCAACTGCTTTTCCTACCTCTGGCGATAAATGGATTTTAAAAATACTTGACATATTTCAATAAATAAAACACTTCTAAAATTTAAAATCGAAACAGGCAGATTTAGAAGAGAAAGGATCAATGCTCGAAAGCATCCAAGAACAATTAATAGAAGCTAACGTCAGGTTACTGACAGTTTTTTAGGGTTTATTCTTAATATGCATTTTTCCCTTTGTTTTATTGAAGGTGGTTGGATGGAGGTTTTTGGGTTGTAGATCTATTTCGCCAATAGCTTGAAAACGCAATGATTGATTTGAAGAAAGATTGTTGATAAGAAGATTCAGAAATTCAACAAACACATTTTACATGTTGAATTTATATTGAATGTAACCGCTAAACTTTACATATAATAGCGTGGAATACGATTTGAAATTTTAACTATCGCTTAAGTGTCAGCGGCGGAAATTTAAATGTTCTTTAAGTGTTATAAGACCACAAAAAAACTAACACTATGTTTCATTTCGGCTTTGGTTCTGCTGTGCGATCATTTATTGTAATCTTTGCGGTCGTTCTGACATTTGTTAAAAGACCTCATCTGATTCATGCCTTTGTTTTTTATACTCGTTTCGCTTTTTCTACTCTGTGGAAAATCTGTCGTAAGTTTAGTAAATATTAAATATGTATTTTAGATATCCTCAAAAAAAAGAGAAAGAAGAAAAATTGACAACTTCAATGTACATTGCGAAAAGTTAAAGAATTAATGAAATACATTTAAAAATCGGCGCATTAACAATTATTTGCAAGTCACCTATCGTATTGTAGACTAATTAGTCATTAATCTTTACATTGCATGACTAGCAGTTCATTCCATTTCTGGTTATTTAATCCCACTATGTCTCTACAGTAATTAATTTCACGTAACGGTTCGTAGGTGCGATGTCCAATTACAATGGTGATGATATGTAGAAATTTGATAAGCCCGAAAAAACGGAGACGTTCGAAGAGAGTTTCAGATTGACTCTCGGCATGAATTTAACTAAAGATAAAGATGTTAGGATGACAACGCCACCTCCGCCGTCGCCAACACCTGCGGAAAAAAAAGCCCCAATCACTTGTAGCGACGAATGATATCATTGCATTTGGAAATTAAATTAGAAACAGTCGTTTCTGGAAGCCCTCTTAACAGCTTACAACACGATTTGAAAGCAGCCAAGAAAGCGGGCAACGCATCGAACAGTCACGTTAGTATTAACTTCTTTGATCATAAGTATATCTCGTCGTACCTATCGTAAATCGTTGATTTGTTTACAAAGATTTTCTTGTAATTGCTATCTTTAGCTGCAGCTTATCCCATGTTATACTAATTATGTATCTGGTTTTATTTTTATGCTACCTGTAATATGTTTTTGGGAAAAACCGCGAAAAAATTCGTAAAAATTAACTATTTTTGCAAAATAATCTTTGAGGTCCCAAATTGGGACTGGCAGTATTTAAATATATAGTGAAATCAATTGATATTTTAGCGGTTTGGGTGCATTGTTTGTTAATCAGTCTTTAAAATCAGTCGTATATATCAAACTCGTAACGTTTTCCCGGTATATTCACAGAGCATGGCCGATTTTTCCCGTTTTTGCACAAGTAGAAAACTAATTATTGGCTTGAATTTGATTAAATTTTTTTTTTTTATATATACTTGGCTATAAGGTGAATAGAAAATGCGGCATAATTTGGTTTCATAAATTAATTTATAAATTTGCATCGTTTAAGCATAAGTTAATGTGAAACTTTTAATCACCGTATTACATATCATAACACCGTTAATAGAGAAAGGCTTAGCTGCATTCATTGATTAACTTTCACATTTCATTCACCATTTAAAGTTACTATTTTTATATACTCTACACCACTTGCGATACAAGGATATATTAAGATTGTACGGATGTAAGCAACAACTCAAAAGACTTTATATAGACCCACCTTCTATTGTACCGATCTAAGCTTGTCTGTTTGCCTATTGTCGTTGTCTCGTGTTCAACCTACAGGCCGCGACATTTGAGTCACTTTGATAAAATTTGACACACTAATACGTTTTGAAAATGGTTCGGTTCGGACAAACTATTTCGATCACATCTTAACACCTTATTTTCAAAATTCGGATAACGTCAGGGTGGTGTAGGCTACCACAGCTACAATTATATTATTTGTTTTATTATAAAAATGATTTGCTCTAAACACTGTTTGATACGCAAACATGGTTTACTTACCATATATTTATTCTGTTCAGATTATATCAATAATATTTTTATATTTTCACTTGTATTGAAAGTTCTATAACCGTCCCAGATATAAAATATATATGCAATTCCTTTCAGCTATATTAGTTGGCAAAATTACTTTGCGGCAGTCCGGTGCCGACAATGGAATACATAAGTTGTGCATTGGGTAATATTAAAGAGTGTAAACGTATGTGATAAAATTTAATTCTGCACTTATTACAAGTAATAGGAGACCGTTAGCGAATTTTTTTGCAGACGTCATTGACTTCTTTAATTGCGTGGTCCATAGGAAAAAATTCGTGAATTCCTAGCAAAAATATTAAAATCGATGCCATATTAGGAGACAAACAGGTCTTATTCAAGTCGACCATTTTTTTTTTTCAATATTATTAAAGACTGCGATTAATTTGCATTTATACTTAACTCTGGCATAACTGGCTTCACTCTGACTTAACTCTACAGTGGTTACTGTCCTATATAGTAAGTAAATAAGTTGGGTTAAGCAAAGCAAGTCATTACTAAATTACAGTGCGTGGAAATATGTGAAAATGGATCCACAATTATATCGTGTGAAAATATATGAAAATGGATACTTAACATAACCTAGGTGTGAGAAAATACAAAAGTGTATACTTAGCCTAATATTAGTAAATAAGTAGAATGCGATGAGTTGAATATGCTACAATTAATGTGAATCAATACCTGGTATAGGATGTTTTTGTTAAATGATTCAACATAATTGGATCGCGTTGCGTAATTAATTTCAAGTCAAAAAATTCGAAAATTTGTACACTAAAGTAGTAAGTAACGTTGTTCGTCCGCTAGGGAAAAAAGTAGTTTGCGTTGTTTTAAGTCGTGACAACTAGTTGCTGGCGCATCACTGCATCACTTTCAGGAAAGGACGCGGCATTGTATTATGGATATTATTTGATGAAGTCTGGATTTTTACCTCGTAAATATTTGAACACGTCGTCAAAAAATTCCCAATGTATGTAGCCGGTGTCATATTTTTTACTCCAATTTATATTACATGTTATAAGAATTTTTGCTACTCGTTCATTAAAGGTGATTGAAAAAATTTTTTTTTGCTTCTTTCAATTTTTTTTGCTGCCGACAAAATCGGTTAGAAATTTACTGCAGTTATATTTTATGTTGTTAACAGAAAACTATAGATATGTGAATAATTTTATTCTTCTTTTTGTTGATGGTAAAACATTGCCATTTATTGAAAGCAACCCTGTTCTCTCTCTATTCTCAACACATGGTACTTTTTTTTTTATAAAACTAGTAAAGGAAAAAATATAATTGTGACTGGGTGTGTGTATAGAGAATGTATCTCTACTATCCTCAGCAATTTGAAATTGACCGATGTGAATGTGTTGACCGTACTAGTTTTCTATATACATTGTTGAGCGTTGACTCTTGTTGCAAAGTTTAACACCTCTGTTTCACGTTAACCTTGGTGCTACCACCATGCTTTGAAAGCGCCTCTATTGTGGTATTTTGGTCTGTAAAATGCGGAAAAGAATTAGTTAATGGTTTTTTTCGTCAAATAGAACATTCTTCTGAATGCAAATGTGTGAAGAGGAATTATTTACGTGAAAATTAAAAAAATAAGAGTAAAAAGTTGAATATGAAAAATTAGACAATTTTCCGTTAAACAAAAATAACAATCTGACTTTTGTTGCAGAATTTGTTTGAGTACATTCTACTATTTTTGTAGTGTATTTAAGTAAGTGTATCTTTTTATTTTCATATTTAATTTTTACATTTATTTGGGGAATGGTTCGTTATATATTGTTCTAGTTTACATTGTACCCTACGTCTCCATAAAAGCTAAAACCTAGTTGTCATGGTTATAAAGACATTCATCATTGAGTGAAATACCAATCGGACTAACCTTTTTAAACGTACTAAATGAAAAAAAAATTGAAGAACCCACCGCTTTAAAAAGTACTGCAAAAATGTAGTTATTCCTTGTTATCTTTCAAATTTAAACTAAACAATAATGTATGTTTTTTATTTATTTATTTTTATTTTTTTATTTATTCCACTTATACTAGAAACTCAACTAAAACAAAATGGCAGCCGAGTTCAATTGACTCTTAAGTAAATCTTAATATTAATATTAAAATTAATAATAAAACTTAGTATAAGTACAATAAAACAAATAAGGAGGAAAAAAGAAAAAAAAAAGCATGTACACAACTAGCATAGAGCCACACCCACAACCGATACAGGACCAAATTGCAAGTGAACCCCTAAGCCATCGCAAACATGCATAAGCTTGGCAACCGATAATTGTTAACAACAAATTAATTTTCGACTCATAATGACATATTTAAGGTTAAGTCAGTTTAAGTACGACATAGGTAAATCGCGCGTATTAAGCCATGTTGTTTTAATGGACTTTAAAGAGTCCGTTAATGAGAATAGATGATAGACATCATTTAGGTTCTTGCAAACAACTCTGAGCGGGTTAAACAGTTCAAAGTTATATTTGCATTGACTAAGCTTTATCAACATAAAGTACCTAGAGAAGCGGTTAGGGACATTAAAGCAAATCTCACGAAGTAATGCGGGCGAATCAATTGCACCATTTATTAATTTGATTAAGAAGGAAACCCCAAGAACAAATCTACGTTTCTCGAGTGACGGTAAGGATAACAGAAGCAACCTATTTTCATAGGGTGGAAGAGGGGAAATCGGGTCCCAACCCAAATTCCTAAGTGCAAACAGCAAGAATTGCTTTTGTATAGATTCAATTGAACCAACGTAGCATCTATATGAAGGAGACCACACAACAGAGGCATACTCAAGAATAGGTCTAACCAAACACGTGTAAAGCCTTTTCGTAATGTAAGGATTATCAAGCTCTTTGGACCACCTCTTTATAAAACCAAGAGCGGACCTAGCTTTGCTTAACGAGGACTCAATATGCAAATTGAAACGTAACCTATAATCGAATAGAACGCCTAAATCTATGAACGAATCGACGTCTTCCAACCTGTGCGAATCAATGAAGTATTGAGTACTGAACGACTTCCTTCTTAAGAAAGAAAGCTTCTTACATTTATTGAGAGAGCACCATGCAACCAAATTGTTCAAATCACTTTGAAGATGATGTGATTGCGATTCTACGGAAAAAGAAGAAAACAGTTTCACATCATCAGCATACATTAAAATCTCACCGAATTTAATCACGGAGGGCAAATCATTGATGTATAAATTAAATAAAATAGGTCCCAAGTGGCTACCTTGAGGTACGCCAGACGTCACGGGGAATTCATCCGAGGTAATGAGGTTAAACAAAACCCTGAATGATCTACCATGCAGATAAGAGCTTAACCATTCCACTAAGAAGAGAGGAAAGCCAGAGGTCTGGAGTTTAAATCTAAGTAGACTATGATTAACCATATCAAACGCTTTGCTAAAGTCAGTGTAAATGACATCAATGCGAGAACCACTAGAAAAAGGCTTGAAAACATGAGAAGTAAACTCTAACAGATTGGTCACCGTAGATCTTCCCTTTCGAAAACCATGCTGGAAAGGAGAAATATACAATTTCATGGAAAAGGCTATATGCTGAACCACAATTCGCTCGAACAGTTTAGGTAAGACACTCAACTTGGCAATGCCTCTGTAGTTCTCTACAAGTTGCCTACTACCACTTTTGTGAATAGGAATAAGGAAAGAAGTCTTCCAACACAAAGAGAAAACACCTAAATTCAAAGATTTATTAAAAATCTTTGAGATAATATCACAAAACTCGCCAGCACAAGATATAAGTACACATGAGAGGATTCCATCAGGTCCAGGCGAACAATTATATTTCAGAGAGCTCAATCCTTCAAAAACGTCATTTTCAGATATAACAAAGTTAGGAATTGAAATCGAATTAGAAATCGGATATGGATAGTTTACCGATAAATCAAAATTGGCAGTTGAAAAGTTCTGTCGGAAGTATTCCGCAAGGAGATTTGAGGTTTCAAAATCATCCGAGGACTCGGAGCCATTAAAAGACACAAACGACGGATTTATGGAGGTTTTTCTTTTGGAATTAACGAAATTAAAAAAGTATTTAGGGTTAGCAAACAAGGAGGATTTAACAAACTGAAGGTATCTGCAGTAGTATTGGCGGTTGAGGGAATTAAATATATGCCTTGCAACAGAGTAAGCGAAATAGTCGAAAGGAGAACCACTTTTCGAAATTTTTTTGAAAAGCTTGTTTTTCCTATTCTTGTAGTATTTAATTGTTTTATTAAACCACGGGGGACCCTTGCTTCGAGGACGAGACTGCTTAATCGGAACGGATGCAGAAATAGCTTGATTTAATATATTGTAGAACGACGACAGTAAGCTATCAATGCTTCCCCCTGAGAAATCGAGCACAATATGAGAAAGATGTGATTTTAGTATGGAAACATTGATTTTATGGAAATCATAAAGTTTATATGAAGAATTTGAATTTTGAACGTTATAGAAGTTCAACGAACCAACATACTTGTAATGAAAGGAAACACCCAATGCTGGATGATATGGATCCTCAGGTAAACTAAACGGAAGACAACGATTAACGCAAACCTCAGGAAAATTTGCAAAGCAGAGATCAAGAAATCTCCCATTACAATTAGGGGTACCATTGTATTGAACTAAATTATTATCAAATAATTCATTGAAGAACACAACGGCTTTATCAGATGTTGAGGTAGGAATCAAATAACCAGAACTATCACTGTAAAACCAATTGACTTGAGGCAAATTGAAGTCACCCAACGCAAGGACAATATCGGTAGGTTTAGATTGCTTGGCCACTTCACAAATGAGGGCGGCCTGTTTCTTATATACAGAGATATCCGAATTTGGGGAAATATAGGAGCAGGTCACATATAAGTGTTTATTAGGAAATTTCACTCGAATGGCGATAAATTCAACTTCGGGAGTAGCTGGAAATTCAAACGAATAGGTGGGGAGTGCCGAAGAAATGGCAATTAAAACACCACCACCATTGCGATACAAACGATCGTTTCTGAAAACTTGAAACGAATTATGGAAAAGTTCCGACGAATGTAGATCCGGCTTTAACCAAGTTTCAGTGAAGACCAAACAGGAAAACTCCGTGCTCACTGAATTTAGGAAGGTAGAACGAATTTTTGAATTTAGGCCCCTAACATTTTGATAAATGAGAGAAAATGAGGCTGAGGAAAAATTTAGTTTTTTGAAGGGGAAAGAGCTACTGCATTCGCATTACGGGGTCGGTCCCGACGGATAAATTCCTTAATTAACGATCCAACCGGCCACAATGGTTTATTTAAAATCAAATCCATATGTTCGGTCGGAACTAGAATTTTAAAAGATGAGATAGCTCTAGATTGAGAAGGACCCAGTTTGAAAATACTAACTCGCTTTAAATTGACAGAAGGGGCTTTCGCTGCCAGATAATCCCTTACGTTTTCAACAGATGTATCTGGTGCCAGTCTTGACACAAATATTGCCTTTCTGGGAGGAACTGCCTTCAAGCATATGTCACCAGTACTGGCAGGGTTAAGGGATGGGGAGTTATGAGTTGGGGAAAATATAGAGGGGGTAACCACACTTGTAGGAGCAGCTTGTGCGACCTGCTCAGTTTGGCGACCAGCATTTACACTCGAACAGCGAGGAGGAGAGGACGATTTACTATTACCCTTATTAGTTTTGGGCGATGACGCCTGAGAAGATTGAGTGACATCTATGGGAGGAGATACCCTTGCCACTTCAGCATAGCTCAAGCCAGGAGGACTTCCCGGCTTTTTTGTAACTTTTATGTTACCGACCGACTCAGCAGTAGCAGAAACGTTAACATTCTTTGTAGATTTTAAGGAATCGGTAACTTGCATCGACGAAACGGGCTTAGGAGGTGACGAACCACACGCTACGCTACGCGTTGAGACTTTGTTAGCTGGAGAGTAAGATGACTGCGCAATATACCGACATTCATCAAACCTAGTCTTGATTAATTCAAACTTCTTCCACAAAGACCCGAGATTTTTGCTCAAATCTGAGAAACAATTTCTCGTCTCCGTGAAGAGTTTGTAGAAATCAATGTCCCGCTTTCTACAGTCAGGACATGACCATCGTAAACCTTTAGAAGGGTCAAGGACTACATCAGCAGCACGGCCGGTAATACCAGCACACTTTGCATGTCCGAAGCGATCACACTACCAACAAGAAATGAATCGTTCAGATTCAGGGCCGGTTTTCGCACGACATAGAGTAAATAAGCAATCCATGTCAATTGGAACAACAAAAGTAGCTTATGAAGGGAAAAAAGAAAAACTAAAAAATTGGCAGCGAATTAAAGCAAATATCTCACTACCTTGCCCAATGTAAATAAAGAGCGAAAGCTAAAGAACTGTAAACAAAAGATTAACAGGCAAAAAAAAGAGACTTTTTACAAAGAGCTCAATTGTTGCTTACACAAAACCAAAATGATTTGTTCACATAAATGAATATAATATTCATATACGTTAAATCAACACTTTATTCTTATAGAGAAATTATAAAATTGAACACGATTAAAGCAAAAAATAAAAATAAAAGCAAGAAATACACTAAAAAATTAAAATATTTCTTGCACTGAATAAAAACGCGACTACAACACGACGCAGAGTTACCAAACTTTGTTACGAAGCAACTTTATTCTGGAATTAATGGTACATCTGCATTTGGCGACGTATATGGCGCCGTCACATTCTAACGGCTTTCGAAGCTGCTTGCATGCTTTTTTATTTTTTAACAGCAATCTAGCTTTCATTTTCAAAACTGTTCAAACTATTATATAATCGATATTGGTATAACAAACTACTGCAAAGAAGAGGAAGAAAAGTAAATAAATAAATACACCAAATATAAAATTTGAAAAAAAAATTCGTGAAAAAATCCCAATCTATGAGATAAAAATATAAAATAAAGTTTAACAAATTAAATTAGATTTATCGCTGTTTTTTTGTTTAAATTATCTAATTCTTATCCAGAGTTGCAGGTTTATACGCTGCCTAAACAGGCACTACCACTCACGTTTTCAGAAAAGTTTTTAGTGTTGAGGTACAACCAACCAGTCGCTTTCCTAGCCACTTTGCTCTAAGAGCAATTTTCTTTGAGCCTAAGAGAATAGCACACATATTTGCCGCGAAGGATCTGTAGTTGAGTGGTTGATCAATAAAATGTTAGTGGTAATATGTCAGTGCATCATGGGCTACTTTAAGCTGGCTATATGATTGATACCAATTCAGACAACTTGGCTTGGAGCTTTCGAATCATCCATTGCATCAGCAGATTATTGCCTTGTGGTATATTCCAGTTTCGTATTTTTATTTTTGCGACAGTGAGGATTCACAAAATGTACCTGCCAAATTGACAGGCTTCGGTAAAAATAACGGTTCTACTTCTAGGAATGGAAAATTGGGCGTGTCCCAGAAAAAAAGAGTTGGCATATATAATCATTAAAACCCAACATATAACATCTGAGGAATAGAAGACGTGACGAATTCTCTCAACAAGTGAAAGATATTTGTCATAAAATCATAAAACTAAAAAACGTATGATTGGAAAGTGAGCTAGCTGGTTTGCTGGGCGAGTATTCGCGCGTATAAATGTCCATTTTAACCGTTACTAATGTAAGTTTTCATATGCCGCATCTACTAAAGGAATTGAATGATTAAATGAAAACTATCTTTCAGCCATGGTATGATAAGGTGTAATAAGTAAGGAATGGTCAATCACGCTTTTCTAGTCTGAAACGCAACGCATTATCAAAACAACTATAACAAGATTTTTTTTTGTAATGAACATTTTCTCCTAAGTCTTACCATATATTCGTACAAGTGCTTGAAATATAATCTTGTATATATAAATGTATAAAAAATAAGCATTTATCTCCCCTTGTATATATATGTCAACAATTTCAGATTAAGTCTATGCTTAAGATTATAGAGACATTTCACTACATCGTCTCTCGCTTATAAGATTTCCAAAACACATTCCCTTGTACAACTCTTGCTTGTTGCGTCCTATGCAGAACGCTCTTAATTGTGTAAAGTTGACTTTAGAAGAGCTCTGTGAGAATGACTTGGCCCAGCTCTTTCGCATAGAAATCTCGGAAATTCCACAATGATAGCATAACAATTTTACTACGAAAATCGCAAAAAAATCGATTAATACACCGTAGATTCCCTTTGCAAAAATTTATTTAAAATACAGGAAAAATGCTTGAATTTCGTATAAATAACATATATGTCACGAACTTTTCCCTTAATAGATATAATTTTGACTTAGCAAGTTTGATTTATAACCAAACTGCTATCATTCTTCCGGAATGCGAAAAGTGATGCAAAGAAAAGACAGTTCTTTTATGATCATTGGTTGATCGCAACACTATTATCTTATCCCATATTTTTACTCACGTAACTAAACAACGAACAAAGGCAAAACCAAGTAAAAACATAGTTGGGTAAGGCCGACAATGAAATATTCTCCACCTTAACTAGGTCGAAGACCGTGAAGCTTTTAAGAATTTTTAAAAGTTTTTTTGAACCATGATGACTGGTGGAAGTGTGAAAACCAACCGCTACAAGTTTGCATGCTTTTCAATGTGAGCCAATATGGCGTCAAATGAGTCAAATATGGCGTGTTAACTGAATATTTTTCACTCATATTTTTACGATTTTGTCTCAACCAATTAAGAGGTAATTGT
>NW_023998440.1:113886-119789 GCF_014805625.2 Glossina fuscipes
TAATGCGTACATCTAATGCAATTCGGAGAGAGAGTTTAAGGCCATGGAACGCAGCGCCAATTGTCAAAATTCCACAAGTTTCAGTAAACGTTGAATTTGACCAGCAATTTAATCGTAATTCGGGCGGAGGCTCAAAAACAATTGTTGTGGTTATCGTAGGACAGATTGCGGTAGGGTTTCATATGGATGATACCTGAGCTGAAGGTCTGCCCTAATCATGTCCACTAGTACAAGGTGTTAATTGGATAGGCGATGATCGACGAGTCTCGAGGAGTACGATAACCCTTATGAAAGGGGGCATTACTACTTTTGAGGTGATGAGAAAGAAAATGGATTTCAGCCAAGTTAGTCGCGACACATGTCAAGGTCGACCTTGTCTAATACCTCATTGTTTAATGAGTCCAAGAAACTTCAGTATAATCGCAGCCACCACTATATGTTTTTAATCGCCATACTCAGCATTCGGGCAAGAAAGTGTTCTGAAGTGTTGAAACTGCCCACATAAAGTTACAAGTAATTAAATTAAATTTTTTTCACCGTGTTGAGGTTTTATTCTTACTTATTATGAGGCGAACAAGAGAGAATGTTTAAAACTATTTTGTACATTTCTCAAATAAAGGTATATTATCCGCCTGAAAAGAGGTTAATTCTAAAATGAATATGCTAGACACCGCGGTAACTTTTTTCTAAATAACACTAGCGATGTGGGTATAAAATAAAAGAACTTGGAGAGTAGAATGCGCAAACATAATGGTGAGAATGCGAGATTCGAATATAACTTTATTTGTTTTTTAAATAAAAATGAACAAAAAAATTTTTATTATAGATTGTCGGTTTGTCCGATTATTTCTAACAGAGTTGTCCATTTGCCCGATTATTTTTAAAAAAAAATTGCCCGTATTATTGACAAACACACTGAAAATGCATGCATTTTGGCGAGTAACTCTAGACTAGAGGCGGAAAACTAGGAACAGATAAATCATGTTGATAAGTAGCAGTAGACATGGTGTAACAGGGAGTTATTGATAGCTGGGTTTTCGCTCAGGGCTGCCCAGCGGTCCGTTCCAAGAAAATTTGTTCGTTGAATTAATGGAACGTTCGTATTTCCGTGTTAGATCAAAAATATATATTTATGGAATCCAAGAAGCATACAAGATTGCGACGTAACTTCGTGGTGAAAGAAAAAAACTAACACGCCTTGAGTGGGCAGCCTTGCTTTCTCTTTATCGAGGGAAATATAACTTGCGTGCGACTGTGTTACGAAAATGAAACTGTAACGTGTATGCTCTGTTAATTAATCTTTTTAGTGGTCCAGCAGGCAGTCTACCGGGTACCCAAAAGTATACTTTTGGGCCGGGAGTCTGTGAGATAATGGTGCAAGCGCACACTGTCATCTCAAGCACCTCGTTCCGAAAGTGACGAACTACTAGTTTCTGTAAGCCCGAGGTACCCTCCGGGACCGGAGGTCTGTAAAATAATGATGCATGCGCACACTGTTATTTTCAGGACCCCGTTCCGGACGGACAGGACGACAACTATTACTACTTTGACTTACCTGTTCGTTCAACTGCGGCTGAACAACTAAAGGAAAGATTGCTGCTTATGCGCTGCTTTTATAGCTGTTGGCTGCCGCACTACTGCGTTGCTATTTAGAGCTTTCACCACGAGGTGTGTTTACTTACGATACTAACTTACTGAAAGCTACATTCGTACTTAAAGCTATAAAACAAAGTCATACAGTGTTGCATTATGATTTCTCGTGAAAATAACAGGTCTATAGTTTATAATATAAGAACTTAAAGTTTAACGAGCTTAACCAGAGTTAGTTAATTTTTATTTACATTTACATAATAAACCTTTCAGCATTCGGGGCGGTTAAGGAAGTCTGCTTCCTTACAATGGATGTAAAAATGGGTAGTAGTTAATTATTAATAAAACAGCCCTGCCCAATCTAATAAAGTTATAAAAAGACTTTGGGAAAAATTAGGTAAACTGTAAATTCATGTTTTCTTGAGTGCAAGAACCTGATTACAAAGCAAAAAGTTGGTTTCAAGAGAGGTAGAGGGTGCATCGACGCTCTTTTACATATTGATTATTACACAAGCAAAGCGATTTCCGAACGGAATCATGTAACAATTCTCTTAATTGACTTCGAAAAAGCATTTGACAGTGTTGGTCTTCATGTTATTTTAAGACTCTTGAAATCATGGAATGTTGGAGCCAAATTCTTCAACTGCATCAAATCGTTCATGTTGCATCGGCGGTTTAAAGTTAGAATCAAGAATCATCTCTCTGATTCCTTTCCACTAATGAATGGCATTCCGCCAGAAACTCCTCTTTCCGTCCCGCTTATCCAGATTGCCTTCAGCGAAATTAGTCAAATTCTTTGCCGTGTACCGAGAATCGAACATTGTCTCCACGCAGACGATGTATACATTTTTACAAAAGAAAAAGATAGCACGAAGGCAATCAACATTCTCGAATCTATTGGACGAGAGACCTCCACACGGGCAAACTCAGTAGAGGCTAATATTTTTATACAAATATCAAAAAAATGCACATTTGTCGAAAACAGATATGCGATGCATATTAATGACGTACCAGTACTAAACATGCAGACGCTCCTTATTCTCGGTCTCGAGTTTTCCAAGAAATTTCGTTGGGAAGCACACTGTGCTCGGTTAAAACACTCTATTTTAACAAGGTTGCTTGGAAAAGCCCTGCGCACATTAACACTATTGCTTATCTTACCAAAATGCTTGTTATAAAAGCAAGATTGACTTTGCTCTGATAATTTATGGCAACAGCTGCAAATCTAATATCAACATCCTCAAACCGGTCTATCACCAAGCCCTCAGAGCAAGCTGTCATGATTTTCGGACGACGCCCATAAATAATATTATAATTGAAACTGGTCTTCCAACTTTAGAAAATAGACTTTATGAGTTAAAAGCCAAAATAGTCCCTAAGCTTCTTAATTCAAACAAATCTATTCTCGGTGACGACGTGAGAAAGATTATTATTGCAAAGAAAATTCGAAAGTCACCCTCTGCAATTGACTTTTGTCTGTACGTCTCGAAGGAATTGAACATTCCCTTAAAAGTTTTCCGCTATTTTGGTGTTAAATCTCCCTGAATTTTGAAAAACTGCTCTTTTGACATTTCGCTGTTATGCACAAGAAAGAATATACTCCAAATTATCGCTTCAGGAAAAGCTGACAAAACCCAAGTACTGGAGAGTACCGTCTGTAATCTTTTATACATAGACGGCTCAAAATTTTCCGGTCTGCCACCTGCTTGTGCCGTGGTAGATGCTTCAGCACAGGTTCTTTTCAATCACATATTTGACGAAAGTACTTCAACTTTCACAACTGAAGCCAGAGGTATTCTTCACGCTGCGAACCTTTCCCATAAAAACAAATTCAACAGTGTCATTGTTACTGGCAGCTTGTCTGTATTAAAAGCTATACAGAATCCTCCTTCAAAATGGAGCACAATCAACAAATTAAGGAATATCATCACAACACCCGGCGAAGAAATTAAAATGTTATGAGTATCTAGTCATGTCATTTTGTCATGGAAAAGTTGGAGCTTCGAAGATACATTGGAGGAAAGGAGAAAATTACAGAAGGGAATCTACAATACTATCATCAGCACTACTCTTTTATTAAATTAACACCACCTTTATATCCAACAAGTGTTGAAAAATCAAGATCCAAACATTTTCGAGAATTCGCCTTGGTCATACAATTGAAACTCACCAATGGATCTTGAAGAAGTCTTCCTCCCCAATCTGCAGTTGTGGACAAACTCTAACACACTCTAAAGCACATTCTCTGTGACTGCCTTAGCTTTTCCTTGGCTAGAAGTATTGCATTTGGAACGATTAACCCTATAGACATCCTATAATCAGCTACAGAACAGAATATCAATACAGTATATTACTGTACCAACTACTACTAGGCTCAATAGCTAATATACTTTTATAAATTAGAGCCGATAGCCTGTGTTGCTAGTGCTCAATACCCTTCTTTTTCAGTCTAAGAATTTATTTCATTAGTCTAAAATTATAATAATAATAATAATAATAATACTCTTAAGTTTGCATTGAAGAAACCATGGAGCCTTTCTTCGCGATGCCTGCAATCATTTTTATATACACCGCTTTTGGTACGTTATACGGTATTATCCTACAAAATACATATATCCATATAAAGATTACCCATATTAATTGCGAGCTTGAGTTGAGTTGGTAGCCGAGACTCTTTGCCTATTCGGCCATTCAGGCGTGTTTGGCAATGTAAGATAACAAATTTTAAAAGGAAAACAAAAAGTCGTATCTGCAAATTTAATAATCAGCTGAACAATTTCCGGAGTTTTGTCACTTTCCTTAAAATACAACCTCCCTGTTATAAAACATAATATGCATCGATATTGTCATCACTTGTTACTTCAAAATCCACTACGACTGGAAGGAGTTTTGCTTTGAGGTAAGTAAGGCCTCGGTAAGCTTATCCGACGTGTAGCTATTAGTGCAACACAGCTCCATTATTTCGCAGAGGTGACTTATATATTCGCTTTTCAGTCATTTGGGTTGCTGAGAATCGAATACAAACTCATTCACTTACAAATATTATTCGCTTATGCATATTCCAATTCGATATGTACGTGCATTTATTTTCATTTAATAATGTATTATAATAATAATTTACTTTATATAGAGTTTTTTTGTTTTTCTTTTTGCCTCTTTGGAGAAACACATTATTATAAATTACTTGTGCAGAGCAGTTGTAGCATAACAAGAAAGTTCACACAATGCTCCATAAAGTAAATATTTTACATAAAATAAAATAAAAATATTTTGTAACACATCTAGTGTAGTAAAGTGCGATCATATACCATAATATGTACGTATACATACATATATATATATATATAACGTATTTTGTATTTTATATGGATTTTCAGTATAAGTTTGTACACTTATATGCCCTTGACTTTTGCACTCAATTTCTTTGAGAATGAATGTTGTATTAAATAAGTTACGAAAACTATTCGCATAAACTGATATGTATGGATGTATGTTCGTTCCTATACGCAATATATTACTGCAACCAGTGGAAAATGTAATAAAAAATGAAGACGATTTATATTATATTTGAATTCTCCAATGGGTCCGCGTCTAAGGCAACTAAACTGTATGAGCACACTTAAACAAATTGTATGTACACACAAACGTACACGTGCATATCCATACACACCTACATACATACTATGCATGTAAGTATGGACGCTGAAGGGAAAATAGACTGGCAAATGGCAAATATTTCCGTATGCCCTCTTAAAATATGCTCGCAGTAAAAAGAGAATCAAAGGCCACTATTGCAAATCCGTAAACATTTATCATGTGCCCTACTTGGGCGTATGGTAAGAAGAAGTACGCCAAGGAAATTTTACTAACTAAACCTCTCTCCCTCTCTCTATCAGCCTTCATTGAAGCCTATTTAAAGTGAATAATTTTACGCGAACTTTGTATTATATTCAATGCAGGAGTAGTGGCATTCTTTCAAGATCAAAATATGAATTTTTATGAATTTAATCTCGTTGAGTAGATTTTTGTAAACTTCGTTTTGCAAAGTTTGCAATTTAAATTATTATATGGCAGCCAGGGTTACACTAATTGTTTGTTTTTCGGTTTTAACCTACTAAAAATACTCTTTAGAGATTCGGCATCCCCAGCATGCTAGGAACTTCGAAACAACTTAACAACTAAACGATATGTATGTAAGGGGCGACCTCAGCTCTTCCGTTCAACAGAAACATTCGGTTAAGTTGGGTTCAGTTGAACTAAATCGTATATAATTCCGTGTTGTAGTAATTTACTTGTTGGCTGAGACCTTGTGA
>NW_023998440.1:119799-157953 GCF_014805625.2 Glossina fuscipes
GCGATAGGGATAGGTTAAGATAGAGATAGCATAGAATAGAATAGATTAAGGTAGCAGTAGGGATAGGTTAAGCTTGAAGTTAGTTAAGTCAGTCTGGTCTAAGTTCTTGCAGAAGAGAGTCTCGTTTTGAGAGGTGGTCGCGAGTAGTTTGAGAAAATTGAAATAAAAAATTATAGGTAATTGAAATAGAATCAAGCCCCAGTGAATATAAATTTTTTTGCGTTTCTTTTGTTCTCCCTGGGCCGCTGAGTTGTCCCCGCTGTAGGAAATGGACGAAACGTCCTTGTAATTCTTACGAATATGCCACATTTGACAAAATGAGGCTTCTGCCGGAAAATAATCGATTTTCTAATAAACCAAATTCTAGACAAACACCGATCCGCGATATTATGCCTGTCGATGCAGTTGATGATTCGCGAGAAGATTAAAAACAACTCTTAGGGCGTGCACAGGTAAAAAGCGGTTAGGATGAAATTTACAATGGCTCAATAAAATTTGGTATTGATAACTCGCTCGTAGAAGGGCATGTAAGCGGCTTATTTTCGGAAGGCAAAATTGTTGCCTTCGACTGTATCGAAATATTCAAGCGCAAAAAACCAGAAGAAGCATGGCAAATATAAATTTCCGTAAATAATTTGCAAATAGTTATCCTAAGAATCGTGAAATCATAGTATATACATATTCTTGATCAGTATGGCAGGTCCGTCCGTCTGTCCGTCCATTTTTCTAATGGTTGTAGTAAGCCCGGGTGACAAAAATATTGCATATTCTTTTAAACAGTTTGGCATTTAAAATGAGCCAAGTTGAGGCAAGAACTTGCCTACAATGCAGTATAAACGAAGAAGAAGAAAAAAGTTCAGTTTTTCGGTTATTATTCACAAGCTGCAATCGATACAATGCTAAGGACTTGCACGCATGTTCTAGGGCCGAATTGCACATCGCCTATATAAATGTGGAAATAGGAAGCACCTGCCACGTCCATCCAATATTATAGGATATTAACCTTTAATTTGTTTGGTTTTTTTACAATTTTCTTTCCTGGTTTTTTTTTTTAGTGAAAGATAAAGTTCGCGAAAGATTCGGCTATAGCCGCATATAATTTCCATATCTCTTCTGCTGATGTTTATTAATTAATTGGTGTAAACGCTCGAAGCAATATTCGAAGGCAATCTATTGAATAAAAATTTCTTTTGCGTCTAAAAATATTTATGCACTTCTTCGTCTATCGGGAAACATGCCATGAGATGTGCTGGCAGAATATCAATAAATTTCTATAAATTTGTTTCCAATTAAAGTATGTTTTTATTTAATTCAAAAATATAATAGAAATTTGCGTGTGCTTTTGTATGTGTGCAATTTCTTTTTATTTAGAAATAAATACGCATTAAAAATTTTTATTCAAATAAATCTTTTAAGTTGTAATTAGTAAAAATTTAATAATAGGTGATTACCTACATATGCCATACATTCATTCATAGGTTGTTATGTCTCAAGAAGAAGAAGACGAAGAAGAACGAGAAGAAGGATTTATGTGCATACGTTAGTTAAGGTAATTAAAATAAATTTGTTGTATTTTAATTGTTTTACACATTTGTGCAGATACGTAAGTAGAAATGCTTCAGGTTTCATGTCGTGCAGTTGCTACCAATCTGACCTTTGAACTTTCATTTACATAAAACAAATTCAATTTTCCAAAATACAATTATTGCAGAAAATTTATGAGATAATGTAGAAAATCTTTAACTTGTAAAGACAAGCCACATACACACACACACACACACACACACACACATACACACACACACGAAAAAACAAATCTATGCAGGCACAGTTACAGGAATAAGAATACATGACTAATTCATAGATAGACAATTTGTGTTGTGCGTAACAAAGTACACGTCTGTTCTCTTCTAGAATTTTTATACCCCTTACCATCACACCGTAGTAAAGGTTGTATTAAGTTTACATAGCATTCAAATTTTATTGCATCGGTCAATTGAACACAATTTTCTAAATCAATTTAAGATGTCTGTCCAGCCGTCCATCTGTTGTCTGTCTTTGCTACAAGTCGTTGTTTCTGAGTTGTTTCAACAAAATTTTGGGATATTGATAGATTTTGGCCCAAAGAAGTACTCCGCTGAATATGGCTTGAATCACGCTACTTTTATGACCACCCACTATCGAACACCTTACTTTCAAACAATCGTCATATGAACAACTTTTGCAATTTTCAAAATTTCTCTTCAAGAAACGTTGACTAATCGCATTTCAGAGTGCGAAAGGGACATGTGAATCCGATGGGTCCAGGTTTTGAACTTTCTCCCATTTGATTGTTCCTACGAGAAGTAACTCTTTATTTGACTGCACCGACCAATTTTTAATAACTTACAGTGAGTTACGGTCCATAGGTACAAATTGACATAAAAATTGATCCTTTTTTCTACCCGACCCCTTATAAGGATTCTTAAGGCAATTAAGCATTCATATGACAAGAGGGGTTTACTTTTGAATACTTTGTAATAACAATTGGTCCATCATAGTATATTGTCGTGGAAACGTAAATCTATTTTTCCATCCTACTCCTCATTTAAAATACTTATACAAGTAAACCTTTTTACGACAGAAAATTCGATATTTTGCCATTTTATGAATGAAATAAGCGAATAGATCTAAGACAAGAAGATTAATTTTGGTGGATTTGAACCAGGTCGTCCATCGTTTTCAGGTCGTTGTCATGCCAAGTACGTTCTCACACAGACGCAAGGTCTGAGCCAATGACCTATCACCACGAAAATGTACGACGAATTACATTAAGCGAATTCGGAGTGGAATAAATCGTTTGTGCGGTTATAACGCTTTCACTTGTTTAATATTAAAAGTGTAAATAAAACGTGGCTGAAGCGAATTTTCTACTTACGATTTGAACCGAACACTTTGTTGATCACTGCAGTTAATCACTAATCATGTCGCGTCATGCGACGAATTTTTAGTTATTCGTCATCTAACACGCGTTTATTGGGTCTTCTTTCATAAGAATACGTCCCGTAAAGACCGTCTCGGTGATTGAATCGATTTCCAACATTTCTAAACGTTCAAATTATAAAATAAAAGAGAGAATTTTGATATTAAATTATATTCAAAATGTCAGCACAATTATGCACGCGTGAGTCTAGCTTAGCGTCATTCATAATTTATTTATGATTTTATTTTTCAGAGAATGCATTAAATTTGTTTCCTTTAATTTTATTATTGAATCGTAAATCAGATAAAAACTTAATCAACAGTCTTTGCAATATGCAGTTGGCAGCACATAAACACACAGATATATGTACCGTAAGTGGGTCACGAAGAGTACAGGTGTACTTACTTGACTAGAGAGAAAAGGTTTCTAAGCACAGGTTGCACGCGATCAAAAAAGCGGCAAAAATAAGCCTTTAATTTAATCTAAAAATTAACCAGGAAGGATATTATACACTTCCTGGAAATGATGTTTTCCCTCTGCCGCTTAAGTTAAATGGCGTGTGGATGTGTCTCTTAAGTAGTCTCAGTCGCGCTTCGAGAAGTAAACCCCAGAGAGAAACGGATCATGATTAACTGATAATATCGTCCTACTTATTAAAAATGATAGCAATTATATTGAATTCTTGACCAAATAAAATGATAGCAATTATATTGAATTCTTGACCAAATAACCGTACGACTGAAATATTATTTACGAACAGCATATACTTCACCTAACATATAGCCGAGGAAATTCCAATTCTCGCGACTAAGAGTAAGCCAAGGTATCTTACGGAGGTTAAATGATTAAGCTTTATATATATATCGTCTACCATTGCCCGTCTTTTCGAACGGTCATCAGAGAAAGTACATCCAAACGGCTCCCCTACGGACAATTAACTTATGAATGGTCCTCTGTGTTGGTGACGTTATTCAGACGGCGTTGCCAATCGGTTAATTTGTCATATTCGATATTTCATTCTGGCTTTGATTGCAAGCGTAAAATAAACTGTTCTACGCCCTTCGCAATTGTTAGCTAATAATAAATATAAGAACAGTTAAGAATAAGTAAAAATAACTTAAGCTCTTCTATCTCTAAGTAGAAGAGTTTTAAGCATAGTACGCTTCATATGCAAGAGTTCGTTTCGGTTTCATTATAAGACATAGATTGTTATTTTTAAATCCTTACAGAAGTTCTTTAAAACTTCCTAAAAATGAGCATTCAGCAGAACATCTTCTTAGCCTATCGGCTCCATTCCTAATCAGACTAAAAATATCTTAGCCAGCCTCTTAACCTCATTCCAGACTCTAGATTTCAGATTTCGAGAACTTTGCGGCTTGTCAGGCTTAGCTGCCTTAACTAAAAACTTCTTCATTTCTTTCTCTTCTTCTTAATACTAGTTTCTCTAGCCAATAGAGAGTCACCCTGGATATGTTTCTGCTAGTATAGGCTTAAGTCTTTTCGGACTCGTTAGTCTAACTATTTCTTAGCCATACTATTTTGGTGATCGGCAGCCAGCCTTTTCCCTTGTCTTACTAGTCGATTATTAAAAAACTTCATCCTAACTGGCGTACCTCAAAGCCTGATTACCTAATTTGTTTCTTTCTTAGTTTAACTACTCTACGCTCTCCGATCTAGCTCGGTGCCTGACAGTCTGGCCTTTTTCATAATCAATCAGGTGTGGTTCGAGGATCGTTAGCTTGGACTTTTTGATCTAAGGTCAACTAAACCAACGGTGACAGTATAGCTAGCTCTATGTTTAATAATCCGATCGTTTCCTATTCAGTCTAACAGCTTTTTAGAAGGGTTTTTACCCAGCAACTTAACACTTAGTAAAACTTCTCGAGCTAATCGCTTCATTGACAGGAAAAACGGTATAGTTTACTACTTGACAGCTTGATTCTTACTTTAGTCAGTTGAACAGTTGTGTAGCCAGCGATGTCGACATAACTTTTTGTGCGAGAATTTAATCCTTCTACTAGTCAAACTAATCGCTTTTCAAACAGTGTAGTCGGCATACGTCAATGACCGGCATTTTTCGTTGTTCATTTAACTCGTTTCTACACAATCGATATGCTTAAGCCTAGCTCTTTAACGGCCAATCTAGACCTTTGGCGGAACTCCTATTCTTTTCTTAACTTTTCTGGCTAATCTACCTTAACGCCTTCAGCCCACTTTCTAGCTTAAGAAATCAATCTCTTCGTAACCATGTATCCTCCTCCTAACTACCCATGTTTTTTGACCCTTGGCAGTCTCGTACTCAGCTTAATTTTTCCCACCTGCTTCTCCTTACTTATTTCCTTCCCCAGTGGTCCAGTTCATCTTTAGCCCCCAAGGCCTGTCTACCGTATTCATAAATGTTGAGTTGAGTTTGCATTCAGTACTTTTGAAACGTTTTTGTTTATCTGAAATCACCTTTGATTCATTCCGCTTTACGGGACTTTAGGGTTTTGTCCATCCTTTAACAATGCCTCGCTTTGAAAGCCCTATTAGCCAAGAACTTGAGGTGGATAATTTTATAAATAAGAGATTAATGTGTTAGTTCTCTATATTTTTTGAATGATGGCCAACAATGGAAATGAATAATAAAAAAATAAAAAGCAAGAAAATAAACTTTTATAAAAGAAAACAATGTTGCTGCAAGTATTTTATGCAATTTTTTCTTCTCTTTTCTTTGCCAATCGAAAGCAAACTAGAAGAAGTAAGAAATATGTATATATATATATATATATATGTATGTATACATATATGTTGGGCTGTGAACGAATCTTTTGTGCACACACTCCTATCGCTTTTATGTCAAAAAGGCAAAAAGTTTAATTTCCATATGCCATAATATTTAGTGGGCGTGGGTGAATTTCTTTATTTTTGTAGAACTTTTCTCTTTATTTGTGTCTGTTGTAGTTTGTAAGTAATCAGCAAAAAAGTCCAGAAGGCAGAGATGTTCTCAGTTTGTATGCGTGCCTTTGAATCGATTTTCATTCCAATGTTTCTTCCAAACTCGCAGCCAATGTCTGCATTTATTCATTAGAATGTTCACTATTGACATTGCAAAGAAGGAATTGATACAAAATTTGATGCTGACCAAGAGTGTATCTATACACTCCATGGGACCTTTAAAGTTTTCTTCGGGGTATCGCACATGGTTCGAGAAAATGAACATATTTCTATACTTCGGTGGTAGATATAAAAACAATACTTTTTCGGTTTACGGTATTTTGTGCTCAACTCTTAGGTTTCATTAAACGGAAATTCATTTCAATTAATTTTAATAGAGCATTTGCAGCAACGGCTTATAGGCACAAGCGCTTTAGCAAAATTAACTCTAAGTTTATTAATAGAGGGAGAATTTGTTAACCATTTCACTTAAGTTTTTTTGCTTAAGTTTGCAAAAAGACTTATGAAAAACAATTTAATATTCTCGTCCGACAATCTCTTCCCTTTCACAAGAAGACCTTCTATTTTTATACCCTGCAGCACTTGTGCTACAGGGTATATGAAGTTTGTGTGGACGTATGTAACACCCAGAAGGGCTTGAGATGGGCCTACCTTTCTTAGCACCGAATATAAAGTGGTCCGTCCGTCTGATCGCCTGATGTCTGCCCCCATATTTTTGATTTCAACTTACAGGCCGCAGTTTTTGAGATATTTTGATGCAATTTGGTACATTGGCATGCTTTGACTCAAGGATGAACGTTAATGAAACTGATTCCACTTTTTGGATTGGTCCAATTTTTCTACCACACTCCAATAAAAAAATTGCAATTTTCAAAATTTCCGGACAATAATCGCTGAGTAATAGTATTTGGGCATTTTAAAGTGCTGTGAAAACTTGAGATCGGTTGAGGCAATTTTTTGAACGTGAAAACTGAATCTTTATATAACTTATCAATATTTCATGGCGAAAATTGAACTATAATAGTAAGTCGAGAATCAATCAACCTTACCTAATTTGGACCACGTAGGTCTATCTTTATTTTATATCACAACTTATAAGAATTCTCAGGAGACGAAAACCCTTATATGCCAAAAAGGCCTAATTGTTAATGTTTTATGATGAAACTTTGTTCATGATAGCAATTCAGCACAAAAATTAAGTGGATCCAATTTGAGCAACATGGGCCTGCTTCTCGAAGTTTTCTCATCAACACAGTAAGCCCTTCAGAACATGGTTTAGTGTTTACTACTTTATGATGATAATTGATCCATAACACAGCTTAACAAAAAGATTAAGGATAGGGATTTGCATTACATAGGTCTATTTTTGAAACCTCCCTATATTTAAGTGGTGTAGGGCAATGGTTTGGTTTAATGACATTTTATATACTTTCGATTTTAAATTCAACGCAATTAATGTTTTCCACCCGGTGGCGTTTCAAAAAACGTACGTCTTTTCAAAGTCGTTTTAAACGGCGTAGCTGAAAAAAAAAGAGGAAAGTTTTAAGAAATATTCAATTAATTACAATCTTTTCAGATTACCATATAGTGAGTACACTAAATCCTTGTTCTGCCGGCTTGAGGTACGTCGTAAATTGGTAGAGTTTCGAAAATTCTCTTTTCCTGTTTCTAAAGACACGTAAGGAATCCAATGTTCTTTGGGGATTTTACATTGTGAATAAATTTCAGCCAATATGGCACCCTGCTCAAGGTCATCTGAAGAATTGCCAATTATAGTGGGTGCAAGTACACGTGCCAAGTTCTTCAACGGCATTGAAACTTCGGGAGAAAAGCTAAAGTATCGCGATTTGGCTGTGGCAAACGGCCAATAGCATGGTTTGGTCTTGCCCGCTTATAATGTTCTTACTTGTTAATCATTGCAATTAGGTGGGGAAAGGATTAAAAGGAATGAGGCCGCGCTTTCTTTTCACGCCTGCGAATAAAACTTGAACATATGGTTAGCCTCATGACCTCATTGCGCGAGTGCTCTCGGAATCTCACATAAAGCAGTTAGACTTAATTGGTCTATGGTTTTTGTATATATATTGCGAGCGTTAACTAGTGAAAACTCTCTCTTTTGCTGCTTTTTTTTAATCCGGAATTATGATGTGCATTTTATAAAAGAGATTGAATCGAAATAGCTTGGCAGCTAACTACTAACTACTTCGATTTGTTTCCGTTTTTTGCGGCTAAATAAACGCTTCCCAATTAACGTCAGCGTCAAATTTCATTCACTGAAACAAAGAAGAAGGTTTCGAGTTAAGTTAAGACGATTGAAATTTAAGTACAATGTAATAAGGTGAGAACACGGCGTGAGTAACACCGTTGCAAAGGATATTAACAGAGAAGGAACGAGTACTTGTGCTACATTTTCTTCCTTTTGCTGCCACTTTCTAATTAATTGATAACAAAAATCATTTATGTCGAACTATCGACTTCCTATAGAAATTAAAAAAAAATTAGAAAATGTTGGTTGAAAATTGTAAACGTTGATAGAAACGCCAACAATTGAATCTGAAACTGATCGCTTCTAGTGTCATTGAAGATTTGCTCTTTCTCTTTTAATACTTTAGAATACATGTCAGTTATTCCGAGATGTGTAAATATGCATAATCAGGGTAAAATTGAACAAAGTCCCTCTTTCATTATTTCTTTCGATTGTCCGGTATTTATTTGTCCTATATTGGTCGTATATTGGCGTAAAAAAAATCAACTCATTAATTATGAAGCATTAAGCAAACTTTTAAAATTCTTTCCAGGAATTTCGCAAAATTTCAATTTGAAGAGCGAATATTTCGCATATATCTCAAAAAAAGTACCTACAAGTCAATAAAATAAAATGTAGCCCTAAGAAGAACTACCGTAGCGTTTCCTTTCTTATCGTAATTTAATGAAATTGCAAATGCATTTCTTATCGTAATATAATTTGGATTTGCACGGTTCGTATTGACATTTAAATGAAATTAGCGTATAAGGAGAAAATATCAAAAAAAAAAAAAAAAAAAACAAACGACTGTAACATATGGTAAGGAGACGCATTTTTTGATAAAATGTCCCAAAATGAGTAAACGCACGTGGAAGAGCTTTCCCTGAGAAATACGTTCGAGAGGAGCAGAGAGAAAGCTATTTTTGGAAGCTTTGTTCTTACTCAAAAAAGTTTTTCTAAAAAAGAGCGAAACGGTTAAAAGCTTTTAATTTATTTATTTTTTTCTTTAAATTAGTAAACTTCAAAATGAAAACAAAATTAAAACCCATATGTTCTTACGCTGAATTATCCTGAATTGTGCTGAATTATTTCTGCTCCGTGAAGCATTTGTTGTTCATTTGTTGTTGCTTCAGCGTCACAAGCTAGTACAACAAATATATTCGTTTAGTGTATTTGTACACAAGAAGACCTTATTACATGGAAACAGACAAATTTAATTTTTTGTTTTTTGCTATTGTTGTTGTTTTCCTTATGTTGCTTAATTTGTTTTCCGATAAAATGAAAATAAATAAATATTTTTTCGGTTTTTGCTTAAAGAGAAATTATTGGTAAAATGAAAAAAGGAAAGAGAAAACAAAAGAAATATCAAAGTGGCAGTTAGATAGGTCAAGCATTAAAAGTAAGTAGAATTTAAGAAGAAAAGAATAGATATTTACTTGACTTGTCTAACTTGAAAAGGTATATATATATACATATATATGTGTATATATAGGCACATATATGTAAAAAGGCATCATAACGTTACGTAAGCGACGTTGCTGTAGAAAAATCATTTTTGAGGTCAGTGAAAGGGAAAAGGAAAAACTCAAAGTAGAAATGGCAAAGCAATACAAGAGTATTATTTACGTGAATATAAGAATAAATAAATACATGCTTTTATATGCATTCGTTTGTTCTACAAGATGGTTTGCTAAATAAATTGTGCGAAATTGTGCATACATTTGCATATTAAAACTTTACTCTACGATATTGATGTAAAAATGCATTTTTTTCTTCTTAATTTTTTTTGCTTAAGCCAAAGTTCATTTATATACACACATAAACACATATTGCGAAACGTGCATACGAAATGTATGACCCTGACCCCATACAGTAGTCTTAACATATTTTAGGAATTTTGAATTGTAATATTTGCTTTGCTATGGAGTTCTAATCGTACATGGAAGACGGCTTATAGGGCTTTAGGTGACTGCAATGCTGTACGCTTAACGAATTAAAGTGATTTACGACGTTAATGCTCTTGAACAATTTTAAATTCTCAGACGTTTCTTACTCTCTTGCTCTGTTCTCCCAATTCTGAGGGGAATTTGTGCATCGTTGCCACTATTTAAATCCCGTGCTTGGAATATGATCGCTTGACAATAACCAATGAATTGAGGAACATATACAACAACGAAGCTCTAGCAATAATGCTATTAACAAAAATTAGGTCACAAAGTGAACGCTTACAGATTCATTACTTGACATATCGACAAAACGATAAACGAAATACTTTGCTGTTTTTGTACATTCCTACATAATATATTTTCTCCAAGGCGAACACAATTTTTCCCTTTCCTTAAAATAAAAGCTGTGACAAGGAATTTGCTTTAAAAAAACTTGGCTTTTGGAAAAGATACAAGAATGAGGTGAAATGGGAAACTAAACGAGCGGATAAGCGGCTACGAGCAGTTAATTAGAGTCTTATGTCGATGTTTCTTAAAGAAACAATTCCGTATTACTTGAGGTCTTTCCACATTAGAAAGTTTTTTCCTTTAATTGCGTCTTATGCTCTTTACTCAGACACGATTTTCATCCGGTCGTGAAGTAGAACATGATCAGATCAGAAATTTATTTTGTTTTTGTCATCTCGTTTTTCACCATTTTCAACCTGATCTTCAAAAGTTGTTTACGCCCATTTTGCAGACATTGTGCAATGCTCCCGATAGCAGTTCACATCGCATTTACATGTCGCTAATAGTTCTGCTTATTGTAAGTGCGGATGAGGGTTTCAACAAAAATGTTCACAATATCGTAAGTTGTCGTGGAAGCAGTAAAATGGAAAAGATCCGTTTAAGTGAATTTACTATAACTTTCAGATTTTGAAAAACGTCACACGGGTATACAGAGCGCACCTTTTGCGAAATTTCTTTAGGTGACAAGTAATAGTATTTCGGCATTCTAAATTGGTATGAAAACAGTGGACTGGACGAGGCAATTTTCGAACATCCTCTCATATAAACAAAAAAAACTTTATAAAAAACGCACCTTTTCTTTTATCGGTATGTGTATGAATTATTGAAACAATGGAGAGAAGAACGTTTGACTGCAAGAAAGAGAAAACCGATAAACTCCAGGAGGACAAGGTCGACTTTTATGAGGTCCATCACACTGAATGGCATTTTATTCACTCAGCTGGGATCGTGATAGGTAGGTTCCTCTTGAAAAACAACGATTTTCATGTCGCTTTATATTCTTATGCGCTCAATAATAGAGCTGGCTACGAGAGGAGAGCTTCGCATGACAAAGGTGTGAATGCATTATAATTATGCCTTATACGAGAATATATTCATTGTTACATAAAAGTACGGTGAAATTATATTCGTATTCTCGGTTTTCAATATCCAGTTAAACTGATGTTAAGAAACTTCATTTAAGAAGGCCATCAATTCGCTAATGCCTTTCCGTTACTCAAAATAAAAAAAATGTAACCGAAATCAGCAAAGTTTATATAGAAAACTGTGCGGACGAAGAAAGCAGCTGGAGAACCGCTGTTTGTGTTCACTCGAAATGCAGAACAAAATTAAAAAAGTGTTCACAGTCGCATACGTAGTTTAATTGCTTTTAATGACCGGCATTTTGAATAGTTAATTAAATATTATTTGCGAAAATCAATGTATGAACGAATTGCTTTAAAGAATTACAAAGCTGAGGATGGCCATTATATGCTCTCTAATGCGAAGCATATAAAAGATAATAATAATAATAATAATAATAATAATAATAAAGTAAAAAATACGTTCATTTAGCTCCGTCGCATTGGAAAATGTATTCTAAGAAAATCTAGTTCAATTTTTACTGACGACGCTGTTGTTGCTGTGGTGCTGTTGCTGTCGTTCGTGCCGTCCATAGCATTTTTTCTTAATAGCGTTATCGCAAAACGTTGAAGTAAATAGTATTGGCAGAGTCGTGCATGCTGTGCATACATATTATTATGCTTTCATACACACACACACACACACACACATACACATGCACACAATACAGAAGCATTAGTTGAACTGTTTAGGTTTTACTTTCTACAGATATGTTTCGTATGCATATTTATTCCGTTCTGTGTGTTCATATTGCGTATATATGTATATGTGTGCCGAGTGCATATTTTTGTGCTGTTTTAGTGAGTTTCGGTGTACATTGCATACGGCAGCTGGTGTGTGGTTATGCGATGGTATTTTTAAACAACAATCATCGTTATTATCATCAACGTTATTCTCGTCATTATTAATGCAAGCATTTTATACTTATTCTCATTCACGTGCACATGTGAATGATTCTCTTCCTTCCTTTCTTTCGTTCGCTTACAGCATATGGTTGTTAAAAAGCATTCTATTTCTTGCTCTTCGCTTTTCGCAGCCGGAAATCTATTTATTTTTATTTGCATGTGAAAGAATGTTTATCGTTATTTTTTAGAATTTTTGCGTCACAGATATTTCATAATTATTTTCATAAATTTTTCTCATAACTCGATTTTTTTTATTTGTTTTTCACACACACCCCAGCCAACCTAGAAAATGCGTGAAAACTAGTATTCACTTTGAGGCGGTTACATGGGACGCTCATATCTTGAAGATGATACACATGTGTGTTTATGGAGAGCGCATTGAACATTGAAACTATTCAATTCATTCATTCGGTTCAGTCCTGTTTGTAGATGCGGGCACTTGGCACTATCTTGGTCCATTACCTTCTATCAATAGATCATTTCTTTGCGGGGAATTTTAGATCAAAACGTGCTACGGAGTGAGCGTAATTGTCTTTTTTTATAAACTAAGCTTATCACGCGTGGACTAAAGTTTGGTCTGTGGCCATAAATTAACTACTAACATGTTGCTGCGACATTTCAAGGCCCGGGTTCGCACGATTCGAATAGGTAGATGGACTTGATTAAATGGTCTCAGAAGTTTGTAGTAATCAAGATTACGTGCTTAGTGCTTAGTATTCAGTGCGCATTTTCCGGTTATTACCAGTGATTGCCGGAATAGATCTTTTCACAGAACCTTCCAATTTTCATATGTCTGTTTCGAGATTCTCTCTTTCTCGTGTACTTTATTTCAACAATTTTTATTCTTTTTTTTTTTGTTTTTTTTTTGTTTTTAACCAAAAATTCACAGAAGAAGGGGGAAATGATATATTAACCGCATTATTTTACCACAACATTTCGGTTAACATTGTTGCGTAACGTAAAAATATGTGCAGAACGCACATATTCTCTACGTGTTGTGTATGTGATGTATATGTTCATATATGTAATATGCCATTTCCGGTAACTTTTACTCACTGATTGTTATTGTTGTAAAAAGATGCCTGATAGCCTCTGTGATGCTAAATGCCTTTTTTTTTTAACGCTTTAACGATTATTATCGATGCGTTAATACGTTGAGCGTAAAGGTTTATATCCATTGACGTGTGGATGTTGCAAATAATTATTTCATTGCATTTCAATATGGTTTTCACGATCATAAATATCGACATGTGGTTGCTGAGTATGAAGTAAACAATTATTGCGATATGTTCCCCCAAACGCATTAAGGCTTTTTGACTTATTGATGTCCATAGAGATCGTCATAGGATGAACTCACATTGTAACAATTGCGATACGTTAATCCTTAGTTACTTATGATGATTATCAAGCGTAAAAATAACAGTTCCTAGGGGTTGCTGTAAGATACATCTTAAAAAAACCCTGGCAACAAAGGCTAAATGATATTGAGTCCATTTTTCGAGAAAAGTTGGTCGCAGATACAGATAGTTGACAGATAGCTTAGGAAACCTTAGAAGAACTGAACTGGACTCTGCTGTAACCCATACACACATACATATTCACTTCCCATTCAAAACTTCACATTTATTCCTCACCTCTTTCAACTGAGAACTTATTGCCAGTTTCCGTTAACATTTTCTTTCTTGTAACGATATCGGACACGATTCGAACAATACAAAGACCTGTTTGTTCACAGTTTGAAAAAACTAGATGTCCCTTCATACTAAGCAATGTTTTCTGTCTTATGAGAAGACCTGAGAAGAGTAGAAAGTCCTTTCGCCACGAATCGACACAATAACAATTAATATAATCACTCTTTCCGCACAAAAATTTAAAAGGCTCTCTTTGCCTATCCAATCAATAAGTCTTAAAATGAATTATAAAAATAGTATGATCTCTTGATGGGCTATATAGCTTACACCTTCTGTTTGATTAACATTATTTTTATAATATACACAGGACATAGCTTACTTAATGTAGGACAAAGCTTACGATATGTAGATCAAACTGATCTACAATCTATTGCAACGGCTTCCTAGTCACATCCTCTTGAAAACCTAAGAGGAGTATCGGAGATGACATTTTTTTCTCCCATTCGGTTTTCTTTTATTGAGTCTGTGGCGTTTAAGAAAACCGACTATAGGTCCTGCATTATTAAGAAAAACTAAATTATGGCATTAGCGTTATTGAGCATTTTCTTTAGAACGCAGTGTTGCGTTTTACATTTTTTCCTTAGTAGTGCTTCAATATACCGAGGCTCAATCAAAGTTAATCAACGAAAATTTTCTGCTTATCCGATTACATTAGAAATACGGTCAAATCGTATAAAAGTTTCATGAAATCAAATATGCAAGGCGCGATATCTTATACGATCGCTATATCGATAGAAAGGATATGTGAATTATCTTCGCATTTTGACAACTGTCTTCAAGGCTATCTACATATTAACATTTTTTGATCAACCATCACGTCCAAGTAATGTTTGAGCAATGCAACAAAATAGGTCGACAGTTTCTAACAGTAAAACCAACCGACTTTCGTGATGCCAATTTCGGAAGAAAACATCAACCAGTATTGTTGAAAGCATCGATGTCTCTTGTATACTCGGCTCTGATTGTCGGCTTGTCCATTGCATTATCATCAGAATTGCAGCCCATCCTAAAGTTGCCAAATTAAAAGCTTGCCAGGAAACTTGCTTTCCCGTTTAGGGAAAAGAGAAAGCATCGACTTTGTTGCCCAAGCCTAATAAAAGTCAATTATTCGAGCCTAGTAAACGCTTTGCTCAATAATTGACTTTTTAAAATTACTGGACTTGGCGAATGCGAAGCCATCTGCAGGATCGGATAACAGATGTTTGGCGATCACTGATTCTCAAGCTGGAGGGCACGAGCCAGTACAAGCGATCTTTTTATGTGGTTGTGCGGATTGCTCAGCACCTTGCATTATATTACATTACTTAATTACCTGTCTACACGAAGAAAGGGTGAAGAAGCCTTTCCGAATTTCAATTTACTTTAAGCCAATAAATGTGAAAGCATCATAGAAATAAATCATGTACAGATTTTGTGTGTGATGCGAAACACCTTTCCGAGTGATTACTCTCCGTAGGTAATAAATGCCGTATACTTTTAATGTTGAACTGCATAGAATTGAAATGGAGAGATGTAGTGAAAAAACCGATAAATCGGTTCATATTTGGCAAATTGATTTTGAACATGTACATACATTATGGGGTTCGTCAAATGTCGTGGCACTTCGCTTTGCCTGAAAGAGTTCCGCACATATCGTCTCTATCGATGCATGTGAGTAGTCGAGTAGGCGACAAATCTCGAGTAACAACTAAATGGCCGCGGGTTCTACCCCACTTCAGGGTAGACTTTTCAATACAGGCGAGCACGTAATCTACGTTATCCCGCCTATCCTTAAGTCTACACTTTGTAAATTTCTTTTATAATATTAAATAAATAATAAAGCTTTTTAAGAAAAATTTGTCAAATGGTTTCTTCAAAATTATAATTCCCCTACATATCTATTCAATCCTTTACAAAATAAAACAATCACATATCGGCGAATGAATAGAAAAACTGTGCACAAATATTGTAAACATATGAAAAACATCAATAACATGCTGACACTGTCTCCTTAAACGTTTCAAGTTGTTATGGATAAAAACAAATTGAGTTTTGAAATATTTTTCTGCCTTAAACGCTTTGTCTCCAGTTTCAAATTGTAACTTGCAAAGTTGGCTCACGATTGCTTTTGCCAAGCTACAGCTACTTAAAGAAATTCTTGCAACTTACAAATGACAGAAGCAGACTGACTTGGTATCCTGTTCTAACTAACAAACTAATATGAGCATCCGCGATATATACAATGATATATACCATGTGTATTTATCAATAAGGAGTTGCGTGAACTTTTGCTTATAAGACGGCTGCTACTGTTCGTGCAATAAATTTGGGGAATAGTTCTGTATGTAAATAATTTCCGGGGGAATGTTGTCCCATTCTTCTCTTTGGCTCGTAAATTGTGCAATAAATACGCATCGCATTATTTACACGGAAACAGTGTTGGCAACATGCGACAAGACTACCTGATCCAGAGGCTTTCAAATTTTAAGTGAAAATTTTAACTTCTAGCATTGTTACAATTGTAATAACAATAGAAGCAAAATTGGTAGACGGATGAAGAAAAGCAAAAGCAAAATGTAAATGGAAATTTTAGTTTGATTACAGGCATCTCGGTCGACAGCCAGTTTCGTGACTTATCGTCACAATTGACGCCAAATGTGATCAACGAGCTATAACTAACGATAGCGGCACACATATCTACACTACTTGGTATTGCCTTTAGATAGAAATATTTCGTACCACTTTCAGGTAAGGCTACCAACCTGGTCTTGTAAATCAAGCAGAACTCCTTTTTTTTTTTTTTAGGTTAAGAAGTAGAAATGAAACTAAACATATATTTTTTTTAAATATATGTATAGAAAAGTTTTTTCGAAAGTGTAAATATATCTACGCACATACGCAATTGCTATCAACTGTCAACTGCATTTGTTTACAGCAGAACAAGTGCTCTTTTGTGCGGAGTCTCCTCCTTAAAGGAACTAAAACAAAATATAATAAATACATTGAAGCACTTGTGACTTCTCCTTGTTCGAAGTGGGGAAAGAGACGAACGCTTTCGCTTTGAGTTGTCTATTGTCTTATACAATAGTATCTAAAGTGAATAAGATTTTCCTCCGAAACTCATCGCAATGAGTATTGTTGTTGCTTTGGCTTTTTTAAGTCGACTCATATCAACATCAAACTTTCCATTACTTGACACGGCAAAAATACTAAATGGAACAAAAGAAGAGAAAAAATTGTGCTGCAATACCTATGTTCAGCTCTAGCTGTAGCTAAGCTCAACCGAAACGTTCTTGAGAAGCGATATCTAAGGACAAAAATAATAAAAACAAAGAGTCTGCGATTTTATACAACAAGACTTAACTTAAAAGTTTTGCAACGAGAGCAACAAAAATGAAGAAATGACGACATTTGTTGACGTTGTTGCACTTTATGGTTCCCTGGCGATTACATTGAATTAAAGTTAAAAACTTGTGAACTTTTTTCTTGCTGTTGTTATTTTTTCTTTTGTTTTTGTCGTTTTTTCGCCCTTTTCTGCGTGATTTTATTTGTCAGCCTAGTGGGCTCTAAAGAATTTTTAAAAGAGCAACACAAACAGCTGTGAAAACCTTATTTTTTCGATGCAATACGAATTTTGGATGCACACTCTTTAGATGCAAAATTATGGAGGCTTTTATTTCTCGGAACGTGAATAAATTCCATTATACAGACAGTAATACCATTTCGTAAGCATGAAAGCGGTTAACAGACAAGTTTCCAATTCATTGTTTTTTCTTGTATACAAAAAACGTAAAACGTTCGCAACCATGAGAAGAAAGCTTCAGAGTACCCACAAAGTATATACATACATTC
The DNA here is from genome assembly GCF_014805625.2 of Glossina fuscipes. Taxonomy (NCBI): domain Eukaryota; kingdom Metazoa; phylum Arthropoda; class Insecta; order Diptera; family Glossinidae; genus Glossina; species Glossina fuscipes. The sequence goes on from NW_023998440.1 coordinate 137,727, forward strand.
TTAATCAGCATCAGATTCTAAACTAGTTCAAGCATGCACATCAGTCCATCCCTCTAAATGGCTCGTTGTCGGGAAAAGGAATCTGCCGTCTTCAAATTTGGCAGAAGCTTTGATTTTGAAAATGGACCGAATTGGTCGTGGAACATGTCCACAGTAAACACGCAAACTGAGAGCACCTCTGTTTCTCAAAAGGAATAAAAATTTTTTTGTTCTCGTCTCTTATAAACCATAGCAGATAAATAAGCAAATAAAATATGATTGCATGTATTGGCTATGGGCGTGCATCACAATTTAATTTTTTTTCAATGCTCTTCCGAAACACCGTAAAGTATACCAATTCTTGGCCACTTTCAAATTCGGAGTGCACCTAAGCACGTTCGTCTGTCCGAGTGTCCGTCTGCCCAATTATGTAGTGTCTGTGGTAAACGTTCTCCCTTTATCGAAAACGAAAATATCGGCTCGGACGTTGCGAAAGAGCTTGGAAGCTTTTCAAAGAACATGCCTTCTACGCGCAAAAGGTAACGCAACAACAAAAAGCCCCAAACTGTATACCATACAATATATTTCTATATTTTCCATTTTCCATTTTCCATTAATTGTATGCTCTGTTCCCACTTTAAGGATGCGTCAACAGATAGATCGGAATAGAAATAAACCGATTTGAAGAGTCGCGTTAGGGCTGAACGCGACCATTGCGCTATTGGTGACTGTTAAAAAGTTGAAAAAGGCTTCCAGATGGAGACTAGACACCATCACATCATTTGAGACTAAATATAACGCTTTCTCACCAAAGCTAAGATTACTTAGCCTAAAGATGCCTTCTTTCTCCTTTATGAGCTTCGTGACATGTGATACAATCACTTTACATACGCAGCACGAAGAAATTTCTGCTTTCCGTTTTCTCTTATATCCGACTGCAGATTTGAAAACTATTGTCTCTTGTCTCACACATTCGCGCGAGTAGGAAACCTGTATCCATAACGCATCGTCATGCACTTTGTGCTTCAGTTTCAGCTCAGCATTAGAAGAATACGAACATACGTCGGGCGAAACGAAACGAAACTAAAGACTACGGTATAGAAAAATGAACGATTGAAGGCATTTAGAACAGCTAACGCCATAGGCATATGAAGAGTGTACTCATCATAAGAAATTCTATAGTCTATCAGAAATGAAATATGAATGTTACTGACTTTGTGGAAAGAATTAAAAAAAGAATAGAAGCAATTTTTTGATCCCTCTGTCAATTTCATCTGCTATCAGAAGGAGAGAACAAGTTCTTCAATCAACTGAATGAGAAGACGCCTAAAACTAATAGATAAAATTTGATGGTAACTATGTTCCTAATTATTGAGTATAAAAATGTTGCCTTTTACCTTATACACTGAGGACGCAATTTTTTGTCACTTTCGTGAGGTGCTCCATTAGAATTTCTCCTACCAGGCGAAAGTATTAACACCAAATAATCTTGGCGTGTTATGTAAATAATTTTTAGTTTTTGGATTTTAAATTGCGCATCTTCTTTCAATGTATTAGTTGCCTGGAATTTTCTTATCAGAAGGTCTGTAGAGGTCCGCGACTATTCTATTCCCTTTAGCGCCGTCTGACTGCTCGGTGTCCTGGAAGCTCAAAAAATCGTTTGGGTCTTCGATACCTTTTTTACCAGAAATGTAACTGTTATCGTTCCTCAACCACCCTATTAGCCCGATTCAGCTCATTCACTGACTTCCGACTGGCTGTTCTCGAAACTTAAAAACCAGTTGTTATTTATCAATTGCTTAGAGGAGTTGATGTAGGTGTTTTAATGGAAACAGAAAAAGTTAAGTTAATTGTTTTTGAAAGCCGCTATATCTACGCAATTTAAAGACCCCTAGTCCTTTGCAACGTTAAAATTTTGGGTAACTAAATTAAAACATGGCACGACTACCAAAAATTATAACTACTGATCACTGACAACATGCCTTAAGCTCACTAACTGATGCAGAGCGACCGTCAAATAAAGATTATGGAGATAGCAGAGTTCAGCAACATGGCCAAAGATTGGGTGGCGCATTTGTTCACGTCGAAAAAGAAAAGGGGCCCGAATTCAAATTTCCACCTGTTTCCTTGTTATGTGTGAGATTTGAACCTACGAAAACAAATTTCGATTCTTACCTCCTCGGTTATTCATGCGGGTGTTGAAGCAGTTTGGTGGTTATGAGTCAAACGTAGACAGAAACGTGGACGTAACGTGGACAGCAACGCGAAATAAAGTCAATAAACAAGGGGCTCCGAAGCGAGAATCGACTTGAGAAGAACAAAGGTTTTTTTCGATCTGCGAGAGTAATGGCGACTCTTTGCTGGAATAACCTTGGGGTTATAGTAACATCCTCACACATTATCTTAAAAAAGGCAAAACCGCTACAAGGACATCATAACTTGGCATGGCCATAGCTATAGTGATTGCTTAGCCCGTGAATGTACTTACACCCGCCCGTTCCTTCTGTGTTTCTCCTTCCTCATCCTTTTCTAATCGTCAACGTGACACCCGTGTAAGGGAAAAAACATTTCTTGACAACATTAAGACTGTTTCACCTTCATTTGTTGAGGTTACAAACTGCAGGACACCATTAGCACATTTTTTTGGCTTTCTCGTAACGACTATAAAAATGATAAAATGCTGTCGCCAAGAAAAGAAACATTGAAAAGAGTTTAAAAAATATTGAGCTTTTAGAAATTTGCAATTGTAAAGCGCAATTAATTAATGGATAATAATAACACAAGTAAATATTTCCAACTCATAGCTCCGGAATTGTTGTTGGAGCTTGATGTTTGTTAGATCACGTAGTTTAAGCGTAGGAGCCATAATGTACGTATAAATAAAATAAGACGAACCAAAAAAAAGAAGAGTTCAAATGTGTGATAATAACAATAAACTGCAAGAGAATGTGTTGCGTGCTAGTTACAAGTACACGGAAGCAGAAGAATAACTTCAACTGATAAACAAGTTAAGCGTATAGCGTATGTATGTATTTGCCAGTTTGCCGGCTACATTTCAAGTAGACTTTAAAATTCAGTTTCGGGAAGTAGAGGAATGGAACTCTAGCAAGGTTTATACGAGATAACACACAATTTTAGTTAGCAAATGCGTGCATACTACTGCTATGTGTTTTAAAAAGAGTTTAAAATTTTACGGAAAATAAGTTATCATGAGAAGCCATCACAACTTTCACAGCTTAATTTATGTTCTTACAAACAAACAAACACACAAACACACAAACACACACACACACACAAACACACAAACACACACATACATACAATGCACATGGATAGAAAGTAACCTGGAAAGTAAAGTAAAGTATGCTGATAGATTGTTCTCTTTAGGAGAGCACCATCGACAATTATATAAAACAGCAACAACAATAACAATAACCATAACAACAAGAAGCTTTCAACAAGAGGAGTCGGATAGAATTCATTTATGCACACAAAATAAAGCGTATCAGTTGTGCTTAGCAACTTTGGTACTTTCACAATGATCTACCATTATATAGGCTTTGTGTAAAGAGTAAAGTTAGGTTGCTTGTTTCTTGTTGCTGTTTTTGTTGGATGTCAAAAATTAACGCTAAATGAGCCAAAAACTTTGTTTTGTTTGTTATCCCTTTACGTTAACAACAACAACAACGACAATAACACTAGCAGTAAGAGCAGTGAAAGCAGTAAAAACATAATAATCATAAGATGCTTTCTTGATCGTCCATGCTTCTATTGTTTAGTAACGTCGTCACCGTTACCGTTAAGCTAGATTATTTAACAATGTTACTTTACTGCTTTTAACTGTTTTTAAGTTTAACTTACGCCAGATACTAAACTGCTGGTTAGAATGTGTTTTATCTGTGTGCAAGTGTTTGTGTATGCGTGCGCGTGCGTGTGTATTTGTGTGTCTGATGTCTTGGTTTACCGCATCCGCCGCAATGTAAAGTAGTGGAAGTAGAGTGAGCTCGTTTTTGTGTGTGTTGCATATACAAACGTACGAAACGGAAGTATTAAATGAATATACATACGAACGCATATGAATATTTGTATGTAAAATATTCCCATATGTAATTTCTACTAATTTGCATATAGATTAAGTGAAGCTAAAGCCCCATTGAGGTTGTTGGTTTCTACAATGTTGCCAACTGACATGGCAAAAAACAAGATGCAAAAAAAAAAAAACTCAGAACAAAAACAAAAATAAAAACCATAATCAAAAGAGAAACAGAAAGAGAAAGAAAGCCATTCATACATATGTATAGGCAAATGTACATAAGTGGATAGCATAGACAAAAAATTAAAAAGATATGAATGTTTTACAAACTAAAACTTACATATGCAACCAGACAGACTGACATGTATAACCCAACGAGGACTTTCTCCGATTTAACATCTACTCTTGTTTTCTTTTTTTTGCTTTTTCGTTTATGTCTTTTTTGCTGCTAAAACATACAGACCGACACAGAGGAAGTCACTTTTAAGTTCCGTTTTGTTAGAGAGGGAGAGAGAGAGAGAGAGAGATAGGCACAGTATTAAGTGCTCTCTAATGCCCTTGTTAGCTTGTTGTTCTTGTTGTTCTTGTTGTTATTCTTACCATTGTTTATTGTGTTTTATTTTGTTTTTTTTGTTTTTTTTTTTTATGTTTTGAATTATTAACAACAAGCATAAGAAGAGGAAAATTAAAAGAAATATATTAAGATAAAAAAAGATGCTAAAGCATAATTTAAGGTGTTGAATTTTAATATAAATTGTTGCCTACTTTACGGTACTTATTTATTGTTCTTCCATGTACTTATGCCATACAGTCTTATCATTATGTTTATCCCTAACAAAAAAGCCTTCATATTTATTCGTTTGTTTGTTTGTTTGTTTGCTTGTTTGTTTTTTCTTCTTTATATCTATGTTTCTACTTGCTCTTCTTCATTGTAATATTCATTTTATTACATTTCCTAGTATATCCTTTGGTCCATTGTGAAATTATTCTATTTATATTTCTGATGTGCATAGAAATTATTATATACGAAAATAAATGCAGTAGAGTGCAGAGATATTTTCACAATTTCATTAAGGAAGAAGTGACTCGGTTGTTTATAATTCTTTTTTTATCTACTTTTTTTCCTCTTCCATTTATAAAAGCCAAAGTGTATGCAAACATTCCTTTAAGCATTCGCTAGCATTATTATTGCGATGCTAATGCTGCCACAGCTACTGCTGTTGCTACTGCTACTGCTACTGTCATCTCATTGCTATATTTTGCCTAACATTTGCATTATAAATGTGTCTTTCATTCAAACTTTATAAACTTTCTGCATAACAACTTATTTTAATGGCATTCGCATTCGGAAAGTATTTTGTTAAAGCTATGTGACTTTCAATGACTGTTTGTCTGCTTGCCTTCACTACTAGTACTGCCACTACTACTACTAACTCTACCGCCAGTACTGCTCCAACAAATACTATCAATGTTGTAAACTCGTATACACTCATATTTACACACACGAACGCAAACAAAAACGTACGGGGACAAAATGAACATGTACTAAGTGAATATAATTCAAATCATGCTGTACATCATCATATTTTTGTTAGAAACGTTTCTATGCTATTTTTACTTCTACTCTTTTTTTTTGCTCTCTTTTTGATCTATCACCAAAATGAAGAGATGGTATGTTAAGTTTCTCATTCCACTGATAATAGCCGGATATCTCCGTCCGATATTCTGCAGTGATGTCCATCTTCTTACCGACCTCAAAGAGCAAGTAAGAAACGTAATAATTTTAGGCTTTTTCTGAAGCAACGAATGATAAAAACATAGATATATAACCGACGACTGTTCAGTGAGAAAAAGTTTATGGTCGAAGCGTAAAGAACTTGTACCCTGAGTCATTACAGCGTCATCTATCAAGAAAGTGTTTGCTAGCTGCAGCTCCCAGCTAATGTGACAGGCTCACAGAAGATTTGCAAGCTGCTGAAAGGAATTTGTCTAGAAATTTAAACGGATTGCATATCAAGTTAACAATCCTAGCCATTACACATTTTACATTCAGATACATTATAACAAGGACCGGTCACGTTTCACTACAAGTTCATTCGATGAAGATTTCTCGACTCTCGGCTTCGAAATAGATAGAATAAAGTTTTGCAATTTTTTAAACCAGAAATCATAATGGTTCCGAAAAAGAATAGAAGTGTTGGCCTAAAGGTGTCAAAACATTATCGAGCAAAACAGCTTGTAATTACGATACATTATCATTTTTAATATGTAAAAGCTCAGTACTATTTAGACGACTTGCTTGAGAAACAACTACGTTCGAGTAGTTTCTACTTTCAGATCTGATAATAGTCCCGGAAGCGGGTTACCTTACTGATAGCGATCAAAAAAGGAAAATGAAGAAGATGAAATTCGTCACGAAAAAGGATTTGTGCGCATACCGTACACACAATATCAGATCATATAAGTCTTGAGCATCTCGAGAGAAATTTCAAAACTTGGCTAAGAGGTGCGGGCGAGAGATAGCCGAGGCTGTATATTGCTTAATTGCAGATCGAATTGCAGATCGTGCGGGCTCTGGAAGGAGAGGTCCAGGTTCAAAAGGCCTCAGGGGGGAAATTTTAAATGATTACAAAAAATTCCGTCAGGTTGTTAGTAATAGCATTTATGGATCCGTGCTTTAGGCTCTTTGCTGTATTAAACAGTCTCTTCAACGGCCCATTATTTAACGGACCTGGACGGCATGCCAGTGATAAAAGATTGACCGGAAAATTAGATTAAATAACATCCATTAGGTAAATTTTGGCAATTTTGACGAAATTTTTGTGCAAAATACCTCACTGGGAGTAAACGCCTAAGTTATCTAAAGCAAGTTTTTCTTTTTTTCATATAGATAGCAACTATTGTTGAATGGAAGTTGGGTCTCTCTGCGACTGTTACGTTCATATCCAGCATTTACTCATCAACGTTTCATTGTTTATTAACGAATGCGCAAAAAATTGAATTACGATTTAATTATTAGTTTATCTTAACTCTTATAATATGTATATTATTGTGTATTTAATTTTCGGCGCGAATCGCACATAAATTTCTCTTACTATAGTATATTTTATTTTATTTTATTTTTTTAAATTTCAAGTTTGTTCGCATAGCATTGATGCATTGCGTATGCCTCTATAAAAGCGTATATGTTTTCTTTTCTCCAGCCTGTTCATTTTAATCTTATGAATACACATTGAGAAATACTCTTTTTTTTCATCCAACTAAAGGGCATGTTGTCAGAGGTAAGAGGAAAGCCGGCAATTGTATCCGAATGTAGAAAATGTAGAAAACTTGTATTCCGTGATAGTTGCCAGAGGAAATTTTCATTCGCATTTCATTTTCCCTTCGTGTTAGAGTGTAACTGTATGTGCACATGTTTACATTTTCTATTTGTTGATTTTGTTATTGAAATATTTTACGATTGTAAAGGAGAAGAAAATATAATTTGTGATATTATTAAATAAGTATTTAGGAGGAAAATAAAAATTAAATGTACTTACATACACATATATACATATATATAAAATGTTATTTTAAAACGCTCGCAAGCACTTTATTGAAGTAAGCTGTTCACCAACTGCAGGGAATGATCCATTAATAATACCTCCATCGGTTCGATTTGTCAATACCTCTAAGAATTAATCGAAATGTCACACAAGAGCCTTTTACGCAAGTCGCAGCCGAGATTTTGTTCACATTTTTGTTACGTTTTGAAAAGAATCCGCGGGGAATGCCAGCCTTTTCCGACAAACGTGTAAACGCGTGCACAATTCAGCGGTCACTAAGTTTTCAGACGGTGTTTCACAGACATATGTAAAAAGGACCCGCGAAGGATGATACGGTTTTACGACAAATGTCTAAACGCGTCAAAAATGCAGCGGTACCTAAGTCTCTGGCCTAAATTAGAGACAACATTTTTTTTGCAAAGTTCAACGTTGTTCAGCAACATAGATTCACTTCAAGGATAACACAATCGCTTCACAACCTCGATGCTTCGCTTACAGAAAGATTGTGATTGAGTTGAGGTAATCTTTTAATCGAAACCTTTTTTGGTGGGGCATCCTGTTGAGATTTCCAAACACATAATAATCGCTGCTAGCCGTATATGGACGATAAGATCCATGGAGCAGCAGTTCGAACTTCATTCAATATTCATATCGTGCCTGTCGCGTTATGAGAAAGTGAGTGAGCGTTATACGCGTTTGGAAAACAGTTTCGTCGTGCGGCATGTTTTTCGATATCATTAGGGTGTCGACTATCACTTGTAACTCTTTTCCTTACGATTATTACGAATGATGTTTGGTTTTTTTTTAAATTTTTGCTGGCGAAATTATTTCTCTCAAACTATTGGCAAATTGTTGTTTTCAACAGAGAAATGTACTCATAACATTTTTCAACTGTATACTGAGTTCGGATAATACTTTTTACCATCAAAAAGCTACGTCACGTCAAATACGAATTTCTCTATTCTTTTGATCGTCCACAATAAGTGTCGTTAAAACCAGTGCAACTCGTAAACATCGTAAGTCGAGATAGCAAAACATTTTGACACGTGCCATGGAAGAGTTTGCATTTTTAACTAACGGGAACCATTGCCCGATATGTTAAATATGCAAGTCGTCCAATGAATGGGATTCGTTAGCGATCTTTACCTAATAGTACGTGTTGTGCATTGGATATCACTAATCTTTAACTTCACATTTATACCCTTCGCCCCTTATGGTACGTTAAGGTTATGGCAAGTTCGGATCAGAATAGTTTTGTGAAATGATAGAAAAGTGTCTGTCCTTTTATCCGTTTGATATATGATGCATTTCTCTATTCAACGTGCACGTTTTAATTTTTGAGATATTTTTACGAAACTTAGTGCACCAACATGCCTTGGTATAGGAGCGAACGCTATTGAAAATTGATCGAATCGGACGGTGTTCTTTGTTTAAGCCATTAAGCACAGCTGGTACTTCGAAATGGAAAATTAAAGTAAGACAACTGCTTTCAACACTTTACTGAAACTAGCAAATACCAGCTAAAACTTAGTTTCCTTCATTTCTTTCAGGCTTTGCTTACTGTTGCCTACAATGGATAGAGCTTTTATAAATGTCAGTTGCCCATCCAAAAGTGCTTTTTTCGTAATAATTTCTTATGCTTGATTATGTCAAATGTATTTACCTATGTTACGCCTTAACCATGTTTCGTCATAGCAGCTATGGCTTAAAAACCTAACGCTTATGTACATTCTAGAATTAGTAATGACTATGACGAAAGGGAGGCCAAAATGAGTATACCTTACCTGTGCAGCGCTAATTGAGTGCTTAATGCTACATAACTTCAATCTCAAACTGGCGTGAAATTTCACTTTTTCTCATTTTTTTTTTTTTTAACAATTCGGTATGAAATCGTTCTTATAAAAAAAAAAAAATTTTTTTCTCTCTATGTGACATTCTGCAGTATTCTTGTCGCCAACAGAGCCCGAATGCTTTTTATATAGATTACGGCATTTTAACTCTCCATAAATTTTAGTTAATCAACCGTAACTGAAACTTGTTTTATAAAAGAATTTTATAAATTAATTTACCGGGTCAAAGTGCGACGTGCTGCAAAATACTATTAAATAATGATCACCCGTAATTTGAAAATAATTTAAAAGAAAAAAAAAACGATGTAGTAATTAAATCCTCAATTAAAGTGTTTGTTTGCATAGTCAAAGAAAAGCCCTAAATGGTCGCTACAGTGTTTATCGATAACACCTGATAGCAATCAGATTATTTTCCTTGTTTTGAAAACATTTTTATCAATCAATCGCATAATGAATGCGAAATGATGCTGCGAAAAGCAATCTAGACAGACAGCATTCGTTTTAAGCTGAATGTGATTTAAACTGTAGCAGGACACACCATTACAGCCAGATGGCTGGCGCTGAAATGAGAAATTTGAAGTTAATTGTACGATTGCACAACAAGAACACAGCTTAATATCAACAATCCGACGTTTGTTCAAACGACTCGTCAACGCCTTCTTTTATACCCTACATCTCCCACTTGAGGTATGTAATTTATTAAGTTTATGCAACACTCAGAACGACTTGAGAGGATTAAAAATGGTTTGAACCAGACCATTTGGATGACCTGTGCGTGTACGAGCCTTTGTGTTTGTGTAAAAGTTGCCAATTTATTTATTTACCTCATTGTTTTCAATTCAGCTTTGCAATCGCAAGCTTCAGCTAATTAATTAAGCGGCCTATTTTTTACTATAAGCATCGAGGCCACATTATCTCACTTTTTAGGTAAGTGTAAGGCCATAGGCCTATTATCTGATTACATTTATACATTCCACGTGCAAAACCAAACTGCAACATAAGTGAGTGTCAGCCACTGAGAAGTCAGCCAGACGACTACTAGTGTAATCATCTTGTTTCATAAGCTCCATATCACCAATCATCAATTCCAAACCAGCAACGAAATATACTTTATGAGCTCAGCAGTGCAATCAATTTTCTTCTGAATGTATTCAAAGAGTCATCGAAAGGTTTCAGACTCAATGGTAATGCATCCCAATATCTAACAACACAAACAATAAAAGATTGTTCGGCTGATGAGTTGGACGAACGCGGAATTCTTATGAAAGGGTTTCTGTTAGATGTAGAGGACTGTAGTCGTTTTACTAAACGGGTTGGCGACCGAGCTCAAATGATTTCGTAGAGACAGATAGGCAATCCGAATTTCCGGTAATAGGAAAAGGAGAATTTTAAGAAAGCATCAATGGAGGAAGAGATTTGGTCTTCAAGTTTGACGGTAAAAACATGCATGACGTGTTGAACGGTTAATAACAGGTTGAGGCCCGTCTAAGTTATACGATGGCCAACCAGAAAAAATGTCAATGGAATAGTTAACATACACGCGTCAGGAGAAACGAATGAGCAATGATATGTATGTTTCGTTTGCAGAGGCAGATATGGATTCATTCAGAGCGTAAAGCAAACTTTAGCAGAGACATGATCAATGTCCAAAATTGAGTTTGCGATCAATGATTATCCCAAGACATTGCACTGAATCAACAAAATCAATGCAATATCCAGATATTTTTATAGCGATGTCGAATCACCCAGCCCCAGGATAATTGAAAGATAAGCTTCTAGTCTTACTCCAGTTAAGGCAAACCGTATTATTTTTCATCCAGGAGTTAACAATAGCTAAAGACTCGTTAATGTTGTTTTCGAACGAATGTAAATTGTTTGCATTATCTCTAGAAAGCGAAAAGCTGCTCTCTGCCTACGCAGATAGAAAGCGCAGTCGCTAACAATTAACTCCCCTAAGATCGTTTAAATAAATAAAACTTGAATGTATAGGAAAAAATGGTATTGGTGATATCTGCAGTAGCAACAATAACAGCCGCAGCAGCCTAGTGTATACAAAAAATAATTAACATCAGTCTGATGCTTAAAGTATAGCAATACTTTTCATTTTTCTATGTATTTATCTTCATTTTTCTCATATCCAATAATTAGTAAAGTAATTCGTTAACTAGTTGTACCTAAATTTACAATCTAGAATATGGTTAGTATTTCGACACAAAACGGCGGAGAAATTTGAATTGGTTGGTTCCGTAATAGATTTGATAAGGTGCACACATCATTGAAACTTCGAAACTGGCCTGTTGTGAACAGGCGACCAAGATTGTGCGATATCTGGTTTGCATTGCAATTTTTTTTTTTTTTTTGGCTTACGCAAAACATCGAGTTAATCCGAACAATTCCTAAGTTCTTTGAACACGAACATCCATGAAATTGTTGCCCGTTATACGCAGTCTCTACGACTGAGAATGATCTCGAAAGGATCCTGTTCTGAAAGATCTTTCTTAGAGGACGTGTAACAAACAACGTCAGGTCTAAAATATTGTTAGATATACGTAGTGATAAGGTGAACAAAAAATTGTTTACATATGTATATATGTGTTATAGTTTGAGTAAAATTGATCATTTCGGATCAAAAGGTCAAACCAATACCTAAACTTATCTGGTCAGTGGTATAATTTAATATGAGACATTAATTAATAATATGATAATTGGAATAAAATTTTCACGCTCTTTGTTTTTCTTGGGTTGAACCTCTTGTACGTTTTGCTTAGTTTTTTTTTTTTTTTTTTGAGACAATTTAAGTTTAATGAGAAGCGCTTTTCTTCCGGTAGCTCAATTTGGTTGTAAAAAGGTTCGAAGTTAATTTCGAAATAGCACGCACCGCCCCAACAGAATTGCAGGACACCAATGTGTTTGTCGGCATCAGATTCATCCACCAGAAAACCACATTTTCTTATCTTTTTTTTTATATTCAAGAGCTCGAGTCCGAAAGAATATTTTTTTATTCTCTCACTAAAAGAAGAGAAAATTTCAAAATGCTCTCCTTATATTTTAGTTTTTTCCGGAATAATTACTACGTTAATTCGATCGGTCAAAAAAAAACGTTTAGTCCTAAACAACTATTGCAGCCACTGCAGACACTTGAATGATGCTGCATTCCGCAAACCAGGACAAGGGCCAAACAATACATTGAAAAAAATAATCCAAATCTCAATTAGAGGTGCATTTTACTTACTTCTATTTTTGGAAGCAAAAAATTGGTGACCATGTAACAACATGGCAACATGAAACACACTATAACGTTGATACTTGATGTGACATTGAGATAATTTTATTGCCAAATAGTGCCTCGAAAATGTGGAAGGGAACATATTCGTGCGAGACGTCCCGTGGTTTTAAGCAAATAAAATTTCTTCTCTCCACATATTTAAGCTTTAATTCGAAGCATGAGTATTGCGTTTTTGTTCGACTTTGCTTATCGCGGGAATCCGTAAAGAAAGTAGTTTAGTTCCTAGTAAAATTAAAGATTTCCCAGAAAAATTGATACTTACGCAAAAGGAAGCAATTGATGTCAAACTGCTCACTGGCAGACATTGGGTTTTACGCGCAGACAATCAACTAACGTTTGCTGGCCGAGGCGGAATATTTACTCCGATATGTAAAACCTAACAATCTATATTTTTGTAACTATTTTTGCAATACAACCCTACAGAAAAACGGGTTGTTAATTTCGCGCGCGGATAGTGGGTCGATGCTGTGATGACGTTTGCAAAGAGATTAAAGATAAAGAAAAAAGAAAACAAAAGAAAAAAAATATAAACATGTGATGAAGTATTTGTTTTTGTCGTAAAAGAGGAAAGCAGGTTGGATTGTCATCGGACCAAACTTCGTGTCTCCCATTAAAAATCATTGGCCGAATCGTGGGCATAGGTATGGTAGAGTGTGGAATAGCTCAGGGCTTACGACCTGCATTTTCGGTTCCCCCGTCTCTTTATTTCTATAAAGGAAAAGCAGTTGTATGGCTTTTAGATGTAGCTGTCTGTGGAGTATGTGCAGAGGGGACAAAAATTTAAAATTCCACCCACGTCTCACAAACTAGCTAGTATAGCAATGCCATGTGCGTCCATCTCGAGAATCTCCGATCCTTTTCAAGTGGTACTTAACAATAGCCTTAAAAACAATAAAGTTCGATATTCAGGTGGTTAGAGAAAATTTTTACAGACATCATGTGTTACAAATATTAGTTTGGGGAAAAAGAAATCCATTATTTTTATATGAACTTCAGGACTTTATTTAACATGCTCCGGATTGTCCGATTAGGGTCAAATATGCACCGTTTTGTTGTATGATTTGTTGCCATTTTAAAGGTAACTTCAAAATGCCTCTCTCATAGAAGTCCTGGTCTCTATTTGCAAAAAACTCTAGTAGTCGATTTTCACAATCCTCCCTAGATTCCAATTTTTTATCATTAAAGAAATTTTGCAATGCAAGAAAAAGATGATAATCGCTTGGTGCCAAGTCCGGACTGTATGCCGGATGCATTAAAACTTCCCAACCAAGCTCCCGAAGTTTCTGGCGAGTCACTGTAGATGTGTGTGGCCTAGCGTTGTCGTGGTGGAATACGACACCTCTCCTGTTGGCCAATTCTGGCCGTTTCTGGTCAATCGCTATCTTCAAACGGTCCAGTTGTTGACAGTAGAGATCAGAATTTAGCGTTTGGCCATATGGAAGCAACTCTTAATAAATAATCCCCTTCCAGTCCCACCAAATGCATAGCAAAACCTTCCTGGCCGTTTGAGGTGCTTCACCGCTCTTTGACCACGATCGTTTTCGCACAGGGTTATCGTATGTGATCCATTTCTCATCTCCAGTCACCATCCGTTTAAGAAATGGGTCTATCTCATTCCGTTTGGCCAAGGCTTCGCAGATGGAAATTCGATCCATCATGTTTTTTTCTGTTAATTGGTGTGGCACCCAAACATCGAGCTTCTTTTTGAATCCAGCTTTGTGTAAATGGTTTAAAACTGTTTTATGGTCGATTTTTAGCTCTTGGGCGATGTTACGACTGCTAACATGCCGGTCAACTTCGATCATTTCTCCGATTTTATCGACATTTTCGACGACCGGCCTACCTGTGCGAGGTGCATCTTTAACATCAAAAATTCCTGAACGGAATCGACGAAACCAAAATTGCACATAATTGGCTGTTACAGTATCGGAACCATAAACACCATTCACAATTTTAGTCGCCTGGCTTGCATTTTTGCCTTTGTCAAAGAAAAACTGTAAAATGTACCGAATTTTCTCTTTGTTCACTTCCATTTTTAACACGCTGTAACTCACAACTGAATGCACCAAACAAAAAACAGCAAAAGAATTTTTTTTACTGCGAATTGTCACCTTTCCAACGAGCATAAATATGAAATTGTTTGATCGATACTTTACGAGAAATCTATCAGTGCAGTCATCTATCGAAAAAATAATGGATTTCTTTTTCCCCAAACTAATATTATAAATAATATTTACGGGGGGGACGATTGAAGCCAGATAGAAGTGAAAAGAATTGCACCATTTTTTTTTTTTTGGACTTTGCCCGAGAGTTATTACTTATTAGTTAATAGGAACGAGTATAGGCAAGTATGGTTAGCGTTTAAAACAATATCTAGGTACAAAGGCAATTTGCAAACGGAAAATGCAAATTTTTATAAATATCTCTTGGTATTGATGTCGAAGCTGTGTTCAACGTTGTTTCAACGTACGTACGGCTTGGAAGAACCAACTAAGCCTTCAAAGGGAAAGCTCGTTAAATTTTTGATAGAACATATGGAAACTTGACTTAAAGTTACCCTTTTTTTATTGAAATTCTCCCCAACGTTCAAGCATTCAAACTTTCAAGCAATCATTACTTTCCTCAACGTTTTCGCTAAATATATGGAAAATATCATTGCAGAATTCTGTTAAAGGCTATCAAGACGTTTTGTATAAAAAGTTTAACGATCTCAAAACGTCTTGAATGTAATTTGAAGCTTTGCCGATAGGAAGCTTAGCTTTCTCAGGGTATAGTAATGTTCAACAGTGTGAAAATGTAATTATTGGATTTGGACTTGTTCAACTTATTTTGGAAAAGAATTGCAAGACCACGCTCTCTTGGAAACGATGGTCGCACTGATCAAATTATGTGCTTTTGTTAATAATGTAAGGGAACTATACAAGGTCGCTTACTGCTCTAGTGTGCGGGAGCGTTTAGTGGTGGAATCTTCACAAACTGGTCTAGCCGAGCACATAATATATGTGTTCCAGATTAGTGAAAGAAGAAAAAGAAGCTTGTAGGGAATTTCTGGAAGAGCCTAAAGAAAGAGTTCTAGATTCTAGATAGAATTCTTAAGAATATGTCGTTCCTTCTCTGCGTATACCTTCTGCTACTGTTTTGAAGAATTAAGCAAAAAGTTTCTTCTAAATAATTGTCGGGTTTATTAAGGCGCTTATACGAAACAAAATGATCCTTCGCAGTTCGATGTCGCACACAAGTCGAATAAAATGAAAGTCAAATAAAATTGTTTTTATACATCCAGCGAAAATGAAAGACCGCATCAACTTGAGAAATGCTCGCTCTCTTCATACAAGCACTTCAACAGTCGTTCAAGGCCTTTCTTAAACTTTAAGGAAATATGGTAAATCCTATAAGGTTCTGATGGAATCTTTAATGGATTTTAGTTAAATTAAATATGATTTTGTGTTGGCAGCGCGTTTAAGTAAATTGCATAATCATGATCTAAAGCGGTTACAAATATTGTATGCGTTGTTCAAGAACGGAAGTACAAATCCTTTGCAACACATAAAAAATATGCTTCATATTTTCCCAACAGAATATATGAGAGTTATAAAACCGATCTAAAAGGCATTCTACAGGATTATTGGACAATAATTTTGAGCAGTTGACACACTGACAGAGATTTGGAAACCGTCTGGCTGATGAATGAACTCGAGTCAGTATAGTTGGCAACAGAGGCTCATTCGGGCCTGAGGTATAGCTGCAGTTGTAAAAGGCTTGATCTTAATGTGCGAATATCATTAATGTTAATGGGAGACCAATCGATTTACGGAAAAAAAATGTGTTTCTTATTTTTTGCGGAAGTTTTGAAGTAATTGAACACATTTGTTAATAATTTTTACCAAGGTGCTTGCAAACAAAAATTTTCTTTTTCCTAAAACCGGATATCCCTATTTACAGATGTAATTATGTTATTAAAACAAAGGGGCGAAAATAGGAGAAAAAAGAAAAACATTTTGCTCATTAAAATGTTTGTCAAAAATGCTATATATAAAAGCCATTCAAGTTAAGAAATCCATCAGACACACATGAAGCGATATTTGGAATTGGAAGTTAATCCATTCGGAATTGAAAGCATTAAAAATACGGCCAGATCGGAAGACATATTTTCAAGAGGAAAAAAGGTTTTTGTTTACCGAGCCGGCTGAGCTAGCAAACCTAGCAACACAATGGAAAAGATAGACATTAAAAATCTTATTAGGAAGACTAGTAAGAACATTATAGCAAGGCCTATTTTTCATGTGCGTATTCATGGGGAAGCGGAAGACGCCCACACATAGGGCAGGATCCAAAAATGGTCGTAGACGGTCCAAATTTTATAGCATTCATTTTTATATGAAATTTTTATTATGGCTCAACTTTCATCATCAGATATTAAGAATTGGAATTTTCTGATTAATTTTCGTTGAAATCTTTATCAGGGCAGAATCCAAAAAAACAGAAAATGTTCATGCAAAGTAGTACATACACTGCCTCTTGATGTCATTAAGGTGTCCGTTGTCTCATGCAGGTTCTCGTGGAATTTATTGATGTCTTCTTGAACGCCTGCCGAAAGCAAACGACCAGAGCATTCAGAATTATCGGGGCTTGTGCTGTCGCATTTAAAATCTACGACTCACTTCTCTACCATTCGCCTCCCTGGAGCAGAGTTAAAATAATGCTTGTCAAGCTATGCTTGAAGCAACAATTGAAATTCAAGCTCTTCGTTTGTTTTCAAAGTATTGTCACCGAAACATCTGTAATTTGTAAGGCAATGGTCGGAATGTAATGAAATGTTGACACATCCCGTTTGAAGGTGGGTACTGCCTAAAAATCATTACAAGTCATGAGTAATGGAGGTCCCATTACGTGATCGGTTATATATTTTATTTTTTAATTCTTGGGAACTTTCAATTTAAACTTAGTGTGTTGTGTCATTATTTCCTAAGAAAGCAAAAAAGTAGTTATTTTCGAATGAAAAGCACGTTTTAATCAAATTCACATCAAAGTAAATTATATAAAGTGCACCTATATCCACTGATGATGGCTACAAATAATAATTTTAAAGTGACTGTGGAAATTGACTCTGCATAATAATATTTTACTCAATTTATTTTAAATTTAAATAACTAAGTTTGTAAAAATTTTCAAATGTTGTTTGTCCTTTTTTTTTATTTCTTTTTTGTTTTTTTTTCCTGATGTTTAAGTTAACACCTTTTTTTTGTGTGCGACGCTTCTACGTTGCTGCACCCTTTGTATGTGTATTTTGTTAAACTTGACACGTAGTCTATTACCCACATCACACGTGTGTGCTTAAACATATTGAAAAGTTAACATAGCATAAAGCTTTTCATCAAATTTTAACACACACACACACACACACACTAACACACACATATATATATATATATGCATAAAACTCAACATAACTCAACATACACAAAACATATTTTACCCTTCTATGTGGATAAACATGCGAACTGGGTGTGCATATGTATAGAATAATGTTTATGTATAGGACCGTAAGGGCAGAGGGAAAGTCTGTTCCCTCATTCTCACTTTGTTTCTCTCTTGTCATTTACTTTCCGGATAATATATGAAATGTAACATACTTAAAGTAACACGCACCTGCCTGTACATAAAATGCATACAAAATAGAAGTTTTTCGCTTGCTCTGCCATGTTTGCTGAGCTCTCTGCTAATGCTGGTTTCCAGAGTTAGATGTAAAACTTTATTAAATAAATTTGTCATATGCAAATTGAATAAAAATGAAAACAAAAGAAAAAAAAAAAAAGCAAGCAAAACATACAGTATACAACTCAACAACTTTTACTACTGCATACGCACACACACGCAAATATACGTAAATACACACACACACGCGTGCATACATATATCTTCGCACGCGCAAGCACTATATTTAGAAGGACTTGAGTCTAAAAGGAATTAAATAATATATGAATGAATATATATGTATGTATATATGTATATAGATTTGTTTTCTTTTTTTTTAAAATTCTAATTTGGCAAATAAAAAAGTTTCCGGTTACTATATACAAGCTCATAGACAAACACAATCACACACATGCACAAAAAGCCTAAATTGAAAAACAAAAACTTTTTTAATGGTTGATTCATTTAAGCATTTGTGTACCTTTCTGTGAGAGTTTATTTAATTTTTGTTTTTTCGTTGTTTAAATAATGAATAATTTTATTACCTTTTTTGCTTTTTATACCGTTTTCAACGTTTATGATTCATTTGTAAACGTTTTCCATACCATCTTGTATACCATTGTGTTATCATGTAGTAGCGGCGTTGTGTCATTTACCTACGCCACGAGCATATATATATACCGGTGTGTACATATATATATATATATATTTTTTTTTTTTTACTTAAATTGTTGCAGTCACGTTTCGATTGTCAAAACTTTTCAGACTTACGTGTTATGCTCGAAATTTAACAAATTTATAGTAAAATAATTCCCCCTCATACTGCGAAAAATTAAATGAATGTAATGAACATTTTTTATTATTCAGTAAGAGATTGGCCAGGCGCGTGTGTTTAGTACGTACTACGTATTACTGTTTACCGTAATGTTGAATGTATGAAATATTCAACGCGGGCGAAGAAGGAGATACAGAAACAGAGAGAGCGTGTGTTAAAGTTAAACTATTATCAATGAAATAAAGTTTTATAGATTAGTCGATATTTTTTGTAGAAACGATGAAAATATTAGTTGTTGTGGCTTTATTCGAGCGAGGTAATGATGAAGTGATCGGAAATTATTGCTGAAACGAATAAAAACTTATATCCACCTGAAGGGAAATCTTTAATAGCTTACCATCCCAAAACAATACTTAACAAGTACGGAAAATAATATATTTATCTTGTAGAGAGTGCCTCATGCACAATCAATACGTATAACTGTTAAAGATTGTAAGGCTCTTATTCACTTTTTCACGCTTCACGCTTCACGCTATTCACAGGGTCAGTACCAATTGTGACTAATTCAAAGCACAACCATGAAAAGTTTTTTTACTATCGATCAGCCAGTGAATAAATTACTATTTTGAAAGAAATTTCGTTGAAAAGAATAGGGCTCCACCTGTATGCAACTGTATGCATAAGTATGTGGAAACTTTCGGTATAATAAATGTGAACTCGTTATGATGTCTGATAGGAGTGCCGAAGCAAAATGTAAAGGGTTTTAATAGACTTGATGTGTAATATGGGTAGAAAGTATGGGTTAATATATCAGACGTTCTATGGTTGTACTAACAATCTTATAATAACGTGAGTTTGTGTGTATGTATGCTACTAATGAGATACTAATAATAATATTAATTAAAAAAGAATAAAAGAATAAAAGAAATATAAAAGCAGAAAAATCGGTCTAAATTACAAACAGAAGTAGCAACAGTGAAAAATATCACAGAGGCTCGCAATCAAAAACTCTGCGTAATAAATGTTTCAATTCCGTCCGATGATTGTATACTTTTTTTAAACCCG
>NW_023998440.1:157963-249164 GCF_014805625.2 Glossina fuscipes
GGAACGTAACCTATGTAGTATTTTAAGCCATGTTGAATGCCTATATGGCCCGGCGAGCTAACTCCAGCACAAGGCAATAAGGTAGAGAAAATTCCCCGCGGCCTAGCAGTTTTCATTCTTTACAGCTTTAAGGAGTCTCTGAAGTTGTAACCGTGCTAGCATCTTCCTGCTGTGTTTTAAGTGGAATGTAGGTATTTGGGCGCAAAAGTTTTGGGTAGCTTTGGCAAATATATCAATATTTGCTACGAATTGTCGTTTATAATCTATGGCGTACTTTAGGCGTTGTTTTTGCACCTCCAAAAAGCAGCCAGATAATAGCACCTTACAAAACGATTACTGTGATTGGGTTCAGCTAATTCATCTAACCTAGCCTTTGTGAATAATAAAACACAAAAAAATCTATTGCGACTTTCAAACGTATAACTGATGTGATAAGACATCAGTTCGGCATAAATTAGTAACACATAATTTTCTGATGTTTTCTTAATGTTGTTCGCACAAAATCTACTTGATGATCCGAAAATCTTTTCTGCCATTTGACATGAGGAATATAATAAAATATATTCGAAAAGTGGCAAAGGGTTCTTCGACAGTGCCTTCGAATGTGAATCTACTACTTGAGGGCTTTAATCTAAGAAGAATCTTCCAGGAGTGTGTTATTCCAGGTATGACGCTAGTTTGGCGATATTCATTACATTTTCTTAATTAATCATTTGTTTTATGTGATATAAATTAAATTCAAACGTTCCGCGTTAAATTAACGTCCGCGTACATACGTGTAAGGGGTTTTCATCAATCGGCTTTGTCCCTGTTCTTCACAAAAGGAGTAGCGTTATCCATAACAGAATTCCGTAAACAAAGATCTCTTTTCATAATTCTCCGCTTACATACTAGCACTATTTAGAGAGAGAGAGAGAGGGAGAGAGAGAGAGAATTACGAAAAGAGAACAAAGACCAAAGTCCGTCCGTTTGGAAATAAAATTAATGTCAGGGAGAGAAAGAAAAGGGAAATTCAAGGCAACAAATAAAAAGAGAAAAAAATTAAATCAAGAAAAACCAATCAAGTGTTTGAATACAGCCCCAAAAGTAGGTAGGCTTGATTGTAGTGCATTTGTGGCTGTCGTAGAACGCATGGAACATATCAAGTAAGGAGTAAAGCGCATTAGCAAAAAAAAAAAAAACAAAAAATATGACAAACATGACGAACTAAATATTTAATAGGTTTCGCGACGATGAAGCATAAGTGTATGTGTGTGTGTGGGCGTGCGTAGGAATGTAACCATAGAGAATGACTTAACGGGCCAACGGTCACGGTCGACATAGGTACATACTAACGGACGAAAGAACAATACTAACAGACTATGGGATTGTTAGAGAGGACACGTCGTTAGGTATTTATCATTTTTATATACACAAATTTTGTTTTACTTTTTTGTGAGTGCAACTGGGCTAGCTAGGCAGTACGAATAGAACTCAAAATCTACATACCATCATAAATGCCAGACGCATGACTAAACACATCTCTGGTAAGCAAACCTAACTAGTTTAGAGCGTAATGGAACTAGACGCGACCTATAGGATGTTGCAGGGGAATTGGTTGAAAAATTGTTACCATCCGTACCATATTCAATAGCGTTTGTCCTAGGGCCGAAACGCGTCAATATACCAAATTTTATCAAAAATTTGTGAACTGTGGATGAAACACGACTAAGAAGCAAGACAGACAGACGGATAAATAAGTTAAAATTGATTTAGGATGTAATTCTGAATCGATTGATATACCAAAAGCTAGGCTTACCTCAAATCCTTCTGAATGTTGCATACACGCGCGCAAACTTAATATATGCTCCTACTAAAAGTGGTGTAGGGTGCAGACATTAATTAAGCAATGCATAACAAACTAGAGATTGAATTGAAGGACAGAATGAATGATTTGTCGTTGCCGTATTTCTTTTCCTAATGCACTCTTGGCGATATCACCTTAAATTATATGAAAGAGAAGCTTTAACGCTTCGGCACTTATTGTGTCGAACGTTTTACATACATAGTCAACTCAGTCGAGCTGTTAACTGCTTTTTAACTTCTCTTACACCCATCAGTTACGCTTAGACTTTTAGTGTTTTTTTCTGTAAAAGAAAGTTTGGCCGCAAAAAAGAAAAAAATCTGATTTAGAAAAAGATGTGAAAACTTTTTAACCGCTACTCTTGGTTAACGGTTGAGGACAGAAACACTTAACACAAAATGCGTCTGGTACCAAACTGAATTGAGATCAAAGTTGAAAATGGTTTAAAAAAACGCAAAAACAAAAATGTTCTTCAGTCACTAATCAATACTTAGATATATCTCGCACTCTCTAATTACTCTCCGATGTATACGTACATATACATACATACGTATACATGTATACATACATATCTTGTATTTTTTTATTTTTTTTTTTTTGATAGTTTGACACTTTGCATCGCTTTTTTTTTTTTGTTTTTTTTTTTTTAGGTTACATGTGCAGTCCAACGATATTTCTTTTCCGTTGCCGTAAATTCTTTGGCGACCAGTTGACGCGTTGCTGTTATTCATTGTGCCACAGGAACAATTTATTAGACTTTATTGTCATGTGTTGTCACAGTAGATTTTCATTTTGCTGTTGTTGTTGTTGTTTTTACTTTTTTCCTTTTTATTCATTTATTTATTTATTTTTTTTTTTTTGTATTACAAATTAAATTGAATATTGAATGGGGTCATTTATATGCAAAAAGAAAAAAGGGGAACGCATTGGAACAATTTAAATGAAAAACTAAATAAAAAAATCTTAAATAAATTTAAGTTTGTCATATTATGTGCCCTTATAATCATAAATTCACCTGTTTTCTTCTTTTATTTGCAAAAATATGTTTAAAATTTTAAATATTTGTTTTATGTGCAAAATATGACGCATAATAATTATCTTTATAAGTATATGCAAGCAGGCATAGGACGTAGAAAGAAGTTGCTTGCATTTAAGAATGTCGTCTGCCATAATTCATCATCATGTCTTCATTTACGTAAAGCGCATTCATTCATAGCGTACGTACGTAGTTATGCTACTACACCATATAAAATATTGCACACGTTCATAGACAGTCTGCATATGTACGAATATGCGCGTGTGTGTCTAGCACTTAGTTATGCCGTGTGCGATAGTTTATACGCAGTGCTACTGAAATAGGAATAGTAGTAGTAGTTGTAGCAGCAGTAGTAGCTTTAGCTATAAGTTGTGCTGTAAGAACATAAAATGACTTCTTAATATTTACCGCTTGTCTGATATTTTAGTAGATTACACTCGAGCACATGTCTCATAACATATTTACGATACTTACGTACGAAGTACGTGTAGATGTGCGTAAAGTAAAAGTTTTTTTTTCTTGTAGTCAGTGATGGGCAACATATTGCCCGCATGCTTGAAAATACTTGCAAATTAAAGTTTTGAGCTTTTCTTAAACAAAAACAATTTCGCTTTCGTGTATCTAAAAAAAATCTAGTTTAGTGGATTAATTTATTACGCTCTCCGTCCAGATATATGATTTACATATTGATTTTTTCTGAAAATATATTCAAATAAATGGCTTTTGATAGCTAAAAGCGCACTTCAAAAGATTAATTTCTAGTTCACTTTGTCCGGATATATGATTTAGATATTGAATTTTTTCTTTTCTTCTTCTTGCTTGTAATCTCTAGGAGTTAATAAGTGCATTTTAAATGCCAAAGTATAGTTTATACACTGTCTTTTTTCATGTCCGAAGTAATGATATACATTTACTATTACAATTAAATTAAATAAATATCTTTATAAATCATTCAATTACTTTACTTTTACAGTTATTTGGAATTTGTACTTAATAAAAAGCGGCCTTTGCACTAGCATTTTCATTAATATATAAGAAGGTCGCAAGATCGCAAGGCTTAATTAGATCCACTTGAGCATATTTTTATAATAATGTTTTTGCTTCTGCAGGCTTTGGTGCAGTCTACCCCGTACAGCATGAGACACTATGAAAATTTCGTTGCAAGTACGTAGAATTAGTTTTCACTAATTTTCTGATCTCATTTTCGATAAAACAGCTAAGTAACTTATTTTACGTAGTTCGCTTCGTATGGATTTATAGCAATTTTCTTAATTTTAACTTTTTTTTCACTTCTTTCGCATGCAAGCTCGTGTTTTGAATGCAATCTCATCAGAAAATCTCTCTGTTTACTTTTAGTTTAGTAACTATAAAGCTAAAAGTAAACTTGATCGGCATTATCGTGTGTAAAAGTTATTTTTTTCCTTTCTTCTACTTGCAATTTTAGTTCACACCAGCTTCGCTTCCGTTTTGATTAAAGCTAACACATCTTTATGAAGCATTGTCATCTCCATCTATAAAACTTCAATTTGCTTCGCCAGTTATTTTTGGCGAACGCTGTACTATTACTGCATTCTTTCTTCTAATCGTCACCTATTTAAGAGTTATTTTATATTCCTTTATGCTATACATTTTCGGAAATGTAAATCATAATTTCGGATCACAATCTTTCCATTTAGAAAATCAAAAGAGAAACAAGTTTTTCTGAAAAGAAGTGTCTGACAATAGGTGTCTTTGTGGAATACGTCCTCCCAGTGCGGAGATTTGCCCACTTCGGTAGCTTGTACGTACAAATACATTTTGTAATTTTTTCTTAAAACATAATGTCAGAGTGCTTTCTCTAGATAAATATGTTCAACTTATTTGCAATGTGAGAAATTTACAAATAATTTTCCTTTTGCGCGCACATAAAAAATTAAATTCAAATATTTGTTATTTATTCCAAGATAGATTTTTCTCTCCCCCTCACATTAAACACATTGCTTATTTATTTTTTGCATAAAGACCTTATATCATGGCTAGCTGTTGTCTGTTATATACTGTGAAGAATCAAAATCGTCCCCGTTTGTGCGGTAACAGGTGGACATATATTCTGTTTCTTATTCTTTTTGGACAGAAAGAAGTAGCCCTTCTTTTACATGTCAGAAGAAGAAAAACGACGGCTTTTCCTATGGTATCTTAGTTAAAGTATATTTAAAAGTTAATGCAGAATAGTCCGTGGCTTAAGCACTTTAGCGGACAAAATACATGGCATAGAGTAGAAATAGTATTGTGCTCGCCTGATTTCACAATTCTATATAATTTAGGCCTCGCAAGAACTAGATTTTTTGTCTTTTACCCTTTGGTAAGCAAAGTCGCG
Organism: Glossina fuscipes; assembly: GCF_014805625.2. Classification (NCBI taxonomy): domain Eukaryota; kingdom Metazoa; phylum Arthropoda; class Insecta; order Diptera; family Glossinidae; genus Glossina; species Glossina fuscipes. The sequence continues at coordinate 163,199 of NW_023998440.1, forward strand.
GATCAATCAATCATTGGCAATCAAAAGTTATCCTTTTGTTTAAAGTTGAAGAAAACCGTCTTAGGTAAGACGTGACTTCTGCTCTAATCTAGGCTTTGATAGCAGTCATTAAGCGGTCCAATTTTCTATTTTTTCAAGTTCTTGCATCATCTTTCTCATAGCTATGTGTGATATTGAACTCTGTCACATAATAAGAAGAGGAGCCGTCCAGCAAAGTGGACATCTGACAGCTAAGAGGTTTTCAGGTACATTCGCTGCGTGGGCGACGGAAATGCTTGAACAACATCGCCTTAAACTTATTCTAGGTTCTTTTGCATCTGTCTCGACACATGCGTAAAGAAATCTACCATGACAGAGATATAGATTGACAATTTCTCCAGTTATCCCAATTGATAGTTTACCATAGCCTTTGAGGGGCGGTGTAAGTGGATTTTTGGTACCCGAATGCGTTGTCGACATCGACCGTTATAATGACAATCGATTGACATTTCAGATATGCCTTATTTCTTTGCACAAACTTCATCATTTGTAAGCATAAAAAGTTATCGTAGGTTGGTTGAAAAATCTTCGACATGCACATAACTCCGCTATGCAGCATTTGCCCGCAAAAGTTTATGCATGCATTGCAAAGTCCTTACAGAAAGTCGTTTGATAATCCTTTAAGTGAGTCGACGCGTTTGGAAAAAGAGAAGATTGTACAAGAGAGAAGTTCTCGTCATTGACATATTAAAGATGAGTTGAGGGCTGTATAGGAAAAGTCTATGCCATTACTTAAAAGCGTAAAGTTTTGGGTGGATTGAACGGGTGAGAAACGCGGCCGTACCAAGTTGGGCGACGAAGAACGTTCGGAACGGCAAAAAACTGTAACCGCTTACAAAAATATCACTTAAGTTCATAAAATGATGGAGAACGACAGCCAAATTAAATTTAGAGAGACATGCAGACGCGGTGAACATGCCCGTAGAATATGTGTATCACAGTTACGCACGGTAGCCGCACTCGCTGCCAGTGGAAGAACAATACAAAATCCGAACTTGATGGCTACAATGACAGACTTCCATGAAACGAAGTATGATTTGCTGTGCCAACTCCCGTACTCTCTAGATTTAATCCCAGGCAATTATTATCAGTTGAAAAGTTCTAAAACGAAGATTATGATCAAACGATGGGCGTAGTGTGTAAACTAGAGTGTGTTTTGAAAGCCTTGGCTAATAGAAGACATAGAAATTTTATAAGTATTTGCCATGCAATATTTTCTCTTATTTGGGTTGGAAACTTTTCAGACGAACCCTCAATTTGATTTACTATATGTAGAACAGTGAAGTTATAACTTACACAGTGTACAACAGAGCAAAATACATACTAGCACGCATATGCGAAAATGTATTTATAATTTACCAATCCATTTGCAGGAGCGATTGTTATTTGATGATTGAGCAGCAAGTGCGCGGTCAGAGACTAACTAAAGACTTCAACTAAAGGTCGGCTAAGCTTTTCTTATCTTAACTTTAGGCTGCACTGGCAGCAACCTAAAGAATAAAGAACATTAAGTAATGCAGGCTTTTAATTGCCATTTGAAACGCACGAACTTACACATCATTTAGTAGACGAACTAATCACAAATTAATTGTGTGATTTTGCAATTTTTTTATCGTATATGTGAAAACTTTTTAAAATTCTCTTGCATTGTATTATGCATTTCATTATACACACAATACACGCCTATTTCATTAAACTCAGCAAAAAGTTGCTAGACTATGAATATTTACGAGAATTTTTAATTAAGTTAATGAAGGATTATAAACACAAAGACTTAAAAGCCTCGGGGTGAAAGTTGTGGTTTTGTTTTTTTTTTTTAATTCATAAAATAAATTAAATTAAAATTCGTTTGTTTGGGGTTGATGTTAAAGCAACTTCTGAAAATATGAAAACGAAGCTACTTTATAACGCTTAGTAGTCATAATGCATACGAGTGTATGAGCAGAAAAAGGTTTACATATAAAAAACGGTTAGTAGTCATAACGCATCTCGTTGCCGGTTGCCTTTCATATTCATTAATGAATGACGTAAGAATTACTTTTTATTTAGTGTAGTTACAATGTCTTTTACTTTGCTGAAATCATCTGAAAGGAGTTTAAAAATGTACCTGAAACGAGATATGTGAGTGTTTTGAACAGGCCGTAGAAATTGGTAAAACTGACTACGACCATAAAGATAAAGATGCAAATGAAGATAAGGAAAAAAAAATTAGCCTGACACGTTCAAAATTAGAGGAAGGAGGGCAGTGATCGTTACACCACCAGCGATAGTTAGACCACAATAAGAAAAGTAAGTGAACATATGAGTGCATTCTAAAGCACGCGAAATGCTCGAATAAGGTTTGGTAGCGATATCAAGCACATTGAGCATATTGTGTATTTTTAATGGCAATTTTGATCGGAAAAAGCTTTCTCGATCCAATAGTTAATGAAGCAGGTCTTCTTCTGCACAGAACCTTACAATAGAGCATTTAGAATAAATTGTTTGTGCTTGCTTACGATTGGACTCATCACTTTTATGGCGCAAGTGACTGTAGTCGGCTAAGATTCCGACACTCTTTCTTTGACTTAGACTGGATACATTCTTTATTTATTCATTTTATTGCTTACATATTTCGAAAATGAATTTACAAACAACGGATTTCGAAACTGATGGATAACTTGCTCTGCACTTGAACTCACATCCCCTCAGTTTTTAGTCGTGATTGTTCGCTTTCCCGGCTATTCATACAGATGTGGATAGATTTTTCGCCATCTACGGATTCGTTTTAGTGCCACACTTAATTAAAGGGTGTAGCACATAATAAACAGCTGGTTTCTAATGTGAGTACAATCGACTGTCCACGCCGACCGTGATAACTTTCCGTTTTCCGTTGGATTGATGTCAGGATCCAGCCGCTGCAGCGTGAAAACGGGACGTTATCCGCCCTCTGCCAATCGTTTATTTGACGGTAAGAAGCCGCGTTTAGGTTAACTCCGATCGAGTTAAAGCGAACGAAGCGAAATGACCGGACGAGTTATTGTCTAATTAAACGCTATCTACTAGTTATTAGAAAAAGACAGTCAGCTCATTGAACTTACTTATAAAATAGTATGGAGTTATAAAACTAAGTTCCAGCCATGCGCTTATGAACTATAAGTAACCGGCATTGTGTAAGAGATTGTGTAATAAACGTGAAAGCGATAAACGATAAATCTATTGAAAATCGCCCTTTGTGGGAACTGCGAGACTAACTACATTTTTTTAAAAAGATCACCCCTGCACTGTCTGGTAATTTAACTACCAGCGTTAGTGAGATGATATGCGAAAAAGTTACACTAACTTTTTGTAGTCCTTATGCTGTTATTGCACTGGCAATATTTACGCGCAGTATGAACATTGTCAGCGCATCTGTTCATTACTAACCAAGAGTTTCTCTTAAAGAGCCAAGTGGTCAATAAGGAAAGTTGTTCATGTATCTTCTGCAACGTTTCCGCAACGTGTTTCTAAGAAAATTTCTACGTTAATGATGGAAAAGTTAGAACGCAGACAATGACTTTTCGCATCCGAGAGATTATCTTCTCTTAGCAGGGTTAAATATGAATTCGCACTCATTGCTTTAAAGGCTTTATAGGAGATGATAATAGAGTTTATAAAATGACAAACCGAATGCCCTTAAATACATCTTACCTTCATATTTTATGGTTGGTTGAATCAATTTAACAGCTAAAGAAGGTTTACTTGGTGCGTATTTTTATAACAATATTTCCCCTTACTTTTTGAACGCATGGTTCGGTACAGTGTCCTTTCAGTTTCAAACTGCCTGCTATGGCGTTCGTGCACTTTGAGTATTGCATTGCTTTGTAACAAGGCTGTACGAATAAGCTTTTCACGTTTTGTGTTAACGTCAGTCAGTATCAAGTGCGTTCATTTTGTGTGAAGAGCAGGCAAGTTACAGGTACATCGGTACATCTTAAGTGTTTTTGAAGTGAAATTGCTTGCAATCAATCCAACATAAAAGCAAGTTTTTTATTGTACTTCCTCTCCCTCGCTATGAAGACGATGTAGATGAGCATATTGATAAACTGAGAAAGAGATTTAAAATAAATTTCCAAATTTACGATACGTTTGAAAAGTCTCTTGATTACTTTGTGTAATTGTGGTAAGAATGAAAATTCGAAGTAACATTGCGACGTTTGTATGTATGGTGCACAGAACACTTTACATAAAGAATCGTATATTACAAAGCAATACACACTCGTCCCGTACATGAATATAAGGGTGGCTTGGTTTCGTTCTTTCGCTTTTTAATAAACTGAGCCAAGCATTAGAGTTATTGTTTAGTGTATGTTGGTGCGTCTCTTTATATTTCTCAAAGTCTAAAAAAAGAACGAAAAGAATATTGATATCTGGGATCTATTCTTGTAGTCTATGCGAATGGACCACATTGTTGATGAAAATCTTTATTTATATATTTTGTTATATATGCCTGTATATAAGTTTGCAAAGTATGGGTTTGAACGCTGCCAGATGGATAGCTTAGATCATGGGCTGGCTTGTATTGAAAACTCTACCTCAAGCATTGATCTGTTAGTCGCGATGTTTCGTCCACTAGGCTACTCATGGGGCTGCTCATGCGTTTGCTCTTGCCTTTAAATTGTTTTGCGTGAGTATTAGGAATTATTAGGAAAAGTAAACTGGAAAAATAGAAACGATGACTATAAATGGTGAATGGGGAAAGGATTAGTGGAATGCTAAGGAAGTGCTGTTCAATAAAATTGAATACATTGCTAAGGCTGGGATTAAGACCTTTCTGATGTCGCCGACATTGAAATATCTCTCTTATCTGATCGAAGAAGGATGCCGAGGAGCGTTGACGATAGTTTTGGGAAATGCTCTGCATGCTGCGATTGTGTTACATATACGCAGCAAGACAAACAGTGAACGTTTACCCCAAGGGATCTAATTTATGGTTTGGAGGAACAACTTGGCAGTCGTGAAATAAATTAAAGAAATATTTGAATGCCTATAAACATGGGGCTGGAAACATTTGAAAACCTTTAAAATAGTTTTGCAACAGCTTTCAAGTCGTTCATTTTTAGATACAATAATGCGCTTCAATTGAATTTTTTAACTCTTCTGCTTGAAGCGAAGTGCTGCTTCGTAGGTGTTGTTAAAAACCAAGTTTTAGAGGACGAAATTATGTCTTAATTATTAGGTGTTTGCATGTACTTTGATTGGCGTTAGCCGTTGGTGAAAATGATAAAGTACTCAGGCTAATCATGGGAAGAGCAAAATTGCATTTTCGACATCCATTACTTTTGTTGTTTGATTCAAGAAATGTGCTGCCGAAAGGCGTTTAGAAGCTAAGTTTGTGACGATGCTTGATAATTCATTATATCTTCATCGCTTTGGTTGTGGTTTCAACGGTTTAAAAGTGTTGAGTGGACTAAAAGCTCCGAAGGCAATGAATAGCAAATTTTACTGAACGAGATCCCACCTAAAAGTCCCAAAGAACTTTCGAACAGCTTAGTGGTTGATGAATCAACTGTTCCTAGACGTTTACATGCTAAGGAAGAGGCCTGAAAGGAGGGAAAACGCTTACCATGCGAAATGCTAGCCTACTCACAATGCCATTTCGAGCCGTTTCAACATTGCGGTTTCATTCCTTGCCAGGCAAAAACACAGAGTTTTCTATGGCATATTGGCGGTGGGATCAGGAAGATAAAGTGGCCACATGTTGCAAGAGTTCTCAAGGATACCTTGTTGCAGCTCAAATGGTGAGGTCTGCCGCACCCAACTTGCTCACCACATATAGCGCCTACTGGTAACCACTCGTTCTCAAGTGAGAAAATCTTCTTCTTCTACAAAGAAAAATGGAAAATATTTTAATTAATACGTGTAGTACTAATTTTTCTCAGCAAATGCCTTTTTCAGCTGAGAAAATTACCAAAATACATGCAAGTACCTAATAAGTCCACATACAGGTAAACATTTTGTAAAATAATTGTAATCTTTATACTGCGCTGGTTCACTTCGAGCGGTTGATATTCATAGTCCAACGAAAACTGATGATATTTCCGCAATTTGTTGTTATTATTATGCTAAAGTTCACTCAAATATTGAAAATCAATCTGCTACTGAAACGTTTTTTCCGTTTATAACAATGCAAATTATAAATGATGTTGATGTTGTTCGCAAAATGCTTCATATTGGAGCGAAATGAAATATTATTTTTATCTTTATTTATAGTTTTTTTGTGAGAAGTGTACGCGACTATGTTTTTGTGTATTTTATTGAATCATGCTAAATATGTTTATATGCATTATATTATGATGCATAGGTTTTATAGCATATGCAACTGTGGACCAACGCACGTTCATGCGTTTGTTTCCATATAATCACGTTTATTTTTAAAATGTACCCGCACATAATAACAGCGCAATAAGTGGATAGACAGACAGACAGACAGACAGACAGACAGACAGACAGACATACATACATACAGATAGGTGTATCCATTTATGATGAGGTAATGAATAACAAAATGAATGCCGAACAATTCACATAATAATAAATGGATGCACACAATTTCACACATACACGTTTATCACTAAAACAATATGTCCAGTGTTTAGCGAAATGTTAATAAATTAATAAAAATTAAATGAAATCGTATACAAAACGCTCTATAAATGGAATCATCAAACCTCTTGTTATTCTTGTTTCACTTATTGTATATAGAACATCGAATATAACGGAAATTTTGATAAAATTTGGTTGAATTTTCACATAAAAACGTTGTTTTTGCATTATTAACTGCTTTCATGGGAGACTTTCACGCGCTATCATTTATTTTGTTATATATATATATATATTTCCTCAAGTAAAAGTTTTTCATAGTAAGTCAAAAAATAATGAATTGCTTCTAAATGTTAACAAACTTAACTGGGCTATGGAACCAGCCACAAGCCACAAGTAGGTACATGAAGGACATGCAAAGTTCAGGACGTGCCAGTTGAGTGATTGAGGCTGTTTGCACGTCGATGCCTTCATAGTATGAGAGGTGTATGCATTTTGTCAAAACGTTTCCAATGCCCAGAAGGTAGCTTCAAAACATCAGCAATGAATTCTGAATAGATTTAAGCATGTCCGCGTGGCCGTCCAAAACATTAAAAGTTCTTGCACGCAGTTTGATATTGAAAATTAGCCGAGTCGCTAACTGTACTACGTAAAGTGAGGAAGCCTCCGTTTTTCAAAAAGTATAAAAATTGTGTATTTACTCATTACGCATAAACTACAGCAAATACATCTAAAAATCTTTGAACATATTGTGAGGGGCTATTTTGCCCAAAACCTGTTGCTGAAGTAGCTTAGCGGCTCCAGGTTTTTATTTCACAAGACATTTCTTTGTTTCGTTTTTTATATTAAATATCGTTGTAAGTAATTTATAAACGAGTTCTTTATTAACATAAATTCATTTTGACACTTTGTCTTATATTTTCTATTTATTCATAGTAACTTTTGGTATTTTCTTTTGCTTATTATAATTTTCTTGCTGAAGATGAGTTTTCTTTGTTCTATTTCGAATATAAATTCATTTTCTTGATTCAAGGATCTATTACCATTGTCATGGTGACCGCACCAACCAAACCAACACGTCCACTCTTTCACTCATCCCGCGACTAACTCATTTCCTCTAACTTACTCTGGCTTTGACTAACATGGCTAAACTTCGGCTTAAACTAATTATTCTCTACTTCTTCTGATTTTGCTCTACTTAATCCTAACCCTCTCAGCCTAACTTACTCTAGCACTCCCCCTCAGAGACGAAAAATATATATATATATTTATATGTACTACGACAAATGCTGTGGTATCAAAAACGGTATAAAATCGACCACGCCTTCTCAATTTTTTAGCGTGTCACAAATCTCTTATAAAGAACGCACAAAAACAAGCATCAAAAATGTGTATAAATTCTTGGCCAATTTCAAATTTGAAACGCATCTAAGCATGTGCGCCTATTCGTTTGTCCATCTGTCCCTCCGACCAAACGCGTGGTCAACATTCTCCCATTAGCGACGAAGCAGATATCATCTAAAATATTGCCAAAGAATTTGAAAATGACAAACTTTTCGTAACTTAATGCCCCCATGCTTACGTAGCGAAAGGTGTGAACACTTTTGTTTTCCGTGTTTTTTGTGTGTTACTCATAAAGCATAAACACATATACCTTATAACTTTCTACTTTTATTCTGAAAATCGAAAAAACCAGCTGCGTCCTTCCTTCAGTATAGAGCATGAAAACTTAGTTCCTTTCCTTTCCCTTTAGGATTACAATGATGGGTATAAAGATTCCATAACAACCGAATACAATTTTCTTATTTGTTAAATTTCAGAGATATATTTTGTACAACGCTTTAGATTAATATCTATTATGGATTGTAGACAGTGGTCAAAGTTGAGAGTGTATCGTCGTCACTTTCAAACTGTTCCCATTAGCTGAGGATATGTACATATTTGTGTGTCCACTTTTGCGGCCGCGATTTGCAAACTACAGGTGGCCAGAATCGCGGATGTACGGGGAGAAGGACAGGCGAACGTGACTGAGTCGACTCAGATGTTGGGAGTATATAAGGCAAGGTTATGCCTTTTATCCCTACTTTTTACGTCAGCGGTTTACGTTTAACAGGCAGACAAACGTACAAAGAAACGCACGGACTGATATGCGATGTGGTTAACTCGACTCGCAATCTGAGCATATATTAGTTTGGGGAAAAAGAAATCCATTATTTTTGTCGGTAGATGGCTGCACTGATAGATTTCTCGTAAAGTATCGATCAAACAATTTCCGATTTATGCTCGTTGGAAAGGTGACATTTCGCAGTAAAAAAAATTCTTCTGCTGTTTTTTGTTTGGTGCATTCAATTGTGAGTTACAGCGTGTTAAAAACGGAAGTGAACAAAGAGAAAATTCGGTACATTTTACAGTTTTTCTTTGACAAAGGCGAAAATGCAAGCCAGGCGGCTAAAATTGTGAATGGCGTTTATGGTTCCGATACTGTAACAGTCAATTATGTGCAATTTTGGTTTCGTAGATTCCGTTCAGGAATTTTTGATGTTAAAGATGCACCTCGCACAGGTAGGCCGGTCGTCGAACATGTCGACCGGCATGTTAGCAGTCGTAACATCGCCCAGGAGCTAAAAATCGACCATAAAACAGTTTTAAACCATTTACACAAAGCTGGATTCAAAAAGAAGCTCGATGTTTGGGTGCCACACCAATTAACAGAAAAAAACATGATGGATCGAATTTCCATCTGCGAAGCCTTGGCCAAACGGATGGTGACTGGAGATGAGAAATGGATCACATACGATAACCCTGTGCGATCGTGGTCAAAGAGCGGTGAAGCACCTCAAACGGCCAGGAAGGTTTTGCTATGCATTTGGTGGGACTGGAAGGGGATTATTTATTATGAGTTGCTTCCATATGGCCAAACGCTAAATTCTGATCTCTACTGTCAACAACTGGACCGTTTGAAGATAGCGATTGACCAGAAACGGCCAGAATTGGCCAACAGGAGAGGTGTCGTGTTCCACCAGGACAACGCTAGGCCACACACATCTACAGTGACTCGCCAGAAACTTCGGGAGCTTGGTTGGGAAGTTTTAATGCATCCGCCATACAGTCCGGTCATCTTTTTCTTGCATTGCAAAATTTCTTTAATGATAAAAAATTGGAATCTAGGGAGGATTGTGAAAATCGACTACTAGAGTTTTTTGCAAATAGAGACCAGGACTTCTATGAGGGAGGCATTTTGAAGTTACCTTTAAAATGGCAACAAATCATACAACGGTGCATATTTGACGCAAATCGGACAATCGAAGCATCTTAAATAAAGTCCTGAAGTTCATATAAAAATAATGGATTTCTTTTTCCCCAAACTAATATTAGCAAAGCTTCAGCTTTCTACGTCTAATCTTGATAACGTGGTTTATTGTCTGATAGAAAGATGTGTGGACAACCAAACAGACATAGCCAAATCCACTTTGATTCTAGTACTTCATCCTTCTTTCTCTAACACAGACAATGACGTAATCGTATTAAATTCTAAGAGTATACAAAACAGGCTTAAGTTTTTTTGACCGACAGACAAACATGCACGCAGGCATATATGTGGCCATGGGGTTAAATAGAGTTTAATTTTACATTGTTCATTTATAGTGTAATCCCTTGCTATATAAGTTAGTAGAAGGTATTATTTAGATCCACTTCCTTAGAGAGAAAGTAAGCAAGTAGTAGGGTGTAGAATAAAACTCTGACTTATTTATTTCAAAGTACTGTCTTTTAGCCGTACCCAACTATATAAATTATCACACTAGGCAGTTTCTAGCCGTGTTGAAAGGACTAATAGGTGTAGTTTTGTGTGAAAATAATGCCATTTGCAAATAATTTTATTTTTCCTCGCGAAGCTAAATCCTTACGGACGATGAACAGAGGATGGCCACAATGCAGAAAAGACGAACCAATAACTACGACGATAAAGCTGAACATTGATGAGGACCCCGTTTGGGGTGTGAGCTGAGCGTGCTGTTTTATGGTTTATTCCAAATAAATAAAATTATCACGAGCCCTTAACCTTACTAGCAATGATTGATGGACTTGCATTAAAAGATGACCGTGAAATGCTGAATCATAGTCATGATTTCGTGAGTTTTCAGGAAGAACCAGTAGAGCAGAATTCGTCCCGGAAATGTTTCTTGCACTTCTTACTTGGAATATTCTATTCTCTTCGCTGTTATCAGCAGACATTACTTCTTCTGGTTAACATGTGTTTCAATAGACGACTTACTTCAGTTTGCACTCCTGTTCTTATGACGATAACCAAATATGAATTGTCCTGGGAATTGCCGTAAAGCCGATGCATTTTTTCAAGATGAATTTCAAAAATTGGCTAAGAGGTAAGGCAAAGTCGTAGCCAATGATGGACAGCATTTTGATTCACTCATTTTGCTTTGAAATAAATGCGTTGTTGATCGTGAGAAAAATGAAATGAATCCCCAACTATGTGCTTCAGTAATAAATCTAGTCCCCAGTGCTGTGCAGTGAGAATAGAAAGACATTGCGTTCAATGTAAATAAAGCGTACGTACGTTTCAAGGGTAAAAAAAAGAAAATTTTTGTTCTCCTGGAATTCAGTAAAAAATTAGAAAACTTAACGTCTAGAGATGTTTAATCTTGAATTGAAGATTTTTTTCTTTTCAACAGAAACAGCGTATGTAGCAAAAAACTTTACAGACGACATTACTATGAAATTAAACTACGAAAGTTGATCATTCAACTAGAAAATCTGTAATAATACTTCTACTTATAGTTATTTTTCAGCAAACGCAAATAAACTTTTACGTAATGCATTAAACGTGCACAAACATCCGTACACACACACACACACACACACACACACACACAATATAAGCATACATATATAGCCAAGCGTTCATCTACATTTACGCATTCACATGTAAGCAAATTTTCTTTACCCTTGTTTGAACTCAGACAAATTGATTCAAAGAAACAATTCGAATAGCAGTAAAGTAGAAAATTAGCATATGAAGCAATGACAACAATGACAACTATAACAAGAATAACAACTTCGAAGAACAGCAACAGCCGTAACAAAAACATGAGCATGAGAAAGAGTCGAAAACGTGCATGAGGAAATATGTTTACATGGAGTTGCAAGTTTTGTTTGTTATATGCCAGAGCCTGTGTGCGTGTGCGTTTGTGTGCGTTTGCATAGTATGTGTTGGATAGCACAAGTAAGCAATTCCATAAAAGTTTAGTTGACGACTTATTGTGAATGAACATTTTACAATATGTTCGTTTACCATCTCTCTCTCTCTCTCTCTCTCTCTCTCACTATCTTGGTCTCTTTTTGATAGTTTATTATGCATTCAAGCATACGTGTGCGCATATTTATACGTGCATGTATTGTTGCCTATAACATTGATTGGAAAATCGTAAAACTAATAGCGTAGAATACCGACAGACGGACAGCCGGACAGACAAACAGACAGACGGTTAGATCTATGACTGTGCTGCAGTAGCAAACATTTTTTCCTAAAACGAAAAATTATTGTTGAGTATAAATTTACGTATGAATAAATCAGTGTTGCTACGCTTGTGTCCGTATCTGCGTTTAATTCTCTTTAATAATCATAAATTTTCATTTCAAAGTTTTCATTAATGATGCAAATCATAGCTACTGCAACATACAGTAATGTGCAAAAAAAAAAAAAATAAACAAACAATCGTTTGTTGAGGCAAACCTTAATAAATGCCTGCAACCATAGCAATCACTTCTTCTCACTTTTAGTTGATCTATTACAACTTTCTTATTAAAGCAAAAATAAACGCATAAAATATTGATGAAAATTTGAGCTATAACTGCCAAACTATTAGTAATGGAATAGTTATTCAAAAAATTTCCACCCAAGGACGCTAAAGGCGTCTCTAATAGATGTTCCAGGAAGTTTTACTTTAAATTTCTGGGAAAGAACGCATTAGCAGTACTAAGTCAATTGGACCATAAACTAATCGTCATATCAAAACTTCATCGTTTGGTTGAAACTCTTACCCTCACCAGTGAATTCGAATAATAGCGCTACTGAATCTGGACTATTGATAACGACTACAAGATGCACTATGCTATCCAAAGCTCAAATAATTTTCGCGAAGATTAGGCGATGCTTTGACGGTTTACAGCAGCATCGGAGACAAATATAGCTACCTCGTGGCATTATCTTATCCTCGTGATGCTCAGAAGCATTTGTAGAAGCCTCTCAGGTATATTTCGGTTTGGTAGAGCCAAATGACATGGCCACGTAACTTGGATATTAGCGGGCCTATTGCGCTACGTACAGCGCGAGTTTGCTGTCGATAAGAACTCATTGATTACAAGTTTTTCATTACAACTGATTTAGTATCGTTATTTTCAGACATGGACTTGTTATCAATGCAAAACCCGCAGGATATTAGGTTGTGAAATTTTTAGGAAAAGTGCGGGTATATGGCAATTTAAAAAGAAGGAACTAATGGTCTATCACATCATTAGAGTATAACAAAATCGATCTAAACATAGTTTAAAATCTGTCTTGAAGGCTTTCAACCGAAATGCAAGAAGCTCGATATAAATCGCAATTGTTTCAATGAAACCATGCTGGTAAAGAGAAATTATGCGCCCACCAGAGACCTAATGATACTCCGAGTAACAAAATGCTTAAATAATAAGCAGAGACTTTGTCATAAAAAGGAAAACGTGAGTAAAGTTTGTAATGATCGATGCATTTGCTTACCCTACACCACTTGCGATAGGAGAGTATATTAAGCTTGTATATGCGGACGTAAGCAACAACGACAAAAACTTGAAATAGACTCACCATCTATCCAGAATCTCTTTTCAATTGATCTAATCTTGTCTGTCCGTGTCTCCGTCTTGTGTTCTGGTGTCTAGAGAAAGCAACCGACCGCAAAAATTGGGTTATTTTGGTGATATTTGATACACTGATGTAATTTTGAAGCTATTAAAAATGATTTGAATCGGAGGACTCTTCCCACGACTAATATAACGCCTTATTTTTAAAAGTCATTATATGAATAACTTTATGATTGTGTAGGGTATTTTATGGTGGTGGACCTACTGTAGTTTTTTTACTTTTTTTCTTTTTGATTGTGCTGCAAAGCGATACTAGAAAGTGGTTTTTTTTCCAATATCAGAAAAGCTTACATTTTCAAAAAAAAAAAATTTGTAAAAGTCGAGGTTGCCAGGTATGCAACCACCTATAAGGCCAGCGCATGAATGAAGCACTAGGCAGTGTAATCTTTCACTACCGTCGGTGCTCTTAAGATGGTCACGATTTTCACATTGCCAAAGTGGCAAAAATCTGTAAAGCGTAGGACGGGGATAAGAACTCCACTTGACTATAGACTCCACTAACAGTAACTGAGTCTAATACGAGGAAAACAATGCAGAAAATACGTTTCAACAAAAACAAGAATAAATGGCATAAATAAATATGTAAATAAAAAAGAAAAAAATAGTATTTGATTGATTGCGTTTGGACCACAACAATATGAATATTGTAGAATAAAAATAATGAATCAATTAGTGTGAATTATTATTTATTGTTTGTTAAGTAAACAAAACGAAAAATGAAATTCGTAAAATACTCGAGCACATAAAAGGCTCAGCACAAGTTATGGAGTAAATGAGTAATGAGTGAGGATTGCACAGAAAGCGACAAAAGGTGTCTCCTATGTTTCAAATGTACTGATCAAGCACCTGTTAGCTGTTAAATATCATTTATGGATATTTCACGAGCACGAGATAGCGCCATTTTTTATATGCGCAATGAGGAAATTTGAGTGAGGCACTGAAGCTTCATTTCGCTTCGACTCTCTTTTTTACCCACTGTTGTATATATATATATATATATATATATATATATATATATGTGTGTTGGCATACGGCTAACTAAAGAGTTATGAATACATTTTTTATACGTTGAAAAATATCTTCAAATTTTTATATGTTTGTTTTCTTTCAAAGTTATTTGATGTACGCTCGTTTCGAATTCCTACGTTTATATAGTATTTTTAATAATTGCTGGCTGCAGGCTGCATGGGCGCACATATATGAATATTTTTTACCCTTACGTTGCAGTTCAGTTATTTTGAATTATTCCCTTATTTTGTAAGTTATTCCCTTGGGTTTTAATTAAGTTGGCAACCAAGCAAACTCATTTTATAATACTTTACAGTCTGAAAGGAAAATATTTGCTTTCAAAATACAAGCATGCATTGATTAAATTCTTGATAATATTAATGTGAATCATTCCGAGGCTATTCTACGAAAACAGGTGCCAATGCAAACGAATTTAATTTCAATTTTGCTATTCTTGATAATGAGAAGACCTAAAAAGCGAAAAAAGAATAAGAGATTTTTGTGAGTGAAAGACGACGCATATTCGTCGTAATTAAAAGTAAGAATCAGAAGAAGCGAGATATTAAGTAGCGTACGTAGCAGTTCCATAAGTGTAATCCGATGACGGTCAGTAATAAGTGAGGAAAGAGAAGGACATAGTTCATGAGCATTCCACTGCAGCAACGACCAAAGTAACGTTCCTATCGTATTTAAAATTTGAATTCGCGGCTACTCGTGTAGATAACATCTTGAGGTAGACTTACCTGACACTTTGCGATTCCGTCATTGATTCGCTTGTTGTATAGCCTAAAGCAGCCCAAGCTGGATATCGATGGTTTCGCTCCTAAACCCACGCTTCAATGAGCTAAAAATTTATCGCAATATCGGATATAATCTCCCTTCAATTCGGACATTATCTATCCAGCTTTTTACATTTCGTGTGACTTGAAAGATCGCTATGTATGTTTTCATTCATATTCCGCATGAACTGTATGATTCTAACAACAATAGAGCTGGAAAAAACACTTCAATAGGAATGACTAGAGAATGTTATAATATTTCTGAAATATTTCACATTAATCTTCAACACATTTCTTGCATTTGTGTTGTGCTTTCATATTGTAGAGTAAACACTTTGTAAAATGAAATTCTTTTTTCATGCTTCCTTCTCCTCTACCCTTTTGGTCTTTTATTCTTCTTTTATTTTTTTCAATTTTTTCCCTCAAAATTTATCTTTGGTTGAAATTTTTGTTGCTGTCTTTTTACTTCTTAAAATGTAAGACAACATTCTTGCAATTTATACATTTATTTAAATGATTTGTTAGTCGTAGTGCAGTTGACCACATTTTCTTTAACTCAGTGTTTTTTGAAATGCAATAATGTGTTGCTGACGATAGTAATGCAAGAAAATTTTTATTTTTAAAGTATGTACGTAAACAAGAAGGAAACCACAAGCTTTTTTGGGTATGAAAACATATGTATTTTTCAATCTCTTTACCATAGCTTAAGAAGATTAAAAGTTTTTCTCTTAAATTCGTAATTTAATTTAAAAATTTGAATAATAGATCATAAAAAAAATCAAAAAGAATTTTTATTTATTTTGTTTAACCAGCCGTTCGGACGATACCCCTTATGCCCCTTTGAAGGCAACGTGATAAGTCAGTAAGCATTGTACGCAGAGACGAAAGAAAGAAAATTGTAGAGTACTCTTTGTGTTTTGAATTTTTTCGTAGCCTGGTTTTAGGCTATTTAAAATTAAACTAAGATAAAAAGAAATCATGTGTACTTCGTGACTCTTAACACTTAAATGCACAGCGACGTAGATCTGCATCGCATGCACTCATATATCAATCTTGGCATAGTGCTTTCTATTTTAACATTACTTTTATCGTCTCCGAACGTAACTAGAATTTTCGACAGTGTATTAAGGCGCTATCTATCCGTTATATGTAGAACCTGTCTCGATTGACAACTTTTAAGAGATCAAATTTTCATGTGTGTAGAATTTGACAGAGATTCGCCAGTCAATGTCAAGTAAACAGATCGTTATTCGATGCCCTCTTGCGGAATTATCGAAAGGGGGAATAGTATCTAAGCGTCTTCACACGACTCTCCATCAACATTGTTGCTTAGTTGGAATTTATTCCTTCTAGGGAATTTATTCAAAAACTATTGAGCTCGCTTTATAATGATCAGCAACAATGACAATAGCAACAATAGCAACGAAGATGGTAAGAAAATAGTGACATTAAAGAAATACCGAACATGAATATCATAAATGAAGAACATATAGTGACAGGACGCTAATGGTGCTGGTAGAGCACAGGATTTCAACTTTTATAGCTAAATAATTCGAACCGAGGATTAGGTGTCCGAAATTCGTTAATTTACAAAAAGCTTTTCGTTATTATTTGATCTCCACTTTCTAGTTGCACTTATATAACTTGTCTATGGCTTCCTCTCAGGTGAAAATTTATTCATTTTTTTATGTTATTTTCTGTGATGTTTTTTAAATACGTAATTTGTTTTAATTTAAATCAATTGCTTTTTTTATGTATGTACATGTATATATATATATATATATATAAATATATATATATATGCATGTGTCGCCAACTATTCGCTTGCTTTGCGTACATTCAAGTTTACACATTTATTTGCGTACATACTAAAGCGTAAACGACTTGAAAGGTTTATTCATCTGTACATTTGTTTTTATGCGTCTCTTCATCTCCTATCTATGTGTGCATATATATGTGTGTACGTGTAGAAATACGAAAACGTTATTTCTCACATTTGTCTTCAAACATATATGAGAACACATTTACACATGTATGGAAGTACTTTCGAGTGCTGCTAGTCAAGCGTAGAAATCACTTTAAATTAAATTGAATTTCTATGCGAGCGTGTGTCTATGTGTTAGAATGATTTACAGTAATACATACATAAATACATACATACATACATACATATATGTATGTGTATGTGGTCTCGCGTTCATTTGTTTTATTACTCATTTTCTATTCATCATTAAAATGAGTTTGCATTGCATGTACAATATGTGAATCGACTTTCGGTATAATTAAAATTATATATGCGTTTTTTCTCTTTCGCTCTCTATCTAAACACCACGATAAGTGTCATCCACCCACCCACGTGTGTTAATTCGTTTTGTTATTTCTGTGAATTCATTAAGAAGTTGAGGAAATTAAGCAAAAGCGCTTTTATCGGCAAAATCAAATATTTTTGTTTTTATTATTGTGGCCTTTATTTTATACAAAATACTATGAATTTGATGATAATGGAATTCAAATCGTTCATATCGACTTTTGCTCGCTACCACACAATTCATTTCATATGGAAACTGAAAAATATTTTCTAAGCCCTCGACCTCGACGTTTCTTTATTAAAACACATAGGAAGAGGTACTTGTAGCGACGAAGATAAGAAGCGAATGGTTTGGGAAAGGGGGAGTGGAGAGAGGGGGAGAGTGAAAGAGAGTGAGTGAGTGAGTGTGTGAGTGAGAGAGAGAGAGAGAGAGAGAGAGAGAGAAAGAAGATAAAAACTAATAATAATTTTGCTCTGTAATTAATAAATAAATAGGACTTAGACGCATTTACGAGCTCATGTGCTCTGAAGTATAAAGAGTCAGTGACATAGTATGGAAAAAATAGAAAGTTACCTGAAGAAATCGTAATAACAGTGTTTGCTAAAAGTAAGCTCATGTCGTACTTTGTACAGGAATGGACTTCAATTCTTGCCTTCATTTTCCATTTGACGAATAATAGGCATAAGCTTGTTAAAAATGCTTTGGGAGGGATTTCCGACGAGGTTGCCGGCGGCAAATCACTGTGTTTAAATATTGCAACACCGTAGAAAAGTTACAAGCATAGTCTGCAAAATCCAGCTACACTGATCATTGTTACTTGCCTGAGACTACTAGTCCCACTACAAAGAAAGCGTGCCTTCCAACTTATGTTTAATTTTTTTAAAGCAATGGATTGCGAACAAAGTGTGACGTTAAACGTCTCCTTAAAAATACATGTTAAGATAATACTGATCACAATTCTACGGTTATGCGATCATAGTGAATAAAATTGACGAGGCTCTTCACTTAAGTCGCATTTATATTATTCCCTTATATGTGGTAATAACTGTATTAGGACAAGATACCGGACTATTGTACATATACAGTGTAAAAGTTAAGTTTGTGGACTAAGCGCAAAAACAACGTAAATAAAAAACCTCTTCGCAGACGCGCTACTTTGCATCTTTGCCTACTTTCAGATTATAGTGTATTTACTTTTCGTATCTTAAAGTGAATGTTTGCAAGTGAAAATATTGTAGTCAGGCGATCCCGACGTTTAGATAGATACTTATTTTGACCATTGCAATTTTTCATTTTTTTTTTTTTTGATAAAATTCCAACAATTGTACTTCGTTTCCATCTAAACACATATTCGGCATTAAAGAGGTCCCAAAACATAAATTGGAAACTTAGCAAAATTAATCTTCTCATCGACGATCCAAATACTTTTCGCATATCTTCGTCATAAATTTATACGGACAGAGATCCGAAAAGTAGATCTGCATAGTTCAAATAGATAATTCGATGTCATAGTATAGATAATTTCGATCTCAAGTTATTATTACGAGCCGGTTTTCCCCAAAAAATATTAAAAAATTCATTCCATTCTCAGCATATTTGCTTCTTCACTAACAGAGAGTTTAGATTCATCTAGGATCAGTTTCACTGCACCCAGACGATACAACCTAATGTACAAACAACAAAAGCACCGAATGTCCGAAAGTTAAGTAATCGTTAGTGGAAAACCCTTTATAGTGTAGCATAAAGGATGTCTCTAAGTGTTTTGCGTGAGTATATTGTCGTGAAAGCTTAAACTGACGGCACACGGTGTGAGGAAACGTACATTCAGCACCTCGAAGAAGTCCCCGAATGGTAGATCGTGATACATACATGGACTTGTCCCCCCACCTGTTGACAGCGAAGCATTGCTAAAAGTTTGGCTTTCTTTGGGTAAGGCAGTCAGCCGCAATGCGACTCCATAGTGAACAAAGAATCAAGTCCTCCTTGCGAGCAGCGAGCAATGAGCCTTTTCCACTACCAGGCCGAGGATGAACAATTATTTCAGAGGCAACATAATAAAGTAATAAATATAATATATACACAGGAATATAAATGTAGATGTGTACATCGGAACATAGACATAACATAACCTAAGCCTACTTAAAATAAAAGCCGAGGTCTAATATGCCATAATATAGAGGACAGAACGCTTAACACTGTCAAGACTTGCAAATATGTTAATCGGAAGCCGAACTATGGGTATATTGAACCGATCTGTCGATTTAATCTGACAGTGGTATAAAAGAAAGCGTAGAGCGTCGGAGCTGCTTCAGGTTTTCCATGCATGAGTTTAAAAAATAAAAGGATGCAAACACATAACGGCATAGATGTTGTTCGTCATTCCGCCGATTATATGATGCTTCCTCATGCATGTTCATGCCTTTAACAGCTGGGGTGAATATAAGAAATCCATGATTGTTGCTTATCCTTTTCTCGTACATTGTTATTACTTTAAAGCTTTAAAAATATTTGAATTTTTCGTAATACATCATAGAAAATGAAGAAGAAGATGAAGAAGAAGAAGAAGAAAATTTGGCATTTTCTATCACATGGCGTGTAATTCACTTTTAATTGTTCTAAGCACAAATCATGTAGAGTTAAACATTTAATTACTATTTTTTCTTTCTATTTTTCATTTACTTCTTCTTCTTCTTCTTTTTTTATTTGGCATTATACCAACAGTTATCGTGTTGTAGTCTTTAATGTTTGCCCATTTAACACTTTGTTATATTTTTGATAATGTTTTTCTCTTTTTTGCGTTTTTCTAAGATTTTGGCTCAGCTTAATATTCCAAGCACACACACACACGCGCACACACACATACAGGCTGCACTTAATTGCAAACGATATAAACTAAAGCTTTAAAATGTACATTTATCCAATTTTATGGTCTTAGCTTTGCTTAAGTTAAGAGGTAATTAAATCCATAAAATCTATAAAAACTATTTGCGCAATTGCTGTTGTTGGTGTTGTAAAATCATATATCACTTGTAAAGACTTAGAATCTATAAAATGAAAAAAAAAAAACAAAACGATAGCAATAAATGTTTTAAGCAATTATTTGATATAAAGCTTTCATAAGCACAAGCAAGAGGATGTGCTTTATGAGTTACGTTTGTATCTAGGATAAGAAATTTTATATAATAGCGTTTACACCTAAAGATAAAGAAATATATATATATATACCTAATATAATTAATTTAAACATTGAATCTGAGTCTTAAAAAGTTAAGTTTTCATATGAATATATATATATAAATATATATATATATATATATAAATTAATTTTATTATAAAGAATCATCTCATAGAGCACCAACATTACTCGCTCCTATACATACAACGTTTGAACACACGATATTGATCTCTGAAAGGGGATACAACGCTCACTTTCGAAGGCAGTCATTGTGAAAAGAAGGATAAGTAAAAGGTGCTCGCGCTTTCATTTCCGAGGGCAGTACACATGGCTGTACATAAACCAATGTAAATGTAGGATAGCGAATCGAATAACTAGCATATTTATGGGTTATTTCATTAGTTTCCCATAGCCTCCGGAACTTGAAAGAGGAAATATTAGCAGCCACTCCTGTTTAAATGTTAATCATTTCTCGAAAGGTATCACGTTTAAGATCGTCTTTCGTTACTATAGTCGTTTCTTCACAAATATTTTAAAGCAGGATATTATGGGTAGTTAAATAGTTCTACATCTCATATTTCTTCAGCAATTCAGCAAATCAATCATCAATCATTAACGAAGATTCGCTGTGTGTGTAAAAGAGGTTTAATGTGAACACGATGTTCTTTATTGGAACCTTGATTAAATTATTAATAAAGTTATTTAATTAATTTATTTTCTCCTAATTGAGTTATATGTTGAACTTGGTTGTGTCCGTCCCAACGACAATATAAAAAGTCGGTATCACACAACACATGTTAAATTGAGTGTAAGAATATATAGTTTGTCTACATCAATCGAACTTGTTGTGTGAATCGAAAGAAAAAACTGCATTCTCTTGACAAAGAGAAAGATCAATAAAAGCCAATAGGAGATTAAAATCAAAGCAGCATTCTAAAGCAAAACAAATAAACGAATAAACATGTACACATAAATAACGTAACACCCTATAAAGGGACATAGTGTCCTAGCGTGTTCCTTAGAGACAGCTTTACTTATTCTCGCCAATTAATTCCCGAGTGACATTCGCTGAAGGTCTATCGTCTTGCACCCTCTCTTAAGGGTAACATCAATGCAATTTCCCCAAATATTTTATTCTTGATTTAAGCTCTCTAGAATATGTGAAAAAAAAACTCATCACCTCATCCCATTTCGAGACTTAGGATAACTTTCACAATCTGCGTTCTTTCCATTCAAATCTTTTCCAGCACATTCACAATAATATTCTCCAGGGCAATGCGTAGGAAATTTTCGATAAATTATTAGGAAAAGATTTCCTTTTTTCGATCGAAAGGTGATCTTTTCCATTCCGAACAGACCTTTTCCAAGCACACAAAAAATTAATACTTCTGCAATCACCTGCAAGTTGCTTCAGCGATAGACATGTCAATTAAAAGGTGTTTTCTTTTTTAGATCCAAATTTGCATCAGTTACGTTAGACACGGCAGAGATGCTTAAACTAAAGATGCCTCGCGCGTATGGTTGCTTCGTTGGTGTTTTGTAATATTTTTCAAATATAAGTTTTTTTCAATACTTTACTACACGGCTTCTTCAAATATCACTTCTTTTCCACCTTTCATTGCGTTCTGCAAGATAAGCCTTTCTTAGGTTGTTGCGCTGTTACCCCTCAAAGACGATTTTCGTGAAAACATGGACGTGCAAGGAATAGGCTATAGGCCATTCACTTGAATTATTTCTTCCTTCAATTTTGCCTCCGATCTTAAAGCCAGTTTTTGTTAACGTATATATATACATATATATATATACGATAAATGCATAAGTAATCAATTGTGATGCAACATTTTGTATTTATACTTGGTATAAAATGCGAGTTCTAATTGGTTCCACAAGGATATGAAATATGTTTAATCGAGGATATGAAATGAAAAATTGATCCCTAGACGGAAAGCGCTCTGTAACTAATATTCGTTGAGACATTGTCTTGGGCAGTACAAGAAGAATTTAAATTGGTATCTAGTTGGACGACATACGTCCGGATTTCTATTGTCAATGAATGCAGCAGTGGTCGCTATCTGTATTTTTTTTTTTTTTTTTTTTTTTTTTTTTATAATATGACTCAGGGGATGTCTTGTATTCATATAATAGAGGGAATGAAGTGAGGGAAGAGTAGGAGATAGGGAAGCAGCCGCAGCCTAGGGGGGGAGTGTGACAAATCAGTAAGTGTTATGCCTTTATCGAGATGTAAGAAAATTGTGAGTTAAGCGGAAGAACACCCCATCTCTTAATGGTCACTATTCAATAATCAATGCTGCCGTTTAATATGAGGTAACTTACTATGCAATACCACAATAACTAATAGGTTTTTTAATGATCTTACGCCAAGCGACTCGAATTGCTTCATTCATTATAGCTTAGTAAAGATTCATTATGCAAATAAACTGAACTAAACGGCAAATAGTAAATATTTCAATAGATAGATTTTGAACGAGTATTATATCAAATGTGAACATGGACTATACATTAGAACATTGTTTGTCTCTTCCTCCATTAACCCAACTAATTTCACCGTCTTTTAATAGGAATAGAGGTAATGGAAGAAAAGTTTTATTAAAACGGCTTCCTACGATCCCATTACCTTAAATGCGTCTAATACAAACATTGTTGTGTTAATTTTTCAACGATCAGGAATCTTGGGAAAAATTTTCAAGTTTAGTTTAAATTATATTCGGCTTGAATTGTTAGTTGCTTTCTCTTTCGTTATCAGTTACCACAATCAGCATTTGTAACCGAATAGTATTTTCTCTTTTGCCTAAGGTCACCACTTGCTTACTTCGGCGATACTAGATAGTACACCGGTTTATTTAAGTACAGGTTGATCAACACGGGCAAGCTTAAGCAAGAACCGGGATTCTTCAAACTGCAGGCCTATCTCACACCGCTTATGTGGCCAGCCAATTGAGTATCATATGTGCTTTTGAGGCACATTATTACTTCTTGATATGGCAAAGCCTCTTAACTTAATATGCAACCCACCCCCGCCAGCCACAGTGAAGCGGCCCATAGGGATCATTTCAAGGTGTGATAATCTCTCTGCGTCATGGCCACGCAAAACTTCTGTAGAGTGTGGAAAGAGAGAAGTCGCTGTACACAAGGCGACTTTTTTGAGTTTGCAGGTGATCCTAATGAAACCCAAAATTCAAACTATCATGCGGGCAGAAGAGAAGTAACGACGCACTAATGCCGCGCCACTGCTACCGCTGCTCCTTTGGTTCTAAAAGTCATAAAAGATAATGATAAATATTCAAATTAAACTTAAATATAAATTCAATGGGAAAGATTGAGAAACGCTTTACTGAAATTGCTACCTTTTGCAATTATGAGAATTATAAAACACTCATACGCCCAGAAACATGCTGTGGTAAAAAAGACGAACAATAAAAGCATCAGGAGTTGGTATTGTTTGCAGCAGAACGGTACGAGTGTATTTAATTAGTTTGAGGTTAAGTGCTCTATTTGTACTTTTCACTTCTTACTTTATGTTCTTAATTGTATAACATTTTCATTATTCATATAAAAATAGAACAAATACATATACGAAAAGAATTATAGCGCATAAGTTTAATGCATTATTCAATTAATTAAAAAATTAAATAAACTCTTGAACTTAGTTAAAAGCCAACGTCGATGTTATATAGCAATAGTATGAGTGTGTTGAATTAATTACGCTCGCTATGCGGTAAGGATATATTAAGCTCGCCCGAATGTATGCAACGGCCAGAAAAACTTGCGATAAGAGCAACTTTGCTCCAATAACCAGAATCACGAATCATTCTCTCAATCTGACTGTCCTTCTGTTTAATGTGGCTGCAGTGTTCAAAACTTGCTGCTCTCATCTAGAAACGAAAGTTTAATAGCTTTCCAATCTTAATACAATTGAATCCGACCATTTTTGTAGCCATTCTTTATAAATGTAAATAAAAAGTTTTGCGATTTTTAATGCTTAACGGAATTTTTTTGTAAATCCTATCCCGAAAGAAATATTGTTACAATATTGTATGACAACAAGACTTTATTTCTATTTCGTTCGTATTTTCCCCCTGTAAAGCAAGTCTTTATGTGGCGAAAATTTGATTGATTTTTTATGGGAAGCGTAACGCAAGACAAAGTAGTGCAGGATATTTAACATTCGGCCTTAGCCGCTTATAAAATTGTAACTTGCCTTTCAGTAAGTTCAGTAAGTCGCGTTATTCAAGAACAGATGGAAGAGTGTAAAGAAAGGATAAAAGAAGTAAAGAGCAGAAAAGGAAAGAAAGGAATAGGAAAAGAGAAATAACGGCAAGGGAACAAACTAGTAAATGAAAAGAGATAAGAGAAGGAGATAGAAGAAGAGAGAACAGAACAGGGCAAGAGACGGCAATAGAAGAGAGTTGATGAGAAGAAAGGTAGGGAGGGGAAAAAACTAGACGAAAAGAACGAAAATAAGAGAAAACAATAAAGGAGAACAGGATGGGAGCGAAAAGAAAAGTAATAAGAAGGAAAGAGAAGGGCGTAGAACAGGATAACATAGGCAAAAGAATAAAAAGGAAAAATATAGAAAAAAAAATATAAACTTATACGCCAGGCACAAATACATTACACACATGCAAAAGTTTTGCTTCAGTTTTTATTACTTCGTTTACTAAACATTGCTGTAAATTGATATCTGCAAATATTTATGTGCGCACAAGTTAGCTTAACAAAGGACACTAAAGAGTAAATAAAATTTTATTCGTTTATCGAATCCTGTGCATATATAACAATGAACTTTTTCTTGACAAATCATATACAGTTTATAGCTGTTTACGCCCTACACCACTTACGATATTCAATATTTTACATAAACGCGTTAGTATATAATATCCAGAAAGATTGAAAGTAGACCGACCCATCCTCTATAATGCCAATCCACTTGGAAAAGGATTCTGAATTATCGATTCAAGTTTCGCTGTCCCTCTTTGTATCCAAAAGTCGTAATTTTTGAGAGATTTTAAGGAAAGTGCGTACACCGACCAGTCTTGACGTAAGGGAAGGCTAAAAATAAACTGGATCGGATCAGTTTTTCAGTCACTTTTACATATATTTTTGAAGGATTATTCACACAGGGGAAAAAATTGGCCTTTTTCACATTTCACTACACAAATTGTGAGGTAATACTATTTCGGCATATCCATGTGCTGCGAAATATTTGGATTCAACTTTTTGGATCTGAATTTATTGAATCGCATTTCATAGAATCATTCTAACGAAAATTAATTTTTCATACTCTATTTTATGCGTAAATATGATTCATAATAATAGTTTGGCACAAAAATTAACTTATTTAACGAATTTTGATGCCGTAAGTTTATTTTCTATACACCTTTCATTCCCATGAAAAATAAGATTTTATATGACAACAATGTTGAATTTTTACTAATTCATGGTCTTTGACAACAAAATCAATTTTATTAAATTTGAATTACGTCAGTTCACATATGAAGCCGCTTCTCCCATAAGAGCTCGCGTGAAAAGCTTGCCTTTATATGGAAATAAGATCTTTTGCGCTTCATCACACCAATCAAATGAAGGGACGTAGGATATAGTTGATTGTCGGCCTTGTCCAGCTAGAAATCTTTTACTTGTTTTAGCTTCTTTTATTGTTGCGCTCTGCATATATTTGCCGATATGCATACTGAACTCGTTCATGCATACGTATGTGTATGTTTGTTCTAAAATTTCGTATATCTCTTGGTGAATATTTTTGTCAGTGTGACAAATTGTTTCATTGCTTTGCTTTTCAAATAAAAGGCCAACTATGAATTAGTGCATTTCAATGAACACATATAGGCGTACTTTTAGCTATGTGTTGTACAGACATCGACATGCATACACTATGAACGTATGTATCGTACACTATGTTAACACGTATGTTGTCTAAACTGTAACTGTAGTAATTCTGTCAACATGTAAGCATGAGTCTATAAAGCTTGATATGCGCACACATTTATATATATATATATATATATATATATATGAACTTGCAATCATTTGCTGGATTAGAGCATATTCGACTCACAGGAAGCACTCTATATTATGTCATCCCGTAAATATAATGGATTTATGAGCTTTTCACAATTTCTCACAGTCAGAATAAATAAAACTCTGTTTTTCGTTTCAATTACATCTTTATCTTAACTTTCCGCTAAATTGAAAAGGTATACTTTCCGATATTGATACTGCAAAAGACTACTATAGTCAAGAAGAAATAGAAAAAGAAAAGAAAAGAATACATGAAGTGATCTATTAGTACATGTCTAATATTTAGCATACATTTAGGATACATAGGATGCTATGTATTTATATAACTATATACTTGAAATGTTAATGTATTTAAGTAACTTCGCAGCGGCAATTGTCGATAACAAGGGAAAGTGCAAGAAGACCCTAAAAGTATACGAGGTCCTCTTTCTTCCTCAGTACAGTATACAATACTATACTCGACGTATATAGTATGTGGATAGTGTATATTCAATATTATCTTTCGGATGCGATCTTTTAAAATATGTTCGAGAAAAACGAAAGACATACGCTTTCCAGTTCTGGAGCTGTCAAGTCAATTTGCTGATATGTTTACTTTTCTCTCCACATCTTTGTGCATAGTCGATTAGATAGGAGTTGCTACCGCCAAGTCGGTGTTCGAGAGCTCAAATCGCAGTTCGATACACCGATAGACTGTAATTAGAATGGGTGTGTGGTTGTTGTTTCAAGCAATGCTTAGTCGGCAGAGTCACAATACTGACCGTTTGATCTCACATCCTCTACACTGCGGCCACCAACATGCCATGTTGTTTTCTCATTCTCTCTCTTCTCTCTCGAACTGAATGCAACAAAATTTTTCATTAAATTTGTCACTCATCGAAATCCGTCTTCAAATCCTCGATTCCGCCATTAGTTCTGTAGCAAATTGCATGTACCACGTTTTTAAAACTATCCCAAGATTGTGATACATACATATATATAAAGTTCTAATAATATTTCGATTATATAGTTGTTCGACTTTCTTTAATATTACAAAGTGTACGTTACGTCTGGATTTTGTTTTAGAAGACATTTCGAATGTTCAGTTGGGAGTGGGATTGAAATGAGCATAAATTCTGGTTAAAGCATGAGTTTTGACAAAAGATTTGCAATTAATATAATTAAAGTGAAAATAAATAAAATTCATTTTCTAAACCTTAAATCGGCTTCCGCTCTTTTTCTTTCTAATAATTTCTCAACACAACCACAAAAATTTCATCTTTTATCCATACAAATATGATCTATGTGTGCATATATAGTTTGTACGGTATAGTTGCTTTGCGCGCTGGTACATCAAGCGAATATGGATGAGCATGTATGTGTTTGTGTATGTGTGTGTGTGTGTGTGAGCATTGCAAAAATAACAATGTGAATGACTGCTAACCGCATTTAATTAAGTAACATTCAAAAGCAGCTTAAAAAGTTGTTGATGTTGATGGCATATAATACATACATATATACATACATACATACATACATACATACATATATAAATATAAATATATACATATGCACACCGATGTATATGTATATTGTGCTCGCATAAAGTTATTCTATATGATGGAGGGAGATTTTTCTGCATCGCTGCGTTATATTCTTACAAAACGGAAAAAATAACTAACAGCAACCGCAACGACAACAACAAAAGCAACAACAGTAACATCATTATAATGTAAACAACAGTAACTTGACTGTAAAGATTCATTCATGCTTTTCGTTTTTTTATTTCCCAGCCTGTACAGCATCACTAGCACCAGCAGCACCAGCAGCAGCAGCAGCAGCAGCGGTAGCGGCAGCAATAGTACTCTTGCACAGCAGCGTACGACCGACATATAGAATACAATGGATATATATTTATATTTCCGTGCTGTTCCTGTTTTCTTTTTTTTAGTTTCACTCGAGCATAAGTTCGGATTGTTTGTCAAGCTAATTAGTCTTCTTGAAATGATGCTTTGTTTGAGGTTTTTTCCTACTACTGCTCAGCTCGTTGGTTTTCTTTGATATTTTCGACAATATCGCATAAAACTCAGAAAACCACAACAACTTTGTATGAAAACTCTGTCAAAGATGATGTCATCGTTTCGAAGAAAACGAGCAATTCAAAGAAAGAAAAAAAGCAGTGCTGTGGAGACAGGATATTGCCTTTTAAATACACATCCATGCATTCCAACGCAAAACGAGTACCTTTTGTTTGCCCGGTTGCTCGGATAAGTAGTCTGGGCAAAGCAATTTACTCGCTACTATAGGAAATATAGTTAATCTATTTTTTGTACTTGTTTTAAATAAAATATCTTGAAAACTGTGCAAAATACATTAGTGTTTTTAGTGTTTTTTTTGTAAATAATTTTCAATTAAGTCTCTCTTTAACGGAACTACAGTTCCAGGTGTTCTTGTCAAGACTTAATTGCTTTAACGTGTTTTTGCAAGCAAAAAATGCGGTAAATGAGTCTCGTAAGATCAATTTTAATCAATGATAGAGAACAGACAGATTTCTAGATATCGCTTAAGTTATTACTTTATCTTCTTCACACACAGTTTGTGCAGCAATAACCACCAGATAGATGCGTCTGATTAGGGCATGAACCTTTTTAAGTATAGGCTTTGGATAGGAAGTTTTCTCACAACACGTTCATATTTGTGGGACCGAGTTTGCCAAACACATTGTGTTACAAATTATTGTAAATATGGAAGCATAACAGTTCGGCGACGATATGCGTTGTTGCGTTGCCTTCTCTACGGAAACTTCTATGTTCTACGTATAGTGGATGAAAACCAAAGAAAACTGATTTTAACTTTATGAAACCGTATCGACGCATCATCATGCAATGATTTTAATAATTCTTAAATTGTACTCTGCTGTTCCCAGACTAAGCATTTAACAGTGTATCTCACATAAGTTGACATTTATATGTCTTTCGGAACTCAAGCAAACGGACGGAATTCAAGCAAAACAGATCGAGTGGTTTAATAAATAGTAGCAAAATTGACAAGATCATGGACTTTCAATCCTAGTTTTCGCGAGTCGTGCAAGACTCGCTTACCTGTGCATGTTAAAGAACATTACAAAATCTTTCATTACTGATTTAAATCTCAGACACCTTCATGCGTTCACTGTCCGCACAAGAAGATTAAAGCAAAAGCTCTTAATGCATATGACTTTTTCGATTGCTTATCCAAAATGGAGAAGAAAAGATAAAATAAAACAAACCCAAGGTCGAGCAAAACTTCTTTGACTTCTGTTAAGATTGGCATCTCCAACCTTGCCAGATCTCAATTATAAATAAATGTTTGTCAACTGAGATGCCCATCTTACGTTAACTTAGCTTAACCTAGCACCCTCTACCTTAACCGGAAAACAGGCGAGCTCAAAATGAGGGACAATCTTCAATCCTCACAATATTGAAGAACAAGATGTATGTGTAAAGGTAATGATTATCATTTATCCTATTGGCCGAACCAAAGGTCAAAAATTAAAACAACATAAGCGGAGAAAGGAAGGAAAGTAAGGCTACGCGCAAATGTTTGCGCAAAAAATGAAAAGAATAACCGTAAACGCGAAAACGCAATGGAAGAACTTTACCACTCCCGTCTTATTTTCGAGCAAGGAGGAAATGTTCTATCTGTACAAACATATACACCGAACAGATTACAACATCCTCGCCTTCCTTACTAATGCTAAGAAACATTTGCAGTTCATTTAATGTCAACACCGCTGTGTTGGAAAGAGTTGAAAGCTGAAGACAACACGTTTGTTGTTTAAAAAAAATCATTCCTCCGTCGACTAGAAGATACTTAGGCAAAAAATGTGCAATAGGAGATGTGGGCGCCGCGGATTGTAATAGTCCGTAAGAGCATAGAGGAATAAGATGCAGTTACAGTTTAGTTTACCACGTAAGTCCGCATTCGTTTGGCCGGTAGGGCGGTACCATTGCTACACATACAGCTTAAGAAGGGAGGACCTCCACGACCGCTTGCAAACTCTTTTGAAATTGTATGCGTTTTGCACTTGGCGTAAGCTAAGCGTGATATTCGAGAAGTGCCCTGTTGTAGTCAGTCTTTACTTACCTTTGAAGTTCAAGCCACTTTTCTGAACTTTCAATGTTTTAATATTAACTAAATTGGAGTCGCGAATGCCAGCTTTCCGGAAACTCTCGTTCTCTCTCTCTATCTCTACTTTCTCGTGTTGTCTGCACCTCTCTTGCTATTTATCTCATCATCTTGGCTCACCTTCTGGCTAGGCACAGTTATTCTACTTCTAAAGTGAATGTCCACTTAAAGGCTACATAGAGTGCCAAAGGCAAGAGTGAAAGAAGTGTACTAATGCACGTTCTTTAGTATTTTCTTTGAAAGCATTTTAATATGTTAAACCATCAGGAGCTTCCTTTCAGCTGACAAAGGATTTTCGGTTACTCGCCTAAACACTAATATGTTTCCTCAGATTTGACCAATGAAGAGTCTTTAACATACCAAGCGCCAAACGAAGAGCATTCATTCAAGGGAAGTAGAACCTACTGGACAACGTAGATGGTGTCATATCATTACGTAGATAACGTAACGAAGTAACGAAGTATTAAAAAAAGAAGTTGATGAAGCAAAGTATTTTAGAAAGTATCCTGGAAAACTCTTGCTAGCCGCGTATTTTGAATTTTTTATGATTATTTGCTCAGAAAATGTCCGCGGTTTACATGCTAAACTCTCATGGCAGAAGGAAGTGGAGAAACAGAAAAACGCTTCTTTGTAGCTTGGAAGTCGTGTACATGACCAGGAAGTGTTCTGCCTTTAGCGGTCGAGCATTCACTATAGCTGGAGCTGTACATCAACCGTAATTTAAATTTCAGCACATTAGGCCGGAATTTGAGAATGTCGACTTCATAGTCGAGTTTCTTATCTAAGAGGCTATGTGGCCGGATAGGATACCTAACCGGTTGACCGCTTCATGCTGCGATCTCTTCCACGTCAGGATATGTTAAACGATGCGCATTACTAATTATAGGTAGAGACAGATAGAGAGAGAGAGAGCTTTATCAATATCCGCTATGCTCTTATCCTTTTCTTATCGCTTAATTAGCAAAATTTGCACTTTCTACGGTTTACTGATATAATATTATTCATCTGATATTGTTTTTATACGGTCTCAGTTTAAAAGAGACGTTGAAAACTCTGTCCCTTTTGTTCTTGTACTTTTTATTCCTTTTTACTTTCTCTTATGTCCTTGTGATCGATTTCGATAATTTCGGATTGCATGAAGTTTTCCTATCCTATAAATCTGCTATAGTCTTTCAAATCAAAAAATGTGATTAATTATCTTAATGAAGCGCTAACGCTCTGAATGCCAATATTTTAGTGTATATGTAAGAAGTTCGTCTAGAAAATATTGGTTACAATATTAAGTCATTAAATTAACAAATGAGTGATAAATGTTAAAAACCGCATATTACAAAAACTGACGGAAAAGAAGTGAAAACGCAATTACGCAAAAAGATATTTCAGTTAACTCCTGACTGCTGCTGCTGCTGCTGGCGCTGCTAAAAGTCATTTAAGGAAGTTTGTAATTTTCCACTGAATTTCATTTTTAATTCTGTTTTTTGTAACTTACCATCTACCTCCCTGCCGTTTAACCAATATTGCTTCGTTAAATGAAACGCTCATAAATATTTAAAATTAAAATGAAGGTAATAACATTTGGCTTAATGAATGCTTAAGCTGAACTCTACGCGAGCAACGATTGTACAGGAAAGCATGCAACCGTTTAAGGATATGTATGCATATTAAGTGCTTATATGAAAAGTTGTATGTAATGCATTCGACGGAATAAGCCAAACTTCTTTCGCAAGGAAAGTAGTCTACCGAGCATGTTAAATTGTTTGAGATCACAACAAAAAGTCAAAGGCAAAAATATACAAAAGGAAAAATTAATTTAACTTACGTTACGTATACATCGTATACGTATATTTCGGTAGAGTTAAATGCAATCGGTAGACATAAAATGCATTTAAAAGGCTGAAAATATATTAAAGTATTTTTTACTCTTTATTTTTTGCAAAATATTTAAAGAAATATCGTTTATTCCATATAAGAAAAATTTATCGTAGCGTTCACGTAGCTGAATATGTATTGCATGCGAATGTTCGCTCGAGCCGTGGCCTTTTGAGCATGTATATGTGTATATGCGTATTACTTTGTATAACCCATAAATTTTGGTTAATTTTAATATGCTGCCAGGGCCAGTTATAAATTGTGCATTTGTTGCAAATAATGCTCAAGCAACATTAAATTGTACATTTTTTGCACAAACGAACCGAGAGTATGTGCGAGACAGAGAACTACGTCAGCTTGCGAGTCTACCTACATACTCATACACCTTTTACTTGTTTTACAGCCATAACAGCCATACACTTTGAAATTGTATAATGTGTGTGTGTGTGTATGTGTGTGTGTGTGTGAGATGTAGAATTTCTAGAAATAAGAAAACTATATGTTCACAGTTAAATTGTATAAAGGAAATAAAAAAAAAGATCATCACGTGCTACGTATATTCCATAATCGCGTAAAATAAGATAAAAAGAATCGTGTAAGCGAAAACCGTAGGAAACGCGTTAGAAAATTTATAGAAAATAGATAAGCAAATTGTATACCGTGCAAATCGACTAAAAGAAAATTGAATAAGCACGAGTACGTGTAAAAAGAGATAAAAGAAAACGCTCCGATTCGAGTAAAGTGAAATCGTGCAAGTCTTAAGAAAAACACAAGTTAATTGTAACCGTGTAAACAGATATAAAAAAGAAAAATGATTTTTTAAAAGAGGATTTAAAAAGCGAGTACATTTTTCGAAGAACCGTGTAAGCTGAAAGCGCACAAATCGAAATACAAAATTTGTTCCAAATAAATAAGAAAACTGTAAACCGTGCAAATCGTTTAAAAGTGAATTGCATATCGATCAAAAGAAAATAAGACAAGATATGTGAACTGAGTTAGAAGAAAAGAAATATTTTTTGAAAGAATCCGACCGAAAGCAAGCAAAAAAAGACTTGTTAAAAAGGATTAAAGAAAAGAAATAGAAGGATTGTGAATAAACTGCAAAACTGAAGAGACAGGATGGATACGCCTAGCATACATTATAGATCGTGTAAAATGAAAAAAAAAAGAAAAGAGCGCGTAAGGTTTGTAGGGCGACTTAGAAAGTTTATAGGATACGTAACTAAAGTGTAAAGCGTGCAAGTTATTTTAGGCGAGCTGAGAGAAGCTGAACACGCACTATTTATATACCAAAGACGTAAGATACGATGAGAGAACAGGTATGTATGAGTGGACCAAATGAGAAGTTTGAAAATTAAATAGTGTACATTCGTTATAAAGAAATTAGCGAATAGTCCGAAAAAGTGGTTGGCATAACGAGGCAGATAACAAGGAACGAGGATTATACGAAAATATCATATATAAACGTTCTTTAGAAAAATCATGTAAAGTGGGTCGGTGCCTGTGCTACTGGATTTCAGTTACACGCGGTATTGCATTCACTAATTATCGCGTAAATCGAGTGACGCGTGAACCTATACGCATTGCTAACCTATATTAAGCTAACTTTTACAATCGCTGCGTTTGCCATGCTGTCGGTATAATAATAATAATAATTCTTTGTTGCTCTTGGTTCATTGTATTGCCATAAATTGCTATAGCTCTGCAGCTTTTCAACGTTGTTCTACTGCGATTCATTGACTTATGAAAAAATTCTTTAAATGCCGAATGGAAATTTTTGGGGCATTTCTCTGCTCGGTTGTTGTTGTTTTATGTCCTGTTTTGCTTCCAATTCAATAAAATTATGATATTTCGCAATGTGATGGATGACCCAGGCAAGGAACTCAAGTTGCATATGAAAAAGAGAGAAAAGGAATGTGAACGTAAAAAAATTTTATACATTTCTTTTATCTTTTATTACGATTTTCTGGTTTTATATTCTCATCTAATTCTTCTCAATTTTCTTTCTCTTTAAGCTCAACTGCTTCATATTATATGTCAACTCGTTAAAACTTTCACTTAATCCCGTTTTATGTGTATGAGCGCTAGTACGTATATAATATATATATATATATATATATATATATATATGTTGCAGATACATGTATGATGTATACGTCTCTTCTGTTACTATTATAACTTTGACTTTAATGCACACGCACACACATTTATTCTTATATTTATTTCACTTTTCACTTATTCAAACTCTTGTTTTGCAACTTTTTCGAAGGCACACATACATATACGAAAATTTTATTAGTAAACTTTTCCATTACACGAAAGCATTTACTAAAGTTTTCTTGTTATGTTCATCAAGAATTGCCAAGACGTTCATATATATGCAAGCGTGTGCATAGAAACGAATGTATGTGATCCTAACTTATCCATGACAGTATATGAATTTTTTGGAGTTTTTCAAAGTTTTTTGCTTTTTCTTTTCTATTTCTATATACACTGCCACAGGAGGTATACTGGTTATGTCTCAAATATTTGTGTTGCTTGGGAACATGCAACGATATACTTACAAAAATTGTATAAATGCCTTCGATCGGCATGTAAAGTAGCGAATCTCTTGTACGTTCCCATTCATTGCAAATTACGTTCTGGAAGCCTAAAATGGTCTTTACACACTCCTCCTGTTCTTTATAGTGTTCTTTGAGTTCAAGGCTCACCGAACGTGGCGCTAGTTCCTGGAACAATTCAAGGCCTCTATGGTATTAAATATATTATCTCGAAACTTTTGCCTACGATAACGAAATTTTCTGTTTTTCTTTGTTTAATGCGATCAATCGCTCAAGGGATGTACCGTCTTTGTTTTAGCAGGCTCAAGTGGCACGCGTGATATGTTTCCTGGCTAAGCACTTCCTTTAGATATGAACAAAGTGCAGCCTAGCCCAAGTCGAGATTTGAACCTGTGAACGTTGACTTGGTAGTCGCGACTCTTAGCCATTCGGCTACTCATGAAGATAGCAAACCCGCGGGAATAAGGTAAAGAAGTCCATAGGACACATACTAGAGAGATGAAGTGCTTATAGCGCGTGACAAATTTCAAAATATATAAAGACTTATAAGCATTATGAATACTAGAGAATATTAACTCCTATCTTTAACGTTGTTATGATCGCAAAGTTGTGCTTAGCATATACAGTTTTCCAATTCCGTTTATTGGTATGTCAAAGTATGGACAACAAAATTTTGATCCTAAAATTTGCGTAGAAAATTAATTTTAAATCTAAAATTTTTCTTTTTCATTTTAATTAAATTCGAAAAACTGCCGCTTCTGTGATTGGGGAAAGTTAAAAAGGAAAAAAATTTTTTTATTTAAAAGTAAACGGAATTAAAAACATCTTCACTTCATTTCATTCAAGGAAAACATAAATATCACGTTGAATGTTAGACATTGTGTTCAAAAATGTGTGTCACGCCTTAGGCAAGCATTCTATGGTAAATATAAGTGTATATGTTCTGACATGGAATGTTATATTGACAGTTTCTAAATTTAATACCATATTTTTCCTCAGGTTGGTGTGATTGCTGCATCACGATTATGCTACAGAAATGTCAAATTTAAAGGGCATATTAAATTTATAAAGTAAAATATGCTCGCAAAGCACATGAAGTCCGTCAAACATTTGCGAAACAGCTTAGAATCGTGCGTGTTTCGCCCATAAAATATTTTCCACTTGCAAAATTAAGCTTGGTTATGGCTACAAAGCAGGTTATGCTTACGAAGCATCTTACGCTCTCAAAACAGATTAGGCCTACAAAACTGGTTACGGCTGTAGAGCAGGTTAAGCACACAAAGTAGGTTATGTTTGCAAACTAGATGATATCCCATTAAGCAGGTTATGCCGACAAAGTAAGTTATGCCTATGGCTGCAAAGCAGATTATGTGCGCAACGCACATTATGCCTAACAAGCAAGTTATGCCCATAAAAGCAGATTATCCTTGTAAAACAATTTATGCTTGTAAAGAAGGTTGGGTCTTGAAAGCATTTTACGTTACCTTGAATGTTGCACTTAAGGCGCGCGTTACCTTTATTAACCATGTTTTTGCCTTCACAAAGCAAATTATTATTGTTATTGTCTATGAATTTTCCTCCTTTTCGGAATACATAAATTTGATAAACTAAGAGTAGCTGCGAAAAGATTCGTTTTAAGCCAATTTTCTTTTCTTTTTTTTTATTCTTTTCATTTGTTTGGAAAATCCTTCATATACGTAATTGATTTTTCTGCTGCTTGTGATCATTCATTTCAATTTTTTTATAGTTGCTGTAAACGTATGCGGATTTATATACAAAAAAAAAGAGAAGGAAAATTTATTAATATACATACGTGCAAGTCTTGCTAAACTTTATGTTATTTTTCTGCTTTAGAATGTTTTAAAATTAATGATTGAATAGTTTTTGCTTATCTTTGATAATGCAATAAATTTATAATAAACAATTTTTGAATGAAATAAAAAATGTTATTTAATAAATTTATTTTAAGAAGGAAGGACGGTACACTTAGGTTTTCAAAGTGACTTGTTTTCATTCAGCTCAGCCTTCTTCGTGATGCATCCCCGTAACCCGTATTCAACAAGCATCTCAAAAAGGATTGGAAAAGATTTACATGAAGGCTACAATCACAGTCCAAAATTCATTTTTTGCGGATGCAGTCCAAGTTATGTCTTGGTATAGTCTCTCAGGCAAACGCGCACCTCTATGACAAGACAGTTGGATTTCCGTAACTGGAACAAATAATCATCGGCATAGTATAATTGCTAAGCGATAAAACGCGATTCGGGTTACGATAAGAGTTATGCTAACTAGATGTCCATGACTGTAAATATATAGCCACAAAAACTTATTTTGTATTCTGTTGATTAAATCAAAAAAAAAAAAAACAATTGACTTTAGAGCATATTAATTTTACGTTGTGCATTGTTACGTTGACTGGATATAAGCTGTTAAGAGATTAATTAGCAATTTCTTCTTTATTATTATTAATTCCTTTTTGAATTAAAATTTAATTTATTAATATTTAATTTATTAATATTAATATTTATTGATTAACAGTAATTGGTTTTATGCATGCATTCAGTCCTTTACTGACACACTTTATACGTTAATCTTTGCTTCTTTTTTTTTTTGTATAAAAATCTGACTCCAATGTGCTGACATTAAAATGATGGCATGAGAGTTTTCCTCGGTATTATTATATTAAATCTTTTCTCATCCCTACAATAAATTTATTAGCATTTACATCTGTATCTCAATTACGTACGTACGTTTCAATCAATAAGTGTTATGTAGTGCTGAGCAGTCGCTATATACCTACGACCAAAGAACACTGTACAGCGCTAGGCATTTGTACCCGCGAAAACAGACTTCGTAGTTGCGGTTCTAACCTAGTCGGCTACTCAGGCGCAATGCATGGGCATTAGTTATTGATTAAAACCACAAAAAGATAACGAGCCATACGTCGGTACTTAGGGAATTGTATATGACTTGGTGATCTATAAAGTTGTTTTAGCCCAATAGTTAAGCTCTTGGATATCCTTAGGGGACAAATCGATAATTTGCAACACTTTCTTAAAATTTCAAGCATCACAGAGACAGGGACTTGCTGTAGTCTGTACATCATGCAGGTTTCAAGAGATGGTAAGATTTCGGACAACCGCGAGTTTTCTCCTATTCATCCATCTGTCAGTTATCCCAACCATAGACTTATACTTAGGAAAAACATTGTAATTGTATATTGTAATAAACATAGTATACTCTATGCTTTTCAATTTAAAACGCTTCAACTTAGCAAACGAGGCTTTAAAGGAAAAGGAGGTATCAACATTTTTCCATCATAACCATAGAATATTTTCGCTTTGATTCCAATATGTCTTTGATTATCAAACAAAAAGGCATCGAAACCTTTGCCAATCTATGACGTCATAAGATGAAGACAAGATGAAAAAGCTTTCTCTGCTCTACGGCAAAGTGGGCTCAATTTATGATTGAGAACTGAAGCTTGCAAAAACTTTAACTCCGAGGAATGTCGTCTACAAGTCTTGTCCAGGTAATCTTTAAGTAATGAACGACTTTATAGAGAAATAATTAGGTTTCTGATTATCGAAGAGGACTAAAGCCAATACACTGGCACATGCTGACTTTTCTTCCGACCCGATATGTAGTGTAAATGACCAGAAGGTGAATATAATCATCGTATGGCTAATTATCGTTCACGCGCTCTATGTTAACAGTATGTACAGAGATGTATGTGTAGTTCGCTTTATTAACAGTTTCTGTGTAAACAGACGAATGTTCGCGTATCTGTGCTTAATAGGTTTCGATTTTTTTTGTTTTTTTTTTTGCTGCATTTTATTAAAATTATTTCATAATAAGTCGTGTAGATGTGTTAAACTACAGGCAGTTATGTGATGACAAAAAACAAAATGTTTTTAACACATTAATCATTTGACACACAATTATGTTGTCAGTAATTATGATAAAAATATTAAATTACAAGTTTTAAAATCAACCAGAGCAAATAAAAAAAAGGAAAGAAATAAACAAGAGATTGTTTTTTTCTGTTCAATACCAGCATGTTTGCATGTTAAAATTCATAATTTTAAAAAAGACATTCAAGTGATATGAAAACGGTTTTAATGAAATTAATAATTAATTTAAAATATATTAAAATTGTAAAAAATAAATTTCATCATAAATTGAAGTCCTTTAAATTTTATTTAATTAAGAAATTTTCAATATTAAAAAGCTATTATTTCAAAGTATTTAATTAAGCAAGCTTCTGTTAACGCCTACGACGAAGATTTCTCGCCCCTCTTATGAAAATCGCATTAAAAAAATATATATAATTGCGTTTATTGAACTTCTTAGTTATATATATATTCTCAGTTATATATATTTTCATCAACTCGATTAAATTACGAGAATTACGAGTACTTTCCTTACATTCTTTTGCAAACTTTCCTGTCAGCAAGGCATGTCCAAAAATTAGTTGGTTGGACCGACCGACCGGAATCTTTCCATCGCAATTGTTCGCAGGCAACGAAATTGTTCACAAGTGAATCGTATCTTATTTTTTAATGCTTTTTGTACACTTGCTCTCCTCATAAGCTATTCTATATAGATATGTAATTATGTCTATCAAATATCTGCTATTTTCCAGCAGAGTACCATCTACTTTCTATGTTGTGGGGTTCGAAGACTAAATGACAGTTGTAGGCTAAAAAATTTTCCAATTTCTATTCCCAAGAATTTCTTTTGAGCCCAGGTGATTACTGTTGTCTGGAAGTTTAGCAACGCTTTGCAGAAAACCTTGACAAATGAATGCTATCCATAGATATACTGCTGAATTAATGTGCGGTGAATAATGAAGAAGAAAAAAGGGAACAAAATCACTAACGGTGAAAAAATTAAAGAAAGGTGCAATTAGAGAGATAGAGTAGAGAACTGATAGTAGCAGTCCATATTGAATATCATTTATAAGAGGTATTGCTGACCCGTCCCAGCAGCACACATGATTCGCCATAGCTGGCGCCTACGTGCTGCAACTACCACCCACACACACGCTTCAGCAACCACTGTACTCCGCGCGCGTTAAGGGGGGTTAGAGGCTTCACTTCAACGCACGAAAGAAAGGAAATCACATTTAAACAATTATTTTTTATAATATGCTTCATTGAACCATAAAGCTGCATGGATTAAGAAGCACGAGACACTTAAGCGGAAAATAAAGAATTTTCATTTACTCTCATTATGAATGCTTTTGCGGTTCTTCGTTAACCGCTGTTAGCCATATAAAGCAGTATGTAAAATTTTTCGTATCGTTTACGATAGGTGCTGGTTGTATATTGTACATGTCGTACAATGTCTTACTGCAGGTTAGTACAACATTATATATCGAACTGATTCAAGTATTATAGCACGTGTCTTAGAGGAAAAAGTGTGCATTGTAAGTCGTAAGTCAAGTCGTCGATCGTGTAATGCATGCAGTGAAGTAATGTTCGCCGTATAGAAAACGTAGGAAAACCAAAAGTGTTGTCTTCACGCAGATATAAATAACTCGAAAAGGATAAATGTTCCAATCGTAGAGAAAACCTTAACAAAATACTCTCACCTTTAAATTTCCATTTCAGATTGGTTTGATGTACCTAAGAAAAGACAAGAGTAAAAAGATAGGTGGAGCGGCCTTCTATACAAAAGAATGGTCACCAAACATGTAAGAAGTTTGAAACGGGAAATACCAACACGAAAATTTGTTTTACTCTTCAATTAATGGGACTTGCTTC
The DNA here is from genome assembly GCF_014805625.2 of Glossina fuscipes. NCBI lineage: Eukaryota > Metazoa > Arthropoda > Insecta > Diptera > Glossinidae > Glossina > Glossina fuscipes. The sequence goes on from NW_023998440.1 coordinate 204,386, forward strand.
GAAAGATCAACTTTCCAAATCAATAAAGGATTACGCATATGATTTTCCTGCAAACATTCCAGAAATTATTTTACGAGAACAATAGGACGGTTTTTCCACATCGAAATTTTTGAAATTTGTGTTAAAGGATTTCCAGCTCTTCGGCTCATAATTGTTATCGTATTTGATAGAAGATTTCAAAAATCACGAAGATAATCTTTCAGTAACTTTTTCGACAACCAATTGGATCGAGAAATTCTTCAACATTCCCTCTTCTTCTTCTACTCTTTTCAATTCGAGGACCTTTGATCTTAATTCATAGATTATCGATAAAAGCTCTCTGTTCTCCCTCCTCGGCTAACAACTTAGCTATACGGTGGATATTAGTATTCAATAATAGACAGCTTATCTTTTCGAGCTCAGCTATATATTAATCCATAATTTATTTGAATGCTTGAAAAGTGAAATTTATTAAATTATCGTTTTTTTTAACGGTATGACTTTCAAGTAAAAGAAACAGTCAAGCGTTGCGTGAAACAAGCCAATATTTTTTAACGAAATAGATATATTTTTCGCGTATACAACGATATGGATTTTTTTTTGAAGAATCAAGGAAAGCAAGCATGTCTCTGCTAAATAAAAATGGCCTTTCATCACGAGTGATACTCATTAAAGTTAACAAAAAACAAGTAAACAAGTTGGGACGGGGTCCCAACCTCGCACACCCATGATAATGCTTTTCGTATTCTACTCTCCCTGTTCTTGAACTTGATACCCATATCGCGGTTATTATTAAAAAAAAAAAAAAATCGCAATATATACCATTTTAGAATGAACTCCTTTTCAGGCAGACAATATATCTTCATTTGAGATGTGTACAAAATAATTTTAAAGATTCTGTCTTGTTTGCGTTATGATAAATAAGCATATAACCTCAAAAAAGTGAAAAAAATAAAATTTAATCCCACAAATTGTTGTTAACAAAAACAGAGTTGCATTCAGTTTATGCTCCACTGCGGGCTTCTGCTCTGACCACTTTGGCCCATTTTAAATATCAACTTACGTGCGAAACCTTCCAATGTTTCTATGAATCCTTTTGCGACCAGGATTATACAGACACGTAAGAGGACAGACATGGAAATGAATATACCCCCATCTTACAGCGGTGGGTGTGAAAGAGACCAGCAACTCGACATATCACAGTAAATTGTGCTTCATTTTGAAGCTCAGAGGTTGCTACAGTTATATTCTAAACAGAATATCGATAGATCCAGTTATTAATCGCTTTTTCCAACACTAGTTGTGTTATACCTGCGGTAGTCTAACGAATGTTTACCTGCAAATATTCCAAATTTTATGGCTTGTGAGCATAGACCCATAGGTCTTTGATGGGTGTTAAATGACAAAATCCAGCCGGCGTAGTGGCGATCAAAGATTCGGGTAATCAAACGATCAGCATTCAAAATTGAGTTACTGCCACTTTGGTAAAATGGTTTAATGATAGCTAAACGTTCAGGAGTCGTGAGTAGCCATGTGATGAAACTGCAAATTGTACCGGATATTTTCACAACTGAAAGCAGGTAAAAGTTTTTGGTTGAGAGTAGAATTGACAGTTTTAAAAAGTGTCGGTCTTAATGAAAGACCCTTTATTTTAATATACATACTAGCACAACTATAGTTTGCTTGACTAATTCTTCCATATTTGTCCCTCATAAATACGCACTGGTGACATCTCATTACTAATCCTTAGTGTATATATTAGATGGGTTTTTTCTTCAAGCACTTTCCTGTTTTTTTTTTCTTTTTTGCCAACTAACGGTCCTGCACTGACCTCGAACTCCGATGTACGTTAACATGAATGCCAGAAGGCTACGTGGCGTGATTTCTATTTCCAGAAATTTTGAAGAGCTCGTTTCTTAAATATACCTGAGCTGGACAGACAAAAACAGTGTGCTGCTGGTAAGTTGAAACGGCACAAATAACTTCTGTCTAAAAGCGTTGTGTGTGTGTGTGTGTAAAAGTGTCTATGAGCAATGAAAAATTGGGAACAATTGGATGCGGAGGAAATTAATACATCAAGCCGGTTCAATCTGCCTGCTTCTCAACTATTTCTAATGGCTTTATGGTTAAAGGAATCTAAAAAAAAACTTCAGACTTACCATGTGCGTATAGTTAATGATTGGAAATATTGAAGATCAATCGACATAAAACGAGGAAAAACTGCATCTTATAAGAACAATTAATAGGCAATATTGTGCTGAAATGTGGTACAAACTCTTAACAAGTCCATTAACAATCTTAATGAAAAAATGAACACATACATACATCTAAACCACATCTATACCCCATAGCCTGTAAGAGATAATAATTTAAAAGGTGGCCACAGTTGCATTCGATCGGTCGGCAAATCTATAGCTGAAGCAAATTTACATCTCATAGCTTTCACGGGATAACGATTTAAATTCTGAACTCACTTGCCTCCGATCAACTGGCACGTCTATGTTTAAAAAATATTGAGCAATTTTCTTGTATCGTGTCTTTGGCGGTATGTAATGGAATGAATTCTTATAAATTTCGTACTTGTGTTTGGTTTTTATAATGTGTAGTTGTGATATTCTTGGCCTCTGGTGGATCATGAAGCCCAGAGTGTTCCACGTATGAAATGTATTTTGTGCATATTTATGTGTGAATGTATTTTTATTACATTTGCGATGTTACGATTTTATTCTTATTGAAGTAGTTATCTGTTTCTTTAACCTTTTTGCCAGCCTAACGGGCAAGTGAGGGCGTTTTACATAAATGTGCTCGCTTTGATTACCTTTAGAGCGCTCGTGCACCTCAGTAGGTTTTCTTTGACAAGAGTTGACAAGAGTTAATTGTAACTTAACATTGTAATTTCACATTAACTTCAATTAATTAAAGTGATTTGTGCTTTTTATTTTAATTAAATCGATTCGGTATAAAGTAATTATTTATTACTTAATTAATTGCAAATATTTAAATGAAAATTCATGGTTTTACGTAATGCTTTTGTAAAATTTTCATAAATTTACATTCTTTATTAGAAAGATTGGCTAAAAAGTTATGAGCTCTTACAAATAGCCATCGAGACTATACTTAGTGTTATAAAACTAAGTGCAATAAAACATTACAACAAAATCTACAAAGTATTTAACTTGATAGCCCTTAACAGTTCTCCCGGTACACGGTCTACGGTTTCTGATCGAAAGATGATAATCTTTCTCAGCCTCAATAGAGATCGAAATAATATACATTGCCATAATGAGGTGCGAACAATCGACCTCATTTATAAGGACTAAGGCAAACAATATGTATGTCAGCTATGTGGCGTGTGCCGCCCAACAAGTTTCATATGCAGTCGAATAAGTTTTGTCAATTTTTTAAGAATTGTTAGACGAGAGATACACGAGAGTTCGTGCTGCCCGCATGGTATGCGCGGCTACTCAATCCTCGTACAATTTACTTTGACTTTTTAGCTAAAATCATTTGATTTGCTGCCAAAATAGATGCAAGCCTATAAAGCTAGCTGGCAATTAGAGATGGCGTTGCTAAGCTCCCTATCAGGAAATGTAGAACTTCAACTTCTTAACCAGCAAATTTTTTGTTTCTGTTAAAACTTTTTTTTTTCGACCACCATCATTGCTCTCAGTCTCTCTTTATCATCTGCTATCGCCCGCTTCAGAAATAATAACTTGAATTATTCAACTTCCCATGCAGATACGGACTTGGTCGAGTACGTTTTTTTTTTTGTTCATATCATATTTCGTCTCAAGACAGAGCCTCTCTATGCAATCAACGCTGTAGTTAATGGTTTGTTAGCTAACGCTGTAGCTAATGGTTTGCTAGATCCGTAATTATAGTATAACTGCTGGTTTGCCATTTTCACGTAGTGTTTATTAGCGTAAGCTTAACTGATGGTTGCTTGATCACCTGCTATGTGCGACGTTACGCTAAACGAAATTTTTAGAACAGAATGGCATATCTTTTCATAGACTATATGGAGCTCTAGAAAATCTGATAATTTCTCGACAAAGTAAAAAACCCTATAGACTTTATATAGAACTTTTAATAGCTCCTCAACGAACAGTAAAACTATAGTAGTAGTTCCCTTGAACGCCTGTTTATACCTTAAATTTTTAAAAATTAATCCTTTTTAAATCCGTACAAGGCTGAGAGTATATTTCAACATAAAGTACTTGTCGGCGACACCCTCCCTGCAATTGCATATTTATTGATAAATAAATCCGAAAAATTTCATAGAACAAATCAGTTTACTATACCGTACATAATACGTATGTAATTATGGTTTTATTAAAGAGCAAAGAGATATCTATATAAATATTCGTGTGTAAACTAATAAAAACCTAATTGTTATAAATCCATATATTCCATGCATACAGATATTTACATGAATAGATGTGAAAAGCCTTAACAGAATACATATTTACGCACATAGATTTCGTTGTTCATAACGTCATCACGTACGTGTTTGTGTACATTTGAGTAGAGTTGAGCGAACATAGGTATATGCTTGTTTGATTTTGATATTTAATATTCCAGTGACATATTTACAATGTTGTGCGAGTGCGAGTGCGAGTGCGAGTGCTAGTGTGTAAAAATCGTGTGCTTTCACGAAATTTTGCTTATTGATAATTTCCAAACTTGCAACTGCTGCTGTAGCATATTAAGTTAACTATACAGACACGCACTCGTCTAAACACATAAATTGGATTGTATTTTGACGTGCCAGGGAACGTAACATTTGTACACACAAACGCTTATGAACACAATTCGTTTGCTTAGATACGTGTTTCTCACTAACTCAAATATTTTATGCCCATCGCCGAGGAATACGGAGTATAGTCATATTTGGCAAAACGTTTGCAACGCCCAGAAAGAAGATTCAAAGACTTTACACGTGACACATGTACATATTCACGACTAGTATTAAATTCTGAGGCGGCTCAGATATATTTGTCTGTCCATCTTTTTCTGTTTGTGTGTTTGCTTATGAACCTTCTCCCGATCGATCTTAAATTCGACGATAGTTTGCACGCAGGTTGAGATTGAAAATGGGCGAAATCAGGCAAAGGAAAGGACTTCTTCACAGTAACCCATTCATTTCTTATAGGCGATCCCACAGAAATCGCCCACATCCCCCAAATATTATGGAGAAGGTGAATTTATTTTTCTCCATTCTTAACTTATCCTTTTTTTTTTTCTTCTCGTAATTTAAAAGTGGTCGGTATAAAAACTTCGACCGCAACCTAATACAATTTCCCGACTTGTTTTTCGTTTCTATGAATACTTAATAATATTAAAAATATTTTCAACATTTTCACTCTTTACTTACACACAAAAACGTATTATGTTACATCAGCTAAATTTTTATGTTTCGTAAACTGGAAAAATGAATAATAAGCACGTTATTGCCGAATCTGGGATACCCATCACTTAGGAGCCTCAATGGTAGGACAAAAAGAGAGAGAGAAGACGCATAAGCTCGCTTGGGAATTCCCTTAACTAAAGAAGTCTCTATCCGAAAGCAGTGGTTAAAATAAGTCAGGGAACGTATCTTGATGAACTTCCGCAATTATATATAATTTCGACAATTTTTCCTTAATTTTCGGCATGTTGCTAGAATAGCATTAAACTTTGCTTGCAAATCGGCGAAATAAACCTTTGTTTGACGTACGCCTTTGCTTAGAGAGTGTTAGATGCTTGCATGTATTTTGATCGTTTTTTCACTTAAAAAAAGTCATTTATTAAAACAAATTGACACAATGTATATTAATTAAAGTATTTTCAATCACTCCATATAGCATTTCATCGCTTTCTGGAAACATGGCGATATCGTATCGATATCGTAACGATATTGGTTTGGCAGCGATCCAATCATCGAGCCATTTCCGGACTTTTTCAGTATTTTGAAACCGCGTGCCAGCCAAGGCATACTGCATGAATCCAAACAAGTGGTAATCACAAGGCGCTATGTACGGTGAGTGCGTTCGGTGCGGCAGAATTTCCCATTCGCGCTGCAACGCCATATCCTTAGCAACTCTTGCAACGTGTGGCAGATCATTGTCATGCAAGAGGATGAATTTGCGTCTGTTAACGGCTACTGCTAATGTTTTTTGCAACAATACACCAATCGATTATTAATAATAACCATTTTTCTCCCTAGCGATTGCAGGCAAGTTTGGAGGGAACAATAGATTTGCATCAACCAGGATTGAAAAGAAACAATGCGAACAACTCCACAGTTAACTTATGTCGACCAATTATGTGCTTTATAAATGCTACGAGATATTCGCTAAATATATTTAGATCTTATCAGCGTAGCTATATACCCTCACATTCGTCGATAATGAGTATAGCAAATAATATCCGAACCTTAGGCGCATGCCATCTCTTAGTTCTAAGCTTGGTAGCTGTGGCGTCTGAAATCTCAAATTAGTTTGGATAGATCTAACAAACAAGGCTGGCAGCAGTAAAACTCCTTTTTTAGCTCAGATTCGTGCATAATGAGTCTTTCAGGTTCCTCTGAAGTTTAATCTTCAATTGTTCGGTTATTTCATATATCATTGCCAACATTTTTTTTGAAGTTTTACTTGACGTTAACAATGAACTCTACAAACAGTTAGTGATGATGACTACACAAGACACTTATTATTGTACTACGATGCGACTCGCAGCCACACAGTGCGTTATTATATTAGGCCGTGGAATATGCACATTATAAATCAAATCGAACATTATCGTACTAGCGCGACATGTTCTAACTTACATCCCAACGTGTGGGAATTATTATAATACTTTCCATTGCATGTGCATTGCTTGCTTTTCTATGGACACACAAGCAGGAAGCACACGGTGAGCGCGAAAAGAAAGTGATAAGGTTGCGCCATTTCGACATGTTTGGGATATGATTAAAAAAAATTTATTGAAATACTACGCCCATAGACTACGCTTGACGATCCATGAACAGGTTATCCTTTATCACGGAAAATATCATTTTTAGAATGCATACCATCAAACACCAACAGATATGGGATTAATATCTTTGCATAATGGATATATAACAACAGGAGCACATATCTGTCCCTTGGTCAGGAGAGACCTAATCGATTCAAAATTATGGGCAGAGATGCGTCGAGGACCAGTGCATAGCATTGCAGAAGGGTGTCCGCAATGTCACGGTGTCACATTTGACAATTCCCTTATGCACTATGGATTGAACCAATGAAATAGACCAACATTAACATCTATCATGTGTCATGTGTTATCCTCCTCAATTTATACAATTTTCCGCGAACAGACGGTAAAAGCTTGGATTAATATTTGAATTTGAATTCATATCGAATTTTTTTGCTTTTCGGGTGTATACGCATTGTAGTCCCTAATATTATCAATTTTGTGAGTGTAAACCCAAAACTGGATTAGTCTCGGATTTGGTCTGCCTGGCAGATAACAAATTTGAAGAACTTATTATCCGTGTAAGGTAGCGAGTACATATGTCGACATTGCCCCTTCAACAACCTTGATAGCCTGTTTAGAAAGCTTTTTAAGCAAACAATTATCAGGTTTTCAATTTGTTTTATTTTCTTTCTTAATCATCACCTAGCATTAATTGATCGTAATTATCCTAATATTTGCACATGCATAATTACTAAGAATTAAGTAATTACTTACACTTAATATTATCCCTTTGCGTTACGAAGTTTATAAGAAATCTAAGATGGCTCCATATTTTAGCGGCAAGCATTTGAAAACGAATGTGCATGCCTAGCATTCATAACTTTAATTAAAATTTTATGTTATATTAATTTTGTATATATAGTGCTGCGCACATATTTTCTACTGGTGTAATTTAATATTAGAAATAAAAATATTTTTATTTTTGATAGAACAAAAAAACTAAAATTTAATTTCAAACAGAATTTAATTTTATAATAATAAACGTCTAGCTTCTAGGATTTAATAGAGTCGTCGTATAAGATGGCCTGACAATACATGTGGCTGGTGCTCTTGTTTTAAGAAGAACTAATTCACTATCCTACCGTTCCGCATGTTTTTATAGCGAAACATGCCACGACGTGACCCTCAGTCATTTATAACAATCAGTGTAAGTATAATTAAATTTATATGAATATTATTTTATTTTCTTTATATATCATTTATATGTCTAGACAAGATATATAAAAAAACAGGTCAGATAACGTAGCAGGAACTGCATTTATGCTCAAAGTTCAAATTTGGCCCAGAGACAGCCAGACAGATAAGGGTTGTTAACTAATCGGTGAGAGCAGACTGAAAATAAGCTTAGGTATCATACGATCACATGGTTCCTAGCTCTTTGCATATGCCAGCCCCTTTCGACTATGACCGCTACAAACTTACGGGGTGCATATACTTAGTGGTTGATCATATTAAAAGATAATAATTTAAAAAAAAAATTAATCTGTTAAAAAGAAGTAAGAACACTACAGTAGGGCAAGGTCGATCATCAAATACCCTGCACCATTCTTGTTTTTATTATAGAACACAAAAATCATATTGTTTTTCTACGTAAAAATGTATTCTTCACGTGCGTGTTTATGTGGAAGCGTGTCCAAAATACAACCTAATGTACTACGAGTTTAATCCTTGCATAGGGCAGGATCCAAAAATGGGTCGAGATCGTCCAAATTTGGTACAGTTTTTTAATTTTATGTTAAATGACTATTATGAAGCACTGACAATTATACGGTGTTGTCCTATGAGCTTCAGTTTTCGTTATACGAGAGGCGGTTAAAAAATTGCCATAGCCGGTCCAAAGTTTGCATACCAATTTAGAAAGCTACTAATAGCACTACTAAGCCACTTTTGCCGAGAAATTTTCGAAATTAAAAATTTTTTCCATTTCAAGACTTTTCAGAAGAGCACATTATATGGGGAGTGGTCGAAAGAGTGGACTGATCCGAACCATTTTCGTTCAATAACGTTCGTCCTTGCGTCAAAACATGTCGGTGTACCAAATTTCATCAAGCTAGCTCAAAACTTGCGACCTGTAGCTTGAACACAAAAAATACATGGACGGACATCATACGGGCAGACTGGTTTAGATCAATTCAGATTCTGAATCGGGCGGCATAAAAACATATGGGACTATATTTAGCCCTTCTGCGTGTTACATACGAACGCGCTAACTTAGTATACCCTGAACCACAAGTGGTGTAGTGTATAAAGTAAATTAATTTATTGAACAATTCGGATCAATTTCACTTCCGCATGAACCGTCGCGATGGTAGGAATCGCGACTATGAAGTCAGTGTTCATATATTCATATCCCAGTGCGGTAGGCTTTACTTTGGTCTTAGCTATAGTAAGTGCCCAGACGGTAAAGGCACAACACTTATCCTTTAGGCTCACAACCACTAGGCTGCGTCCGTCACCTCATTATTTCTTTCTCTTTCCTCACTGTCGTCGCATTTCGCAAATAGGGGACATCCCATAAATAATTGGTTATATTAAAAAAAAAAGGTTTTAACGACGTACAACAACTACGAAATACTTGGATAACGTCGATATTTTAAAACTGTTGTGCTCGATTGTCGCCAAATTGACCGACTAACGTTTGCGTAAGAGTTCGCCTACAAAAATATATCCCAAACTCCGCCGAATACATGAATTCGCTTAAATCTATTAGGAACCTTCGGAACGTAGAGAAATCTGAGCTTATAGCCTTCAAATTGGAGCCGAGCTGTATGGTCAACTTACGCCATGCACTCTGCCTACCCAAAATGACTACAAACTAGGAGCCACTACTTAGACTGCACAAATCTATAAAAATCTTTCAGAAGCGAATACGACGAGCAAACGCTTGTCTTCAAAGTATTCTGCGTCCCAAGGGATTGGAAAGTTGGTATAAAGTCTGTAGACATCTCCTGAAAACTGGACAAACGTTTTGAAACAAACTACTTGCCAGCAAAGTATTAACTCTATGGGTAAAATCATTCAGGCGTATTATTGAAAGGATCAATAGTTTTTCGACAGTCTGCTATTGGCATAATTATTGTTTTGTTCATTTTCTTTTGCCTCTCGTAAATATCCTTCCCTTTCCCTTTGTGGTTTCCAAAGTTCCGCTTTTTTCCAATTTACGACGTGGAACATTTTCGTCTTATCCGTCTGGCGTGCTACTATAGTATACGGCATTATTGCCATAAAAAAGATAACATAATATCTAGAACGAACACGCATTACAAGCCCTTGCCTGGTTAAATATGCAGGCTTTTGAATCAATAATATCGGCATAAACTCTTGCAAGTATACGTTAATTCATTATGAACAACCCATGAACCTCCCATCCTTTCCACACTATCCTTGTTGAATATAAAATGCAAACGTTTCAATATTTCGTTATTAGATACTTATAGACATACGTAAGTTACCATTGAAGGCACGATTGAAGGTGTGGGTGTGGGTATTGGATAGGATTCAATTGTTGTAGCTACCGTAGTTCATAATATTGTTGCTGATGCCGTGTATCGCGAAGCCACAAAAAATTGTTCAACATCATATTGGGTTTTGTTCGCGCGGCGGGCATTGATAATGTTTATATGCATGATTTAATGATAATGCAATTTGTACTAATGCGGTCAATGGTTTCTAATTGTGCTAACACATGCATGCATGTACGCATGCACATAGAAAGACAAATGAAATGAATGAAAGCCAAAAAACCAAATCATTTTTGGCTAAAAAGCGTATGCCATACATGCGAAAAACAAATAAATAAATGGAGCCCTCCCTTGTTATATAATGGATATGCAGCGCAGTTCTACTTTCACTACAATCACAAATAGATGATTGGGATAGGTAAGTCGAGGAAATCCGCGTGCGACATATAAAATTGTGTGAATCGTATAATTTGTAGTAAAAATAGTTGAAAACAATAGACACTTTAACAACATAATGTTGCTACTAGCGTTGGCTAGCTGGCGCAATGTTGGCAAAATGTTGGCGGGACGTGGTTAGGGGGAAGGATTAAATTGGTATTGTTTTACCTCTACACAGCTGAAATAGATTTATGGAAATATGTATGTGTGCATATATGTATGCGAGTATATATAAAAATATGTAAGTACCTACATGTATCATACATGTATGTATGTTTGTATGGACGGTGTTGGTAACCACAATGATGCGATTTGTAATTAACCAAATGTGAAAGCGGCGAATGTTTGCCTGAGCAGAGCGTTCGGTCAGCTTGTTACGTATAAGTGCATTGCAATGCCCTCGTACGTTGTGTGTATGTGCATGCATTTCTGTCCGAATACATTTATAGAGAAAGTAATTACACAATTACAAATAGTCGTATTATGTCGGTTTTAAAGAAATAAGAAAAAAAGAGAAAAAAACAAAAAGAATTTCTAGTTAGTTCACAACGAATATTTTCCACTCACCACTTACATGTTTTTTCCTCTTTTTCGTCCCCATTAGAATTGTTAAACGAACATTAAAATAAATGACAAATGCAATTCGCTCGTTAACATTGCATACCACCGTTTCCGTCTTCTGCAAATTATTTCTGTAAACTGACTCGTAACATACCTCACATAATACACCAGATGAACAAAATAACATACTGTAAAGATAAGTATTTTAGATCATTGTTAGCATAGTAAACGAGAAGAAGAGCTCTACATATTAAGATTTTACAGTCAATTGCCGTTAGGTCGGAGAAAATTTTCTCTCACGTGCAAATATTTCAACAAATTCGTTGCACAGCGCATATGATCCACATAACTTAACCGTATCTAACTGTACAACGTGGCCGGAAAGCAATAACAAATTAAAAATAGTACAGAATAAAACATGTTACGGGCTCCTTCAAATTATTGTTCAGACCTGCCTGCCTGTATGGACTAATGTAATTGATTCTTATCGTTGGGTCGAATATGGAAAAGTGAAACTAACTCTCCTTATAAATTTTCCAGCTTTCGAGAATCGATCGGATGGAGACGTTTGCTTAATATACAGAATTATTTATTTGTATTAAAAAAACTATTAGGTTTGGGGAAAAAATAAAGGTTATTAGCAGGTTAGATCAATATTCACAACCCGTGCCATGGTTGTAGTGCTTGCACGGACGAGGTTGCCTATGTACACTGCCCAGTGTTGCCATTTACATACAGTTAACTTATTCTGCTATTCCTGTTGACCACCGACGTTTACAATTCACCAAGTCTCTGGTGTAAACATTTAGCTGCCTTAGTGTTTGATCACTCTATGTATAGACTCACCAGGTCGGCAAGGATGAAACTTGTAGTCTACCATTTTTCCAATTTTGGCAGCTTGTTATCGACAATGACTTAATATTTCATTTTATTTTATTTTATTTTTTTATTTTTTATTTTTTTTTTTAAGAAGTTACACGCGTTGACCGTAGAAGTAAATTATTCCAAGCTCCGAAGAATATCAGTAACTTTTTTTAAAAATTATGGATCGGTCGGAAATAATTCGGTGAGAAAAGGATTCATTATGACAATCGCAACCGTAGAGAGCAGTGGTTGGACAAGGATGAATCACTCAAGCATACTCCAAAGGGTGGTAGGTGACGCATGTGTGGTTCATTACGATTGTATGAAATTAGGCTCATCGATCACAGCACAATTATACTGCAACTAACTAGACAAAATGATGCTAAAACTAGTCCAGATTGGAAAACAGATCAACTCTTATCTTGTTGAAAGATAACGCCAGACCACACGTTGCACAAATGATCGTGACAAATCTACAGGAAATGGACATGGAATTTCTTCCTCATCCTGCACACTCACCAGATCTAGCTTCCACTGACTTCCACTTGTTTCGTAATTTGAACAACTTCTGCCGCTTAAGAGGCAAAATAAAATAATTTCTTGTATTTATAAGTTATCAGCAAACTTTGCCTTTTCTTACAAATATCATCCTTGACGACCTAACAGTAACGTGCATAAAATATAATAGAAATTTTACCATAAAACATAGCGTAACATAATCTCAATTGAAGTAATAATTTAATATGTAATCATGTTAATGTAGACGGAGAGTAAGAAGTGTTATTGCACCTGCGGATCTCTGCCCACTTTTCAATTTTATGCTTACTCTAAACAGATATGGCAGATTAATTTCATTAACTTTTCATCTTGCCCCAACTATATCAAGAGATAAAAATTTAACACTCGCCTCGTCATTAGGCTTTTCAAGGACAGTAAGATTGACATGACTAAATTGATTCTGCTATATATGCTTAAGCTTAAGAACGTAGAGAGTCTGTCTCTTATGTGTGTACTTATCCGCTTGTATCCGCGCTATAAGGTATTCAGAAATTTTTTATACCTTGTATTGTGGACAAAAAAAAAAGAAAAAAAAAAAAGAAACCGCAAGCAACAGCAGCAGCGACGTGTGCACATACGTACGTGTGTTTCTAACAAAGCTATTAAGCTGTAAACTATTTCATTTTGTTCTATACATACGTGCATGTGGGCCCTTGTAAGTGTGAACATGCGAATGTGTTCGCATTGCCAGGTTTACCTAGCCTCAATTAATTTTCTTGTCCTAAAAACATATATTCACCACCACTTTACTAAAGACTTAATATATTGTAACATTTAAACACTTTTGAAAAAACGGACCAACTAACATAATCATTATTAACAAACTGTGTAAATATGTGTGCGTGTATATGTTTGTGTCTGCAAACGTTCGTTAAGTGCTCTTTGGCTTCTATTCAAAATAACAAAAAAAACAAATAACAAAAAAAAAAGAAAGAGAAAGGAAGGAAAGTGCACACACATGCAAGCATATATACACACACGCACACACACACACACACACACAGCCGCAGCCTCAAACATTAGTTCATAAGTAAAAGAGCTTACACATGCAATTTGCACCTGCTCCAGCATAAAACGTGGACGGCGACGGTAGCAGCAGCGTCCTTTCTTTTCTCTCATTTGTTAAATTTCATTTTATTGTTGTAGAAAACGTGCACCAACAATACACTAAAGCAACAAATTCTTATGTCTGCAATTTTGGGCACACACACGCACACAAACTTCCTCCGTTCTCACTCAGTCTCTCCATCTCTCTCTCTCGCTCCCTTTCACTTTTTTTTCTGAGCTCTTTTCTTCTCCTTTTTTTCTTTATCTTTTACAGCAAGTGCCAAACATTAATTTTAAGAGATCAAAGAAATGCACACACACACACACGCACACACACAAACATACACGGGCATACGTATGTACGTACATACATAGGAATACATGTAGCCTAGCCAACTAGATGTAATATACGTTTAGTGAAAGGTTGTTGAAATTAAAATTCCTTTCAAAATAGTTACTTTATGCAAACGGATGTAAAAACTAAAATCGTTAACAAAGATAAGCAACGATATGAGCAGCGGCAGCAAACCGGGTTTTAGGAGATTATTAAAAATTTTACGATTTAAAATGGAAAGAAAAGAATATTGCGAATATTTCTTCGAAGCATAAAAAGCATAAAACAAGAATATTGCAAAACATGCATAAAAACGAATCGAAAGCAATCATGCAATCGTGCACGCTGAACAAGTTGAACATTAAAAGTCATTTGAAAGAGGTATGAAATGTACTGCGAGATATTTTATGCTTTCAACTCCTGCCTTAACGCATTTAAAGAGGAAAAAGGAGAGTATGAATGTCAAGGGAAACTGTGTCACCGCTAAAAAAAAACCTTTAATGAATTCGCAAATCAGCCAAACCAACTTTTCAGTGCTGACAAGTTCCGGGAATGAAGGCCATTCAATGAATAAAACCTATATTTTTTTTTTTTTAAATCAATAGTCATTATATATTTAAAGATTGAAAGAAAAAATTTCAATTTATTTTTAAATACAGTCCGCTTTGAAATGATCTCATAGTCAGTTGTCTAGGACAGAGTGCATTGATTGATCCAGCTGTCCTATTTATTACTACGCTTTTGTATATGTTGCTAGAGTCCTCGGTTAACCCAGTTAAACTCCCTGACCACCTTACGTGTTTAATAATCAACTCTTCTCCTTATCCCAGCAGTTTGGTGAAGCCACTTGCTAGTGTCGCCACAATCTACTTAGTATTTTGTAAATGCCTACAGAGACCTTGATTAAACCAATCAACTCTATTGTCTCTTCATACCCCACCAGCCCAATACATAATGACTCAATGCAGTGTCGTCCAAGGATAGTAAATTGCCAGAATTTCCTATGCTAAGCAAGGGGATACTTTCTAAGCTAAAGCTTTCATAAATAGTTACACTATGGCTTTTATACCATCAATGACACGACATGAAAATATAATTTTATGGGGAGCAGCCCGGATAAGCACAGCAAACTTAAATAAATAAGACCCATAAAGTGTATTTTAACTTATTTTAACTTAAGGAAATAGGATATGCAATACCTTGGCGAAGCGAGATGCTAATAAAAATTAATATTAATATATAGCGAAAGATGATATCAATTTTAACAACGATAATAAGTAACAATAATAAAGTCGTATCAGAACGATGGTAATAAAAAAAGGTGATGTCGATTGATATCAAATATTTGTATATAATATAAAGCAATGCAATAATATCAACAGTTATAAGAATAATATGAAAATAATATGTGCAAAAGTGACAGCAATGGTAATATAATATCCACGGCAACGATTATAACATGCAAACAATAATGTTACAACATCAACAGTAACAGCGTATTAATGTACAACCAAATACCGCAGATAGGAATGATATTAGGAAAAAAACACAAATGGCAATCATACTATCAGCTGACTATTTCTATACACAAAACACGGAATAGTGCCCGCTGTTATCCATTCTGTAGGATTATATTTCTAAAAGTAAGGTATATATGATGATATTATTATTATTATTATTATTATTATTATTATTATTATTAATTTCGCCAGAGAAATAAATTCTAAGAGTAAACTCTTCAAAGCACTAGCATCTAAGGCTATCGGCTTTTATTAAAAACTCTACCGCACTTGAGATTCGAACCCACGACCATTGACTTGCTAGTCGAGACTCTTGCCTACTCGGCCACTCAGGCGGATATATATGATGATAACAATTTGCTTTTCCCTAGTTTCGAGTTAAGAGCGTAGATGTGTATAGAGTGTAGGAGAGTAGGTTTAGATCGTTCGATCACAATTCCAAATGATGATGATGCAGATGATTGCATATGTAACTCTTTTTGTGGAGTACAGTAAAGTCGGCGTTAAAAGAACAACGAGAATAATTGATAGCAAAATAAAACATGGTTGACTTTGCTTCATCGCAAAAGCCTAAATAAATTTTGTCATTCAGTTTTGTCAGTCCTTATGACTTGGAATAATTCGTTTTAGTTATATATCGATCAGTAACGTTAATCTACATGCACATAATTTAAGAATTCCAATTGATAAGTTTCACCCACTTCGCTTCATTTATGCATGGTCTGCATTTAGTTAGAGGCAAAGCGCTTTCGCCGATTTCCGCTAGAAAGTTCACAAAAGAAGGCGAAAATTATTGGTTATGTTGTTATGGATCGATCTTTTTCGATTTGAAAACTTTATCTCGCGAAAGTGATGAGCACAAAATTGAGATCATTCTTGGCAAAGCATTGATCATGCTGCGGCTTGGGAAAAATTAGGATTATATTTATTCTTTCAGGCAATATTCTAATGTGGTAATCATGATTTGGATAGAGACACTGATAATCAATATATGATAGCGGTACCTAGCAACTTTAAGAAGGCATTTGCTCATCTGGATTGAGTTTCAACTTTGCGATCATGACTTCAATGAACAGAGAGAGCGACAGACATGCATGTTAATTTCGCGTAGCGTTAATATGTCACCAGTTTCCTGACGCAAATTTCAGCGCCTTATAAACATATGGCAAAAGTAATGTACTTCCTGTAGCGCATCTTAATATCTTAAGCTTAGAAATAAAAATGGGATTTTTCATAATTCATCAATTCATGTCATATCGGCAAATATGACTTTAAATTTAACAAATCGAATAAATAAATAAATACTTAGTTTAGTAGACTAATTTGTATAATTTTGCAGTAAGCTTTGTTCGTAAAGGGGTTGCTTTGAAAGGCTTAGACGCTTTGCTTAGCATAATATTAATATGCAAGTTTTGTCACACTTGTGGTAAGCGCTCCTCCGCAAGCATTTCTCAGATATGATGATTAATTAAAATTCAAATAAATAAATACCTAACTTATAATAATAATCACCTCGGACATATGCACATCTATTCTAAATATTTACTTGTGTCATAGATAACATGATATTAATGCTCTTATATGCTTACTCATGTTTACGGTTTTGAATTTATATCTTGAAAACATTTCGACATATAATGCAAAGGAAAATTATCTCAAGTTTGAATAAATATACATTTTATGCGTATGTACATTGTATCTATACATTCTATGTGCAGACAGACATATATAAGGAAATCTTTAATAAAGCAAAACATTTATAATAAAAAATTCAAGGTATGCCAAAATGAATTGATGCGCATTTTGTTGAAGTTAATTGCTTTCATATATTGAAAGTTCTCGAAACTCTGCGATTATTAAAAAAAATAATAATAAAGAAAAGAAAAACATTAAAAGTCATCTTTCAGTTCATCTTTAGATTATTATTTTCCTTTAATTATCCAAAAAGGTAACAAGCAAATATTATAGAAAGGTAAGGAGATTAGCAGAGATTACTGCACCCTAATGTGTGTATAAGAATACAGATGTGTGATGTTTAAATGAATAAAAGAAAAATATACAAAAATTATAAGCATATTATTAAAGTAGAAGTGAGTTAAATCCTAAATGAAACGTCCAGCTTTGCAATCTTCTTTTCGCATAGAGGTTCGTATGGAAGAAGTATAGGCTGAGGATTTACTTGATTGCTCCGTTAGGTTGAATTAGGCTTTTAACATACGGAACAGCCAGGTCATCATGACTAATTGACGGTAAGACGGACAGCGTTAGGTTGATATTTTTAAAGTATTTCAATACTGGCTGGCAGGATACTCGTGCATACACCTTGTCGACGAACTGATCATTATTGAAGTGATACGACTCCAGTAAATTTTATATGCAATGGCTTCGCTGATATAGGAGACGATGTGATGACATTGCTCACTGGTGTCATATTTACTTTTGAAAGTGAAAAAGTAGTCAGGCATAAGGCGTAAGACTTTAATTCCAGTATTGTGAATTCTGGATTATTTAGTTTAGCCGCCAAGCCTACCTCCATGCAGTTCCACTGAGTAGGGGAAAAATACTTCAATCCTAACGTAATGTTAAAAATTAATATTTAGCAAAGAAACACAGTTTACTCGGTCTAGATGCAACATTAAGTACTCCACGCAATCCTGTACGTATTTTTGTAACGACTTCTCAAGATAAGACATTATGTGGAAAGAGGTCGAAAAAGTGGTACAATCCGAATTACTTTCAATAGTGTTCGTCCTTGGCTCGAAATAGTTCGGTGTAAAAAAATTTCTTAAAAATATCTTAAAAATTTCGACCCGCAGGGTACGCATTAGAAAACAGACGAGTAAGATGAGATCGATTCGGAAAGTGATTCCGATTCAGCGGATATAATAAAAGGTGGGTCTATTCTGCCCGCACAAACTTAATAGACTCAGTTACCACAATCAGAGTAGGGTATAAAAAGTGAAAGTTTTAGGTGACAAAGCTTGAAAAGCCGTTGTATTTATGCAATGATAAGTAGGAGGTTTTTTAATATCTAGTAGGCCTATAGGCATGGGATGTGGGCTGGCTACAAATTTCAAGATTCGTCTTTTATTTGAAGTTGCAGAAAGGTTGTTAGACTGATAAGACTTTTTAGATGAAGAACAAAATTTTTAGCTATCTGTCTGTGACCTCTGCACCAATCTCCAAACGTATCTCTTGCGACTTGGAATGACTTTTGACGTACGAAATTAAATTTTTTGATTATTTTAGAATCGGTTTTCAAAAAATTTATTTACTCTAATCAAACTTAACCATTTTCACGAAGTGTGCGTCAAATAATCAGAGAGGAAACTCATATTTTTGACTAGACAAGGAATATCTAAGACAGAGATGCGCATTTGATAATTTCTTTATAGGCGATGGATGAACTGAGCCAAGGTCCAGTTACACTCATTCTTATCTTTTCAAAGTGCTTTAACCCTATTTTGCTATGGCACATGGGAGTGTTTAGCTATGTATGTGTTTAGCGAATGTATGCAATACTGAGAAGGACTTGAGATACAAACTTTTTATTGCCCATTCGAATACAGAATTACTTTTCGAATCGATTTAAGCTTGTCTGTCCGCCTGTCTACCTTGTTTTTGTTAACACTACAGAGAAAAGTTTTTGAGATATTTTGCTGAAGTAGTTACCCAAGAGCGAATACTGTAAAAATGGTTCCAATCGAACCGCTTTTCGATAACTTTTCATACAACGCTTTATTTTGATAAATCCTTGTATAAATTATGACCTGCGGCGTAGTGGTGTAAGGCGAGCCATTTTTCACTATGTTGTTTTTACTTCTCCATTTTTACACAATTCGAAATCACATATATTGTTATGAAATTCGCTTTTCTAAGATACAGTCCGTATCACTTGACTGCGGATATTCTGTGCAAGAGAAATACCCTTCAAAATTCTTTTATTTACAATTACATTCCTTAAATGCAGGATTATTCACAATTTATTTTTGGCAATACTTTCGAATGCCATATACATTTGTACAAGCATATTACTGTACCCAAATTCATGTTTTCATTTTTTAATCCCTGTCTGCTTTTGCGCTAATCGTTTTCATCGGCCGGCAACTGCACGACGCGTCGTGATTGTCCATTTGGTTTTTCCCTCTTTACGGAATTTATTATTTGGGAAAATTACTTAGCTGGAATGCACTGGGTTTGGGATTTCCGTAAAAATATATTAAAGCTTATGTACGGTTTGTTTGGACAAACAAATGAACTTAAACTATAGACGCGAGTGACAACGTGATTAATGAATTATTCCCAGGATTGCCTTAAGTGACTGATAGTTACATTTTCGTATGATTTGTAATGAGAAAATGTGCTACTGTCAGGGTTGAACGGGCAATTTAATTGTCCGCCAAATATGTGTGGCATTAGAACGGTTTCACGTTGATATAGTTAAGATTGATGCAATGACAGGGATGAAGAACCCGTACGATATCGATGCATTTTGCAAATACTGATTAACAAAAAGAATAATTTATCATCGATTCGGGAACATTGCTTGGTGACCTTTACTTTAATATCCTGAATCGTTTCTCTACGATCTTTAGCTTCATAAAACTTAGTCAATATAGAAATAACTACAAACTTTTCAATTAGTTCAGAGTCCTTCGCGAAAGTCTAATTGATCTGAATTACTTAACTTCATTAGCGGGGTCCTCAAATTCTATGAAATCCACCCACCTTAATACGAGCGATTTTCCTATGTCGTATCTGGAGTAATTTCCGACCTTAACGTCTTCGTGTGATTTGGACAATCTAGGGCAACTTCCCATCTTGAAGCTGTACCGGCTGCGGATGTGCCTCTATGTCAGATGTGTATATGCTTCTTTTTCTTTTTTCTCTTGTTTTTTTATATATAAACTTTATTGTTTCTCCTTTACTTCTCTTTATATGCTTTGCACTGGTTGCTAATTATAATAATTAAAACTTGTTGGGTTGTAAGAGTTATTTGAATTCGGTTATTAAACTATTTTAGCTGAATTTCGCATGTAAATAAACAAAAAATAAGGAAATAAGCGAATAATTAATAAAATCATGTTCGGTCATGGCGGAATCTTTTATACCTATCGCTGTTATCCTCAGAAAGGCATAAAGAGTAAAAGAACCAAATTTTCATACTCAAAAACAAAGTTTTTACCGCGTAGGAACGTGGGCGTTGTGCGCATGTCCTTTTGTAAAGTTTAGGTCACTTCCAAGTCACTTTTGCAAATTTGTAGGCGGTATCATCATTTTTATTAACGGGAAAATGTTGACCAGTTGGGCAGATAAACACTTGTCCAGACAAACAGAGGCACATGCTTAGGTGCATTTCGAATTTGAACAAGAATTTATATACTTTATCGAGTACCTGAAAAAAAATAAATAAATTTTAATACGCTATAACAATGGTTAGGCGTGGTCAATTTTTCCCGTTTTTATACAGGTACTACAACCTCGCCCGTAGAAAATTCCTTCCTTTCAAATATTCGTACATTTATCTGTTACAGTTTATGAGCAATGGTCAATAACCCATTTTTCAATCTGTGTAAAAAACAGAGGTGTTATCGGTTTGCAGAGTACTGTAGACGCGTTCTTCGACCGTTTGACACCTACATGTTCCAGCTAAATTTCAGATCGATTATGCTTAAAATGATTCAGAATTTGATGCTGATGAAGAGTATATAGACTTCGTGGAGACTCTGAAGCTTGCTTCTGTAAATGTACGTACCCCTCATCCTTCGTTAATGGGTGTAATAAAAATTATATTAGAAACAGGTAAAGTCAACACATTTTGATGGACTCTTGATGTGCCTATTAGAGCGGGTAAGTGCGATAAATACGTGGGTCGTTATTGCTTAGTCTTTAGTTTTTTGCGCTTATTATCGACATGTTTGTGAATGTTTTCTAAATGTTGTATTTAAATTCGTCATAACGTTTACGTATGAATTATATGGGATGTTTGCAATAATCACTCAAATCAAAACCGCAATTACGATTACTCGAAAGATAATGATGATTAATTATAGTAAAAACCGAAGCAAGCAGATTGACTAAGCAATTATTTGTCAAAAACACTTAAGAACATTTATTGATCGATAAACGTATATATATATATATATATATATATATATAGAGAAGATTAAAATCGAATAAATATTAAATGAATTCACTCTCAACCTTTACGTAACTTTAAATGAACGATTGGTATTGAATTGTGTATGTTTTTTAAGGTCGATTTAATTTTCATGAACTATTTATTGTTGATGACTATATTATGTTGGCGTCAAGCACTGCCAGTCCTTTCGTTCGCCTTTATGCTTCGGCTTATTATGTGAAGAGTATTTGTGCAGCAATTGAAACCTGTATGCCATTGACATTTAGATAGTTTCACCTCTTTCTCTAGATGTGTGTATATATATGTATATAAGAATCTATTAAACTCTTTATACGTTTTTCTTGCCATAAAATACTTATCTATGAAGACATCGTAGCTAAAACTGTCGGAGGCAGGAGGTTAAGTTATTTAAAGTAAATGCTGACAGAACAAATATTTATGATTATTACCGGTAATTATATCAATGCTATCTGTTGTTACTCTATCATTAATAAATGAAAAATTTTAATATAAATTATTATTATGATTAATTGCATATATATGTAGAGATTTTATGTGTTTCAGAGGAAATGCATTTATACGGAATTTACTAATTTTCCTCTCCAAATAAACAATAAATTTCAATTAAAGCAATCACAGAGCGGTCTATGCCATTACGCATGCACATACACGCGTTCATAGAGACAGACGTACATAATTTCTATGCATATGTGATAACGACAATAAAACAGTTTATACGCTTTCAAAATTTATTGCATTTTAATATTTTCACATATACATATGCGCACGTATGTGTATAGTGTGGACGAAAGCAGCTCCTACGTAGATTTTATTATACCATTGTGCCACTGTACCAGTGGAAAATTGTAGTCTAGTTTCTCGAACATGCTGTTTGCGAGAACCCTGTCGAATGACATCTATCTCCTTTGGATAACTCGTGACCAAGTGAAGAATCCCAATCAATTTATTCTCGTTCGTGAGGTCGCAATACATAAATATCGTTGTTCACTTTTCCGGCCGCCTGTCGGTTTGTTTGCTCATCTTGGAGTTTGCTTCTGGCGGTCACTTGACGTACATAATTCTCTGCACACGCCTACAAACTTTTGTGTTGTTATGCTTTCTGTACGTCCATGCGCGCTATTATCCAGCTGTCTTTTCATTCACCACTCACTTTGTCCACATATTAAACCCTCTACTTATTGATCCGTTCATTCATTCATTTTTCTTCCCCACCTTGACACTCTTTCGTCCTGATTTACCGCCAGTGAGACACTGCCAGATTGCATCACCCTCTTCGCTTGCCCGCGCTTCACTTCACACTTTATTGTTTGCTAATCTCTCATTCTATTCTTTCTGCTTCTCCTCAATTATTTATCAAGCCATTAATATTGTTTGCACATTCGCTTACTTACCTGTTCATCCATACTCCACTCTTTATTTACCTGTAGGACTAATCATTTTCCAAATTATCGACCTCTCCAGTACATGTCAAGCTAGCAATGCCTATGTGCGTGTCTTTCCATGCAGCTCTTCGTAAACTTGTCTCCCGGTATAGAGGACTAATTACTGATATGTCCCTTGTTTCAACCGTTCGTTGGTTTCCTTCTTCTTTTGTCTGCCTTTTCTTCTGCTCGCCACTTCTTATAAGTGCCGATAAAATCGCATGTGGAGTCAACTTTACATTTATATATATATATATATATATATCTCGATCTACTCGTCCTTCAAATTATCTAAGGTAAACAGGAAGAGAACTCAAGTTATTTGAAAATATCTTCTTCTTCGATTCTCATTAAAAAATTTTAGCATTGAAAAGCGGAGAGAAACTTAGAGGGAATGAAAGCGTATAAGAAGGATCGCTTTCAAATTTTTTACAAATGTTGGGCAAACATTTTTTTATAAAGATTAGGCTTGATAACTATTCTGCTAAGAATTTTATATATGAAAGTAGAGCGTATCCTTTACTACAATTTTATTTTTCTTTCCCTTCGATCAAGCGTGCATCGCCGGTCTACAAACTATATTTGGGTTTACATGTGCACAAAACATTTTCGCTTGATGAATGGAGTTGAGAATTCGGATTGAATCGTATATAAATCGTCACTTATTATATTATAATTTATGTTTTTCTGCCAGCACATACGTAACCATATATATATTTAATATCACCAAAAATTTGATATTCGCCCTAAAGTATGTGTTTATGCGCATTTCTGTGGCATTTATTGCTGTGGTTGTCGTTGTTGTTAACCTCAGTGTTTTTATTTTTCTTATGTTATGAGTGCTGTTCCATAAAAAAAGCACATGTTGCCCGACATAATTCACACATAGTTTTGCACTTGAGCAGTCAAGAATTTCTATGATGGCAAAGTGTAAACATCTTTCTCTCACATAAACTTAACACTCGTACGCGTACGTACACACACAATAGTAAAAACATTTTCTGAGATATGGAACAGAGAATATTACGAGAGACATCAAAACGTTTAAATTTGAAAAAATATTAAATGAACACAAAATTTAAGTCACGAGAATTTATCCTTGTATAATAGAAGTTTATACACAGACAGCGAATAATTTGTGGAAATCTTTGTGCCCCCAAGCAAGAGGTTGACTGGCAGCAATATGCTTTAAGACGCTCGAATAGAAGATTTCCGGTCAGTCTAATCATACTCTTTACTCTTTTCGTCTGTTCTTCTAACTCTAGACCTACTCAATAGCGAATCTAACTGCCTGTTTCTACCTTTCTGCACTGGATGTTCGCAGGCTTGTGTACCAGGTATGTGAAAACAGAGTGGAATTTGCATAGAGGTAGCCCTGGACAATATACATTTTTGAGGTTAGGTTTTTTTTTTTTTTTTTTATAACTGAACATCTGGGAACAATAAGCAATGGTAATACTAGCACATATATATTTGATATACAAGCGCTCATCTTCTCAATAAATATTCATCGACTATACACAATGCTAAAGAGTTGGCTGGAATTTCACTCATGCATATGTATAATGAACTTGAAGCACAAAGTTTACGTGAGGTGTTATTTTTCTATCTTCTCCTAGTAGCTGAAATTCTATAACAATTTCGTGAAAAATTTAGGATTGAAATGCATTGCCAGGATCAAACCTGTGCTCATTATCTCACTAGTAGCATCTGTACTTACTGGATATCCAAAAGCCGTCTCTAAACTTTTCTAAACTTATTTTTTTTAATTATTCAATTTTTTTTTTCCTAATACTTAGCGCATGTCCACTCACGCTGTCTTGCAAAACGGTGACGGTCAGAAAAATGTTGAGGAGGAGAAACGTGAAGAAATCGAACGGAAGCAGCCTAGGGGCTGTGGTAAGTGTTATGCCTTTGCCGACTGACCTTTGAATACAGCTACGACGCAGGATATATCAATAAAATACTTTCGTTCTGTTTTCATTCCCACAGACTAATAGAACCGATAAAGCCGAACCAAGCTAGCTAGAGGTCCAAAAAAATAGATAATGAATTGCACAATTGCGAATAATTGTTCCTTTAACAGATTCTTTGTTAATCGAACAATTAAATCTAAAGCTTGCCAGGTGGTTGACAATGATGATTCTCTGCGTCGCAAATAGAGGGGATATTTTGAGAATACAAGGCGGCAAGGCTTTGAGCGAAATACACCGTGAAATGGTGACAGAGAAAAAGAAGTATTTGAGAATGGGGGATGATAATCCCAAAATTTGGATTATCCTCAATTTTAGTGCGGAATTCTTCTAATTTCTGGCATTTTTGCTTCCTCCCTTTGTAAAGAACGTAAACACTTCGAAATAGTTAAGTATGTAAAGCCAGCTTTTATCAAGAAAAAAAACGACAAATATTTGAAAGATTTACTTATGCCGCTGAAGATTTATTAAATGATAAATTTTAACATATCGAAATATCAAGGAAAAGTAGAACAAATCTCATCAAAGGTGTTTACTTCGCAAATCTATAAGAAGCAAACGATAATGAGACGAAGGAATGAAAACGCTTTGTGTGTATATGTTATATATGTATACATATCTTGTCTGCCCCTGTTTGTCGTTAAGCTTAACTAGCGATATTTTTCCGATTTGAAAAAGTGTTAGTTTTGCTGTTGCAATGAGAGAATGTTTGTGTGGTACCAACTGATGGCGTACATAAAGTATAATCAATCATGATGATTGCTTTTCGGATACACTCTCTCACATTAACATCTATGTTCAACATAAAATGAACACTAATTAAAAATCTCACATCTAATCACTTACGAAATACTTTTCGCAATTGAAAACCACCACGAAGACTTTGCACATTTCTCTCACCATACAGTAATCAAAAACTAATTAACTTGCAATTTCGAAGATGTTCCACAAGATTTCCGTATGCAACGTAAAAGTACTTTCGTGGTACATATGTAACGAATCACTCTTTATATTGCATATGAATTTGTATATACACACGGACACATATACGTTTGTATGCATATGCATCTATATATATATCTTAATGCATTTAGAAGGCATGGGTAAAGTCCTTAGACTTATTTAATAAATAAACAAGACAACAACAACACAATACAAAAAAACAATTAAGGAAGGTTTTCTTTGTTCGCCATGGTTTCCAGAGTAGTCGTCAAGTCATCATTGCCATGTTTTTTATAACAAGTTACAAGAGGACGTGGCTCTCAGTCACTTGTGTATATTTATGTGTATATATATAAAGATAGCTTTAGTTATTAAAATTAATTATTCCTAGAGGCTGAGAGTGATATCGTGGTATATAATATGTTACATTATATATATATAGAGAGCTTAAAGTATTGTCGACAGACCGTAAAAAAGATACCGCAGCTCTTGTGCTCAAGTAGTATAGGTAGTGCCTCAACCCATCCCTGTTACTAAATTCGGTCCTTTATTGCATTCTGTTCAAAATATTCCTTCCACACTATGTGACTGTGAATCATATCGCGGTATAGCAATACACATTTTGTGAAAAGGGCTTATTTTGACATCGTGACTAACTCCAAATTTACAAATATATTGTTTTTAATTTAAGATAAAGTGAAAAAAAAAACTTCATAAACACAATATGGAATAATCAAAAAATTTAAGTCCAATGTTGAAAAGTAACACAAAGTCATTGCTTGCTAAGATTAGCATTAATTTATTGTATATGGAACGATTCTAATTCATATAAAAGACATTCGCTTGCATACGGATGTAGTGCTCTAGCGAAATAAACAAACTAGAAATAAATTGTTGATTTAGGCCGCTCGATGTACTTTCTAAGTGTAATACATTCAGCGATATTTTGCGAACATTGACTTACTATTATGAACTCTAGCTTTCCAGTTTAGATTATCCCACAATAAGCAGCAAATTTTGGCACTTTCATGCCGATTTCGGTTCCATAGTCGTACTCCATCGTTGCGGGCTCTCAATTGTCATAGTGACGATAGTGATTGCGTTTGCTTGCCATCATTTTAATCATTTTCTAGCAAACTTCGAACTTCGGAGGGATATCAACAACCAAGCTCTTCAATCTCAATTTTGCCTTAAAAAAGCTTTCTTAGTTTAGCGAAGTCTCAAATTGGGATAAAGTCAAATAAAAAAAAAAAAAAGAAGCGGCGATAGGAATTGGAACAAATGAAGGCACATTGTTAATATTTTATCATATCCATCCTCGGATATATTTCCGCACATAACTGCTTCTGCAAAACGCTTACAACATCCAGAAGGAAGGATCACAGGTCTCTTTAAGTGAATATATTCTTGATCAGCATCAAATTTTAAACCGATTTAAGCGTGTCCGTCTGTATGTTTGCGTAATGTCCGTGGCAAACATTTTTGCTCGCAGTTTGATGTTGACATCGGTCAACCGTTCAACGTAATCTAAGGCAACTTAAAAAAAGTTTATTTTTTGCTCTAAGTAACAATAGATGAAACGATAAAAAAATTGCATTTATGTTCCATGGGTTCCTGCCTGCTATTGGCCTCGCGGAATTATTATCGAATGCTGTGATTTAATCCTTCTGCTGCTGCACCCAGAAAGAAGCTACAGAGACGCTATAAAGTCTATATATTATTGATTAATATCAAATGTGGATCGTTCTAGACATGTTTGTCAGTCCGTGTGCCCATATGAAATAAACATACTCAAGGTTGCAAAAATCGAGATGTCTGTTATAAATTTGCCAAAGCCATTGGAAGCATTGATCGCAAACAGATTGATACCGAAAGCGTACCAAATCGGTAAAAGGATTCGGCAACGACACAATATAGATTGAGAATATCTTCGTTTTCTGCGTTTTTGTTCATTACGCGTAAACTGCAGCAGTCACACAGAATAACACTCCACTTTTATTCTGCAAGAATAGAAAATATCAGCTACGCCCATATTTTCCTTTTCTTTTTATTTATGTTTTTAGAATAACGGTAGTAGTCGCGATTCAGTTGTAGCAGAATATAATTTTCTTGCGTTTTTTAATGTACGAAGTGCAGCGCAATCTTTTACGCTGCTGTTTAATTAATTTGGTCAATAAACACGACTGCCTTTGCTTATATTTCAAAAAGTTGCATAAAAACGTTGCAATTGTTTTTTTCGCCATTATTTCGTGTTTGGGAAATGCGTTGAATATTCAAAAATATTCCTTTCAAATCTTCGCACACCACTCGGCTATAATAATAAAAATTCGAAGTGACGACATAAATAGGCGATGTTTTGTAAAGTGTCGAAGCTAATAGTTGTGACATCATAGTACTAACAAACTCGCAAAAATTAACGAAATCAGTTTGACATTTGCTTGTCGCGAGTAAATAGTTCATCGTGTCTCACCAACTCTTACCAACAATTTTCAAAATTCGAATTGTATACGCAACATATACAATCAAAGATATCTCATATGTGTATGTTAACCGCTGTGGGATACTAATACTTATATTGTTTATTAAAATAAGATGCAATTCGTTGCAAAACAATATTTTGAATAAATTCATTTATTTGTGTGGATAAGGTACCGTAACGGTTTACATCACTTGTAATTGGACTGCAAGTCCCTTTAATTTACTTTGCAAGCCCCGGCTGACTCATTAAAATCACCAGCCCAAGCATGTGTGCCATTCGCTAAGGAATACAATGATTTTGAATATTTTACGAGAACTGGAAAACGGACGCGCGCGGGCACAAAACAGTTTTGTTTTGAAAATTATTATCCGTTCCGCATGCTGCCACCTTTTTGTTCTTTTATTGCTTTAGCATCACTTTTTTAATTCATATAATTGGCAAGCGTACAAAACGTGCCCGCTTTCTGCCGTGAGCACTACTGTATGCTAAACGTAAATAATTTTGTTGACTTAAACGAATATTTACTTAAGATATATTGCTACGAAATTATGTTCATTTTCTTGACCTTATTTATGGAAAATCATCATGCATTCCATGCATGAAAACAAATCTTATACAAATATTTGCGCAACGTACTTGAAAACTTGTTGTATTCTACACAACCCGTTCTACAAGGGTGTATGAAGCTTGTGCGGGTATATACAATGCCAACAAGAACTTGAGGTTTACTACACTAATCGATATAGAATTACTTTCTAAATCAAACTATGCTTGTCTGTCCGTACGTCTATCTCTCTCTCTCTTATGTTCAACATACAGCCCGCAATTTTTGGTATATCTCGATTGATTGGGGTAAACTGACATGTTTTGGCTCAAAGCGGAACGATATTGCGAATGGTTCGAATTGGACCACTTTTTCAATCACTTCACATATAACGCCTTATTTTCAAACATCGTCATATACAATACTAAACAATATTCGCCTAAGTGGCCGAGTACGCAAAAACCTCTCCAGTGGTCTTGGGTTCAAATCTCAAGTGCGGTAGAGTTTTTAATGTAGCCGAAAGCCTTGCTAGTGCTAGTGTTTTAAGACTTTAGTCTTAGAATTTATTCTTTGGCTAAATTAATAACAACAATAATAATACTAAACAAAGTGCTGTAGGGAATTTAATGCGGGACCAAAGCCCACTTTAGTATTTTCACAATATTCGTAAAGAAACAATTTTTTTTTGCTTATAGAACAGATTTCTGGCTGTAGCTTTAACATATCTTAATTCTCAAGCGATTGGTTTTAATTTTCAACTATAGCTTCGCCAGACGTTTTTCAAAATATTGATTTATAACAAAATTGCCCCAACTTTTCTAAAATCCGTTAAAATAAATGAATCTAAAAGGATCCTCTGTGCCCGACTAAGGAACAGTTCAAATTTGGTGCCTATCGGTTATGAACGGAAGTACGTCAGAGTCACGTCAGCCAGCTAGAAGACAACCGAGAGGTTTCTGAAGAAAAAGCTCGCTACAAAAGTTTCAAGTAAATACGTAGAATCCCAACGGAATTTCTACGACTTCACTCGCGAAGCCATATTTTTGAGCTAAAAATTGCATCCACTGTAGAAACTCCTGGATATCTCCTTCAGTATTAAGAGGGTAATTAAAGATGATAAAAAAATTGTACAATGAAGTTTGACAAAATAGCCTTACGTCTTGTTAGGATAAAAATTTTGGGAGTTGTCGCCGGCGGGCTCCACCACCACCACTACCGAATATCCTTTGGATCTCCGTTCCTTTAGAAAGCAGACAGTTTATATACTTCAATAGTTGTAATCAACTCACTTGAGGGATTCTTATGGCTAAGTTTGTATTTACACTTCATCTGTTTTTGTAATTCTACCCGTAACTCCCAATCAGTCGGTGTATCATCGTGTGATTTCAAAAATTACAGCTTAATTCTTTTCCAAGAAAACGTTTCTTCGCATATATCCTACGAGTACTGATCATGAAAATATTCGTCCTAACGTCTCGAATGTCCGCATTTTCTGACTAATATCCTTTCATATTTGTAATTGACTCGGCTCCTTAATATGGGACTAATAGAGCTTTGGAATGATTTTCACGAAGAGATGATAAATATACCTAACATATATACTTAATGTGGGGTCGAAACGAGCTTTGCCGCAGTCTTAACAAAAGTTGAATCATCTTCGACTGGCACAAATGATGTGGATTGAATCATTTTATGGGGTGTCCATCGCGCAAATCTGATCTGGAGTAATATAAGCTCTTTTGTGACTTCATTACAACGATTGCTTAAAACATATATACGTTATAATATAAAATCTTTTCCGAGCATTTTGGACAAGGTAACGATCAGATGTACTAAAAGGCGAAGGCACTAAATATTTTAGTGCACGAACCGGGACGCCAACCGGGAGAAAATCTGTAGTAGACTTAGTAAACCTCCAAGTACACAGCAGTGGTTTTGAGTTAATCTAGGGTTGGACGCCTATCCGTCAACTGGTATTGGAAATCGTACAAAAATTTAAATATAAAAGCAGAACTGTGGAAAACCGAAAGCCAAACCAACAGCGAGGGAAATCTCGAACTTTACTCCATAGAAGCTGTTGACAAAAAATTTGATCGAATATATGTCACTTAAAAGTTTTGCGGAAAGAAAACAATATTTCCTATCTAAGGGTTAGCCTACACGTATGCTTGCAATCAATTAAATGGCTTTGCTATTTGTGCACATTCGCTTGAGGTGATAAGTGTCAAATCGTTTCAAGAATCATATAAATTACTTACTTGTTGAGATTTTGAAATTTACTAAAAATTAATACGCGTACATATGTGGTCGTTAACGTGCCCAACCACCAAAATTGGATGATGTAAAATTGCTTTTATTTCAGGAAGACAAGTGGGCTGATCGGTAAGTATTGGAAAAGATGAGGATTTCTAGATCATGTACGCGCAAATGAGCAAATTATCAACAGTAGTACTCGTATGTGTTGTCCTACATTGTGATATATGTGGAGAGAGGGAGAGAGATAGAGAGTGAGAAAGAGAGAGAGAGAGTGCATTTCTATTAACAAGAAACATGTTGTCATTTATTTTATTTTCGTTCTTTACCTCTTTTCAGCACGAAACTATTTCTCTAATCAATAATTTGGGTATTAAGATGAACTTTTGGGTTCAAGTTTATAAAATGCAAGAAAAATTGAATTATAAATTTCTTTGCATTTTCCTGCTTGCACTAGTCAACGGCACATATCGGCAAAAATAATCATGAACGATATTTATTGCAATTCATTTCAAAAGAAGAAAAACATATATTTGTTTTTATGTATTATGAAAACTTAAACGTGTGTCAAGCTTCAAGAGTCATTTCGTTTTTGAAGTAAACGTAATAGAAAGACACTCACACTCATCTCATCTAATGCTAACAACAAGTCAAGACTCTTCTTTAGTCATATAAGCGTTAGGATCTGTGAGCGTGTGTATGCGTGTGTCTGCGTGTGTGTGTGTTTGTTTGTTTGTTTGTGTATATAGTGTAAAAGTGCATGTAAACAGCAGGCAACCAATAATAATCAAACATTGATCTCCCTCGTTGGCATTGTTGTCATTGATTCTACAACAAAAATATTTGTAATTTAAAAGTAAGTAAGTATTCTTAGAAAAATCTTCACTTAAATAAAAAAATATATCCTTCGTTTTTTTTTTTTTTTTTTTAGATTATGAGTAGAAAGGAAAGAAACAGATCTTATTCGGTTTAGGGCGAATCGCTTCACACTTCGCGCGTACATAGGCACATATAAATATGTTTGCTTGAAAGATCCGTAATTTACTCTTCTTTCAGATATATGTTCTTCACGCATATGTTAACAACCGAAAGTAAAGCTTAGCGTAAAAGCTAGAAGTCCGATTAAAAGCAGGCCTATAACAGGAGCTCGATAGTAGGAGAGCTCGATAGAGGAGAAGTGGAGATTCGTCCTTACGGCTGCAAAGCCCTAAAGTTCCCGTAAGACATTTGTGGGTTGTTGCCTTGTCCTCTACTTCTGTCAATTTTTGATTGTTAGAATTTGGCATTTTGGCGCTAGGTAGCGGAGTTTTCAAATTACAATTTATCTACACAACGGATAGAGATGTAATAAATTTCTCCTTCCCTCTGTAAAATCAAGACATGTTTTTCAATGCAAAAGTACGGTTCTATGACATGTTCTATGAAACGATTTTCTCCTATCCGTCTACCTTGCGTAATTACTAACAGTCAAAAAACAATTTTCGAAGCAGCATAACCCCTCTCTAACCATGCCCAAAATGTATTAAGAACAAAAAGTTTAACCCCGACCAGCTGACTAACTGGCGTCTGTCATAACTAATAATATATTTGGTTGTCGATAATTTCCCTTCTAACGATGAGAAACTCTGCCCAGAAAAGCCATCGAAAGGGGCATGGAGGTTTACTCTTCTACATAGCGACACTGCTCTCGATATCCATTGAAATTTGATAAGAAGATCAGAAGAGAGACGGAGAGCATGGTATTACGGTGCTGATATTTTCACATGGACACTAAAGATCTGTGCAGAAAAAATGGCTTGGTACTCTGAAAATGAAGAAGCGACTTTAAGGCATATAATGCCGAACTGGTTCAAACTACTACTGTCGAACTAGTCCACCTCCAAACTATTGATTAAGAAAATCGCTTCGAATAGTTGCTCGCAATTTCCGAGCTCGGAGGGTGTCTGTAAAGAATACACTTTCGTCTCAATAGATGTGAATGGCTTTTGTTACTTCGCCTGTGGTCATTAATCTTACTTGGGAACTGACTTTACTTGCATCTAATCCTTGGCCAAAGCTCTTGGCTCTTGTTGCCAAGAAGTTCAGTTAATTCACTTATACTATTCCTAAATCGATACTTAAATCTCATCCTAAAGGTAGTGTATATGTCAAGGGCTCTTCAATTTGTATTGCTATGCATTACAAATAGACTAACAAAGTTAATAAACTCTGTGGAGATGGAAACAGAAAAATTCACATAAAATGCAATCTTGTTGAACAAGTATGGAAGAGAGATAGAAAATGAGATAGAAAAACAAAAGTAACAAAGAAATGGAAGGAAAAAAATGCAAAAAAAAACACACATTTCCAATCAGAATTGATTTGTTGATTTGTAAGTGTCACTTTGTTGGTTTCTCTTTCTTTCTAACATTTTTTCTTCTTTTTTTTCGTTTCTTTGTCTTTCTCCTCTCGATATAATGTCAAATGTCAACAAACCATTGTTTGATAATAATGAAAATCGTTCGAACGAAAAGATGTTACAACAGCATACATTTATAGATAAATGGAACATGTATGCGATGCAAATCATATTGAATCGTAAAAGAAAACGAAAAAAAAAAAAAAATGAATATTGCAGATAAGAAAATTTAAATAAGAAATCTTTGGAATGCATCTCGGATGCGCTCAATCACTTCTAAATTCAGGTCAAGTTCAAACTAATTCATAGGGAACATTATAGATTTATTTTTCGGTTCGGAGACATAAGCTTTACGAAGACCTTTTAAAATTCATACAGCTTTGATCCGCCTGAGAGAGAGAGAGAGAGAGAGACAATGACAATTAGGTAACTAATTTTTACGTCTTTAGTATTATTCAATATTCCCAACTTTATAAACGATCCGAACGCTCTGTTTCTGTATATAGTCTGTATACTGCTATGGGGTGATAGCGAACTTATGAACTTAAAGTGCGGTAAAGTTTGTGTGGATGTATGCAAAACCCAGCAAAACTTGAAATAGACCAACCTTGTGTTGCTCCGAATGATTCAAAATTTTTCACTTTTTGAACCGATTTAAGCTTGTACGTCCCTCTGTCCATCTGTCGTGTTCATGAAAATTGATATATCATCGTATTTGGGCCTAAAGACGATAGCTGTTGGACGGGAGCACGGTTTCGCAGCGGCTCCGCGTTTAAAAAATATGATAAACCAAAGTTTTTTCGCTCTACAACTTTTGCATTGACCCTACAGATCGCAATATTTCAAAAATTTTGATAAAATTTGGTATACTGACGTGTACTGGCCAAGCGATGAACGCTATTGAAATAATTTGGAATCAATATTTTCGAAGATTGAGTGTTGTTACCTCGACGTTCTAAATTAATGTTAAAAATTTGCTTTGGCTGGGGCAATTTTATGAGATCGCTCTCATATAACCGTTTCTACGAAAACTGAATCTTTTTATGGTAAAAAGGTATAACTTTCAACGTTTCATAATGAAAATTGCTCAATAACAGTAAAATGGGAAAGCAATCAACTTTACCGACCGTGAGCCCCGTAGGTCTACTTTTTGTATACCAGCACATGTAGAAAATCTCAGGAAATGTAGGCCTCTATATGCCAAAAGGTCTAATTGTTATTGTTTTATGATGAAAATTTGTTCATGATGGAAATTTGATACAAGCCTTGAGCGGACCAACTTTGAACGACATGGGTCTATTTCTCGGAGCCAACCCCATATAAGCTTACCCCTGGCGGCATATTATTCGAATCAAAACGAATGAATAGTTAGACTAGATGAAGGGGTGTAGGATATGTAATCGTCGTCCTTAACCCACTATAATGTTCGCACTTGCTTTTTATATGAATTTATAAAAGAGTGACCCGATTTTTAGTGAATACAAGGTGACATTATCACTTGATAAATATGTGTAAAGCATACGTACACATACCTAAGTGTCAAAAAAATTCGCATAAATCTCTCGCGCATATGCGTATGAAGTGCAAATGAATGCGTAACTTGTCAAATCAATTCGCTGCTAAAAGCAGATATAAGGAATACACCAGGTATTTAACAGCGGCATGAAAGCATTTTCATGTTGTAAAGACCATAATAATAAAAGAGTCGATGGTCACTTTTCTATGTTGACCTTGGCTAGCCGATTAGTGGTGTTCACTTTTACTCATGCGAATCAGGGCTATACGCATGCCTTAATGAGCTCTGGTAAATAAAAGTCACGGGATACCATTAAAAGTTGTAACTACTCGCCGCTTACGACTACCTTCGGACATTGATAGTGATCTCACTGTTCTTTTATAATCTCGTGTTCTCAAGGTTTACACATTTACTCACAATATGCTGTACATTTATATCGGTCTTCTATCATCAGTAACTCGTTGTGATGTCTGCGTTCTTTATGACCACGTACATACATAGGAGAGAAGACATAGAAATAAAGCAAAGTTTGGAATTATAATCGGTTTTTATTTTGGGATTAAGAACTCAGAGCATACAGATGTCGCCACTACAGGCGAACCCAATTTACGTAGTAGATAGTAGGCACTTTTGTTACTTCTGTTAAACAATGGAAAACTTAAATTTCATGTATAGCGTGCAGGTGAATACAACTTGTGAACTAACGGTCGGGGTATCATGAAGTTTTGATACATTTCGCTTGAAACTTGGTATTCAATAGTCATCCTACATCTACACATTATCCTCGGAATTTATTGAGTTGCGTTGACTCATTTTCTTTTAACTATTAATTGCAGTGCTTATAAACTATGTTTAGGATCCTGTGATCCTTTCAATAAGTGTTTGATTTTGTTAATAAATGTGTGAAGAAAACTTATAGAAAGAAAATGTTGTCATTGGATATTTTTTATTAGAGTTATTTTTGTTTTGAATACACGTGTGAATAGAAAAATAGATGCGAGGTGCATTTTTCAGTTCTATGCGATAGAAGTTATAGAAAGTAGCTTGCACAAAGTCCAAACAACATTTTTACATGTGGTGATACTGTTCAAATCCAATTCCGAGAACTCCACGAGAACTGCTTCGTGCGCTAGGAAGCTAAAGGCATTTACTTTGCCTCAATCGCTTTTTCCTAAGAGAGGCGGAGCAATTAAGAAACTTCTCGCGATTTCGATAATCATCTGATAGTTTTAGCACAGTAAGATTCCTTCAATGCAATTGGGAATGTTGTATCATCTCAAACTGTGTCACTGGTATGGGAATTTAAATGGAATAATAATCAAAGTTTTTAATCCATTTAGTGGAGTTTAGTTTAGTCTCAACCCTATTGCGAACCTTTAGCCAGAACTAAAGCGTCGAGGTTCTTGTGGCAATAAAAAAGAATTGTGAGTTTGTAGTGATAGCGGAATCTAGATTTAAGGTTCACTAACTTTTTTCTGCTTCTTGTTATTAAAAGGACACTTTTGAATACTGATGTCAATGGCACGGCAGTAATCGTAATGATTTCTTTTTGCTTATTGCTCCAAGCTCCTACTATATAGCTTAACTAGATTACTTAAACACGCTTAATCAGTCGCATTTGATCGATGTTATCATTTTTGGCTTCTCTTAATTACTTATTTAATTAGGTTATTAAAAGAAATTATGTTTTTAAAATTACATTAATTTAGAATCACATTAAAGTAGGTTATATTGATCTTAGTTTAGACTATGCCGAGTTTATCATTGCGATGAATATGCAAAGTATGCATTAAATAAATTAAAAACACGATAAGAAAAAAATAATGAGAATAAAATATGTGGTGGCGATGTATTTAGTAATTCTAAAAATATGATATAATAATGTCGCAGTAGAGATACGCCCTAAAATAATTTCATCCATGTCTCGAAGGATCGAAGATGTCGTTAAAAACAATGGTGGCCGACCCCTCACTGCCTGAGTTGATTGCCATATTAATTTGGAAAAATGCAAAAAGCGGAGTTAATCGATTTTGCAAATGAAACCTACAATTATATTATTGTATTAGTATCAGATATAAGAGTACAAATGTTTATTGAAATGATTTATTCAACTTATTAAGTTTTATCACCCATTTACTTAGTTCAGTTAGTTAGTTAGTTAGTATCAGTTATGTTGAGCAATATTGAAATTGTTGAGTTATATTAAAAGCGCTTAAAGAATTGTTAGCATTTCGTTAACAATCGGAATATTGATTATATTAATTTTATCTATTGTCTGTTGCATATTTTCATACTATGGATATTTGATATGATCATAATTTCTCTCTAATCCTTTTATATAATAATAATTACTTCAACTTGATAGCAAATTATATTAACACACTCTCAGTCTCTATTTAATGTTTGTGCGGTTTTTAATTTCAATTTAATTAAATATTTATAATGAGCTTTGCAATATACCGAAAACGCAAACACACACTTCTATACTCACCCGCATAAAGTTAAATGCGCTAAACATACATATATGAATTTTTTCATTGTTTTTTTTTTTTTTTTATTTGACTCTTACGTCGACTTCATATTGCGTTTAATTGTCACATTCGTTCATATAAATTTTCATGTTATTACCGAATGACAATATTATACGGAAATTCCATTAACTTTTGAACAACTAATTGACACATAATACGATGACATAAATATATATAACATGTACATAACATAGATGTATATAAATGTATGCGTGTACTTATGCATAATAATAAATAAAAATAAATGTATTCGCATTTATATAAGCGCATGTGAGGATTTATATATATATATATATATATATATATGTGTGCACATCGACCAGACCTGTATAATATTGCTGGAATTGCAACAAAATTTAATGTTTTATAACTGTCTGACACATTATATAAAATATTGTGTCCATGCATTATATTCTCTTTTAAGAGCAAAAATCTACAGAATTCCCATATGCATTATAGATTTGTTTGCATATATACTTAAAATATATGCATGTGTATGTAGAAAAATAAATCAAAATTTTTATTACATAAAGACCGTTAAATATTTATGATGTAACATATTAAAGTATTATATATGTGCATATGTTATGTATGCTATGAATGTAACTAGAAAACATTTCATTTCATACGTGTATTGCGACAAAATTTTTGCAGCAAACAACAATAACAACAAATTTCATCTATCAGATTAAATTCCTTAAATAGTTCGCAATGGAACAGAATAAGCGCAGACTGAGCAGACAGCAATCCGTCATTTATTTTCGTGGATCTTATTCGATTAAGTCTCCAAAAATTTCGCGACACCGGCTGATTTGATCTCCATATATGTATATCTCTCTCTGAAAGGATCACAAGTCAATGAAATGTATTTGTGTGACAAAAATGAACTTGATTTTGCCAACTTGCTCAGCCATAGTAAGAGTGACCGCCTTGATCTCAACGTGACTATAATAACCTTGGTATCATTGGTCATTCTTCGCCGAATAAGTTGAAAATTCAAGTAAACCTTTGCGCCTGACAAAAAAAAACCTTATCTTCGCAAACGTCCGAGGGAAGCTTCCCGCCATTCCTACGATAATAATCTGATCACGACTTGTAACGAAGAACGTGACTTCAACATTTTCCACTCTATTTTTCAATATTTTCCACTCTATTATACAGCTACGAACAGGTGTGACCAACCTGAACTGAGACTTTACACCGACATTTGTTTCACGCGATTTTTACCTACTAGACTAGAGTAAACCATAGTTCATAGCCAATGAAATGGATTCACTTGAAAGAAATAAACTTAACTGTAGCGATTATTATTATCGCGTAAAGCCGATAGCTTCAAATGCTAATGCTTTAAGACGTTACTCGTTGAATTTATTTCTCTGACTAAGTCAATTGTAATAATATAATGGCAATAGTAATAACTTTACCGAATTTTCAGGGAAGTCTTTTGACTTACTTTTTGAGAGAAATACCGTTAGGTTTGTTTCCCTGCTTGATAAATTACAAAATCAATTAAATGGATTCACCTGACAAGATCAACTTGATCTTGTTTAGATTTAGCTCATTCTCAACTCCTTTCTTTCCCTGCCTCTGTTTGTAACTTTGAAAATGCCCTAAATGAGACAAAGTTTCGATCATGGTAGCGAAGCATTTGTACACGAATAGTAGTTGGACTTAGGGCAAAACCTATACTTCAGGTTCACTTTAATATTCGAATAAAATCGATAGATACTTGTTTTAGATGTGTTAGTTAATACCTGATTATCGCCAAAAATTATTTAAAAATAACTACATTTCATTTTTTTTTTTGTTACTGTTTTTGTGAAAACTTCACAAAAAAGTGCAGGTGGTCTTTACGTATCTATATCGGGTTTAATGACTTTAAAGAATTGCAACAAGTGCATGTAGGCAAAGGGCGACATGCGTTAATAGGTTTACAGTGCCAGGCTACTTAAGAAATAAATATGCATTGTATTCATATGCATTATTCGCATTATTTCACTATGTCCACTTGTCGATCTCTCTAGAAAAGATTACTTGAATCCGTCCCTGTCCTTCAATAACGTTAGAAATTAATGCATCACATTGTATGTGTTCCTAAGCGTGCGCTTTATGTATAGTATTATTATTTTAAACCATAGAAGAAAAACCTCCAGCAAAGGCCTGCATATGCGAACTCAATTAATGCCACTACAATCGAGAGAAAAAGTTAACTAACTATACAGTACGTACAGAAGGTCGCAATAATTGATTGTTGAGCATTTGCAGATCAATATTGAAAGTACCTTTATCGGTGATCCGCAAGTGCACTATGAAATATCATATGAATAGCTTTGCTTGTTGGAATGTACGCGCAATTATTAAGGCTTGGATTAATAATTCTGGTCTTGAGAATTTCACTGGACGTTGACCATTATCTGTCAACATTTGAAATTATTGTCGTATTATTTAGAAAGCAAGTGCGCATAATTCATTCATTTCATTTAGTTCTTCTATATACCTCGCTACTTTCGAACTGCGTTTTAAATCATTGGCGCGTGAAACCTTTGCAATCAACTGACATTCTTGAATCCGCATAGTTTGGGAAGAGAAAGCCCATATAAAATTGAGTAGTACGTTTTTACCACTGAGAAATCCAAATATAACCCCCTTAACAAGTGATTTGCAATTTCTCT
The DNA here is from genome assembly GCF_014805625.2 of Glossina fuscipes. Lineage (NCBI taxonomy): Eukaryota > Metazoa > Arthropoda > Insecta > Diptera > Glossinidae > Glossina > Glossina fuscipes. The sequence continues at coordinate 245,039 of NW_023998440.1, forward strand.
TGACGATATCGCTCACAAAGACCGGACCTGAGAGTTTTCAAGTCATTTCAAATTTTTCGTAACAAAAGAGGTCCATAGCTTCTCATCTCTCAAAAGAAAGTTTATATTATCCGCGGTATAAAAAAAAAATGGTAGAGATATATGTGTAAGTGTAAGTAGTTTTTCCTTTAATATCGTTTGCTTACCGCGTAGCATTAAGTCACCATGTGACGTAGCATTTTCATAGACTATTTCGGTAATTACATGATTTTAACAACGAAATCGTTCATGCAATTTCCTTTCAAGCACCGAACAGAAGGAAAAAAAAAAGGTGCGAAAATCGTGTCCGGCTGTGACCGAATCTGTTATATCCACTACTTTTGTCTTAACTGAAGGTGAAAAACAAAGCGAAGAAAAAGACGAAATTTTGATACTCTATAATATTGTATGGGCGTGGCATATTTTATTCACTTTTCTACAGGTACTATTTGCGAGTAATGCGTGAAAATCGCATTTTGAATCTTTTAAAATCAAAGGTGGTCTCAGTTTATATTGCACTACAAGAATTGCCTTTGATCGTCGTGCCCCAACCTGTATGCAAGAACGCTTTGTTCGGCAAATTCAACGTCAATAGCTTCATTTCTGCTGTCATGGAAATATTTACCAACGATATTACACATACGTACTGATAGACAGACGGAGGTCCCTTCTGGACATTGCCGATATATTGAGGAAACGAACATACCTACTTTCTTCAGTAGTGGTAACGAAGAAGAAAAGAGAAACGGTTAAAAAATGTTACAGTAACCGTCTGGATGTCAGTCATCATTGACTTGGAGTCTACAGGATAAACTTAACGAAATCGCTCGAATCAAATGCATAAATAATAAGAGTATGTGTTTGAGAGACAGCGCAGGAGGTTATATCATTTATATGAAAATGTCACTGACTGTCGCATTAAACGTTTCGTACCCGCATACACATAAACTGACAATCATCTGTCAGTTGGTTTAATGTAAATTCGCAAAATGAAATAACTATTGTCTGAAATTGATCTGTATTCGTTCAAATGTGTATGCGTGCATTGTAAGCGTGTGCAAGTTTTTTTAATTTACTTATAATTGAATTGAATATAAAATGAGGAAAAGAAAAATGCATAAAATAAAGGGAAGAGAATGAGAATTAAAGCGAATAGAAAATAAATTTTATATAAATTTCTTAACATATACGTACGTATGTGCGTAACATCAAGAAATAGTATTTTTGCATAATATGAGAGAAGACTCCTTCTTAAGTATGCTTACATACGATACTTTATAAAACACTTTGTGAAATGCGACTAATGAAGAAGTTTTTACTTTGCATGCATACGAGCGATGTATTATCAAAATCAATAAACAAAGATGGCTCACTAGTTTTGGTACATAAATGCAAAATTTTTACTTTACGTTACTTGCAGTAAGCGATTATTTACAAAAAGAGTGGATGCTATTCTCGTAAAAATCGAGCAAACATCACTATGATGTCGCCCATCGAAGTCATACTTTCCCCCAGAGCCAGCGTTTAAATGGAAGTAACATTTGCTAATAAACGATATCAAGTCATTTCGAGAGAAAGCTATTTTCGCACTTCTTCAGCATTTAAAAACCGTGTTCAATGGACTTCGGCAGCAGATTTCTTCAAATCAAACAACAAAAGTAATTAATGTCGAAAATGCGGTTTTGAACGCCCCATCCATTTGCACTGAATACCTCAACAATATTAAATGGAAAAATGCTGGTTTATGTAAACAAATGTCAAAATCATCAAATTTCACCATTTTTTACATTGATACTACGATTACAGTTATCTTTACTGAATACATATATCTTTATGGAAAAGCTGGACTTGATAGGATTCTTCAGTTCTTGATTGTTGAATTCTCTATTGTTGAATTCAGACCCGGTTACAATTTGAGAACCTCGTCTGCGAATCTCTACTGAAACCTAATGAAATGGAAGGAAGTGAGTGTACGTTAAGAAAGTGAATAAAAAGAACGTTATATTCTTTCACTCATGCTGTCATAGTGCATAGAGTTGCCTAGGGCTATCATTTTGTAGCACAATGCTTTACGATGCTGATTAAATTCTCGCTGTTTCTCAAGACAAAGCGGAAGTAGTACTTTAGGATGCTAATAACACAGTCGATTCTTTATCTGACGTCAACCTTTACGCAGAAGCATAAACTATTTCAAGGAGCATGCGCGATGTAGTCCTTTGCAGCTTTGAATAGGCCGATTTCTTTACCAAAAAAACCCCTTTACGTGGAACTTGATTGGCAGGGCAGTGCCGCCTATCTGTGATGGGTGATGAACAATCGAACCGTGGGCTTAACTATAGTGTATTATAAAGTGTTCTAGCGAAGCCCTGTTACGAAACACTAACAGTAACATCCGATGGCAGCGGGTAGAAAAGTAGACGCATCCTCGTTCGAACTCGTATGGTAAAAGTTGGTTAGAGAACTTTGGCAACAGCAGAGTAGGATTTTCTATATTTTCCGTTGTATTCAGCATACATTGGTGCTTCTGAAAGAACATTGCTTTGAATCGCGAATTTATTGTCTCTTCGAGAAGCGTACAAATTATCTTGCTCTGTGGTTAGTCTCGAGAGACCAGTTGTCATTTCCACAAGAAATTTACACTCTGCCTAAAAGAAGGGAGAAATGATGGCTAGCGATAGGCAATGCTTTCAATAAAATGTTTAGTAGAATTTCTTTTTTTTTAATGTGGAGAAACCATATCATACTTTTAACATTACACCCTATGGCGATCGGGTAAAATTATCGGCCCATATTCTATCTCTTGCGCCTCTTCCGTCAACTACTGAAACATTTCCGCATGTTAAACATGGTTATATGAGAACCCTAAACCATTCCATAGTAGAAACCTATACCCGACACGGCCAGACTATCACTAGCTTCAAACGTTCCCAGATTGCGTGTTGTACGCCTTAACAAGCTCCCGCAACTTATTTCGCAAGAAATTATAGAAATTTTATAACAGTTGGAGTAATTTATTAGCCCGATCAAAAACAGCCTTGTCAGGAGAACCTTAAGAACAGCGGTAACTAAAATCTAAACGCCTAACCTCTAAATGATTTGTGATCCCCACGGAGCCTATTATACAATTTCTCTTCATTCAGTTTAGGTTATTTTACAATTTATTTATATTATATTTGTGTCATTTTCTGTTATGCCGGCCACTTAGCAATTTCCCAGCTAAGCTGGCGAAGTCCTCTTCTTTTATTATGCTTGCTATTTTCATTTATTTGCTTTAACTTCCGAACACTATTGTTTTTAAAGCTTCTGAAGGACTCATCAAGTAATGATATAGACATATATGCGGTAACAGTGGTATTGATTGCACCATTTGTGTGCTGGGCTTGTGGCTGATATACAAAAGTACTCTACATATATAATGCGATAATAAAAAATCCTTACAAAATAAAATGAGAGAAAAAATGTTTTGAAAATACGGAAGTAAGTTATCAGCTGGCACACGATAATAATTCAATTTCCGTATGTAAGTAAAAAATAAAGAGAAAAAAAAAAGGAAAAAATAAGCGAAAAGTCTTTAAGCAGACGTATACAAACATATATACATACAGAACATATACATGTATATGTCAACATATAAAATGTATGTATATAGATATGTATATTATATATATATTGGTAGAATTTTTTATATTTACTAGACAATAGCAGACTTTCAAGCAGTGACTTGCTTGCATTGTCATCGTTGCAGTCATATTTGAGGTTGAAGTTGGGGTGTATGTTTGTCTTATATTTCTTTTCATGTAGTAAACAGAGTTTCACTAATAATATTGCAAAACAATGTCATGACAAGAGCGACGTCCCAGAAAATTCAATTTTGATTTACTTACCATCGGACAACACACAAATAATAAAAGGAATGACTAAGAAAGGAAACAAAAAGACCGCAGAAAAATTTATGTTCAGCTTAAACCGAACTTTTTGTTTTTGTTCCCCCACTTGAGCTGGAACGACAAAATTATTAATTAAATTTATTATACCATATATTTATTCCATTGTTTATGGATAAATAAGCCATACAGGGTACCAGTGAAAATAATGCCATTATTAGTAT